>NW_017803490.1:5127294-5249983 GCF_001625305.1 Branchiostoma belcheri | reverse complement strand
GCAGTTCTGGCTAATATCGCTATGGCGCTGTGAGACCGTAGGATGGTCAACAAGACCTCATAGGCTGCGTGTTTTATGCCTGATGAGAAGACAAGACCTCATAGGCTGCGTGTTTAATGCCTGATGAGAAGACAAGACCTCACAGGCTGCGTGTTTTATGCCTGATGAGAAGTTAAGACCTCATAGGCTGCGTGTTTTATGCCTGATGAGAAGACAAGACCTCATAGGCTGCGTGTTTTATGCCTGATGAGAAGACAAGACCTCTTAGGCTGCGTGTTTTATGCCTGATGAGAAGACAAGACCTCACAGGCTGCGTGTTTTATGCCTGATGAGAGGTTAAGACCTCATAGGCTGCGTGTTTTATGCCTGATGAGAAGACAAGATCTCATAGGCTGCGTGTTTTATGCCTGATGAGAAGACAAGATCTCATAGGCTGCGTGTTTTATGCCTGATGAGAAGACAAGACCTCACAGGCTGCTTGTTTTATGCCTGATGAGAAGTTAAGACCTCATAGGCTGCGTGTTTTATGCCTGACGAGAAGACAAGACCTCACATACTTTGAAAAGCCCAAAAAAGTCGGATCAGAAATGTCATTTTCCACGTTACGAGAAAGCTTTAATCTTCCTCCTCTCGTGACCGCCCCCCCCGTTCTGATAACAGGATGTGCTCTTTAGCCTAATTAAGCACATTCATTAAAAACTAATGAGTGGAAATTGTAGATTGCTTGTGTGCAGGATAGCTAGAAAAAGCCAGAAAAGTCGGAGCAGAAATGTTCTTTTCCACGTTAGGAGAAAGCTTTAATCTTCCGCCTCTTGTGCCCCCCCCCCCATTCTTATATATAGTACATGACGGAGTTTCTTGTACATGTATATGATTGTATATGATATATCTGGCATATGTATGTTAACAATCATAAAATTTCCTAAAATGTTACCCTTCGGAAAAGCTTCCATTTCTCCATATAATCATGAGGTTAAATCAAACCTGCTTGACACATTGCAAATGCCCCATTGTAATCCTATCGGATATGATCATAATTTACGTAATTTACAAAATACTCCCAAAAATATTTGGCAAAAAAATTATGTTTCCGTGCTTTGTAATGTAATAGAGGGGCAGCGAGTAGGCAAAAATGTGTGTAACGGGACACGGCATTGAATTTCAGATATTGCCCCTCCCCCGCACATGAAATGGTACAGTCCGCCTGTGGTGACCGCCTATTGTGCCCGCCTCTCGTGCCCTACTCCAGTACTCGCGTCACCCCTTACTCTGCCCGCCTCCGTTGTCAGTTCATGGGGCTTCAGCTCACGGCTCAAAAGCGCCGCCTAACTGTGGAAGGTTATTACTGCAGTGCAGACCTGCTGCTACGGGTTATGTCACTCTTCACTCCATATATGGCAAGGAACTCCATATATGGTAAAGGTTTCCATATATGGTAAAGGGGAGACCGGAAAAGTAGGGTCCTACGTTGTCCGTAACACCTGCATTCCATATATGGTAAAGGGGAGACCGGAAAGCCGGGACCCAACGCTGTTCCCGACACCTGCATGCCGTGACTGCAAATCTAACTTGAACCGCTAGAGGCCCTCACTGACCTGTCTAGTTGCGGTCCAAAATGAGGTCCCAGTGTGAGGTACAGCCCCTGCATCATCATCATGGCTACCGCGGGCCAAGAAACGAACGTGAAAACGTACTTCCTCCTCGTTTTTACCAAGAGAGAAGCTACCGCCACGGGTTTCTTGGAGCCGTAAGTGACTTACAGAAGGCCGAAGTTCTCCAGGATGTGGTTCTTGAAGTCGAGGGCCGCCGGTTTCCCTGCCACCGGCTTGTTTTGTCCGCGGCCAGCCCCTATTTCCGGGCGATGTTTAACGTTACATCTGATATGGTACCCTCGTTTCGGGCCGCTAGCAATTTCCTTCGGCAACCAAGAGTCCTTCGCCCGCGGGTCTGAATTACCGCTACGGGGAGACTAGCCCGGGGGAAGTTTGGCTGGCCGTTTCAACGAGACTAGTTCTAGGGCCGGACAAACCCCTCGGGCTCAACTCCCCCGTAGCGGTAATTTAGATAGGCGGGCGAAGGGCTCTTGGCTGCCGGAGGAAAACGGCTAACGGCCCGATACTAGTTTGGCATCCAGGGTACTGATATGGCGGAGAGTCGGCAGAAGAGAGTTGTTTGTGAAGGTAAATTTGGCGCAAATCACAGCTGAAGTATAGCAAAACTGGTCCCTCTAGGGGTTCTTTGTATTATCTATATGTATTTATATATGTTGTTGATGTTACTGTTGATGCATGTTGTTGTTGTAAAGAAGACACTCCTTTTATATCCGAAGTTGACTCCCTAAACTTTTGCTCCAGTATTTTGTGGCTTTCTTTTTTTAAACAAGGACATTTGCCTCACACAAATGTTGACGAATGTAGGCCAGACTGAAATAGCCATGTTAAAGATACTTTATTCAATTATTTGGTGACAAGGCGGGATTCGAACCCGGGACCTCTTGGTTCTGAGCCGAATGTTCTGCTGTTATTCGACACAACTCCAAGTTCAAAAGTTTCAAAATTTACCATAGCTGGAAGTAGCAGTACATGTCTTCAAGTAGGATACAGCAACAGTTAATAGTAAATACATTATTATACAGTAAATACATTATATCACTCTACAGGGTTTGGATGCAGCCATGTTTGGGGAGATCCTGAGGTACATCTACTCGGGAACCCTCCATGTGTCCCTGGACAGAGTGCAGCACCTGTACCAGGCAGCTGACCTCCTGCACCTGGACTATGTGAGAGACACCTGCAGCAGCTACATGGCTGTGAACGTGGAGCGCTCCACCTGTGTGGAACTGTACAAGTTTGCTGATGCCTTCGCTGTGGACATTGTTTTGGACCGATGTCTGCAGTGTATCTGTCGGCACTTTGCTAAGCCTAAAGTTAATAGTAAATAAGTTACAACCTCTGTATAAGGACTATCATCCAAGCATGAAGAATCCTGTATTATTGTATATAGTGTACATCTGTCTACTAGTATTCTGTTGTCACTCTAAATATTTCTGGCTGTCTTTTTTTATAATTGCGATTGTTAGCAAAGCAACGCAATTCAAAACCTGAGAATGTTATGTATACATAAGACTGGGAATAGATGCAAATAAATTACCACGTTTTACATTTGATTGATTTTTGATCATTAAAATGATGACACATGTTGTCTGTTTATACTTAAGATAGCTTGCATGGATATAACGGTTTTCATAACTGGAGGAAGTCATTTATTCCTTCAGTCACTCCTTGATTCATTCATTCATCTTTCCATCTATCTATTTGTCTGTCCCCTCCAGGTTTCCATCAGTGAAGAGTTCTGCAGCCTGAGTGTGGATCAGCTGACTGAGATCATCAGCCAGGATGAGCTGGAGGTTAAAGAGGAGACAAGAGTGTGGGAGGCTGTGGTGAGATGGGTGCAGCACAGCAGGGAGGACAGGTGGGGAAACTCACTCACTCACTTACACACTCACATACCCACTCACTCACTCACATACTCACTCACCTACCCACTCACTCACTCACTCACCCACTCACTCACTCACTCACTCACTCACTCACTCACTCACTCACTCACTCACTCACTCACTCACTCACCCACTCACTATTCAGGCTTTGAAACTAATAACGTTATTACATGTATATCTAATATACAGCATATTCTTATGATTCGAATGTCACATCCACTGCGGCCATAAGATTTCTTATAGATGTACATTTTGGTCAGTGTAGCTCACTTCTTTCTGAACATATAAAAATCTACCATAGACTCTCAATATGGCTTCATTTTATGGACATCTGAATCTACCCTGTACCCTACAGACTGCAGCACCTACCCAGCGTCCTCCCTCACATCCGCTTCACCCTGCTGACCTCGGACGCCATGGCGGCCATCTTGGAACATCCCCTGGTCAGGGAGGATCCTGGGATATCAAAGGTCATCAGGAACGAGGTACAGACGGAGACCTCCACCCAGAAGACAAGAGTCGGGATGGACACCCAGGAAATGGCACTACTTTTTGGCTCAAGGTTTGTCCAGAATTACTTTGTTTTCCTTTTCTGCCCACAATCATGATAATGATCATTCTGGCATACTCATTTTTACCTCAGTGAAGTGATGAAAGTCATGTTAAGTGCCTTTCAATCAGGAATCGAGAACAGGACCTCTTGGTGAGCAAAATTCTCTGCTGTTATGCCACACAACCCCACGTTTCTGTAGAGGAGCTTTAACTTTCATTTTTACGGGATAACTTTAAAAGAGTAAAGATACTGTGGAGGAGAGGTGACTGTAACAAAGTTTATTTTTCTGTTGTCTTACAGCAAGAGAGAGATGCTGTGTATGAACCCCAGAGTCAGGCGGTACATCAGCTGTGGTTACCCAGCAGACCTTCCTCCTGTCGTCACCATGACTGTTACCAGCGATAACGACATCTACATCTTAGCTGGACACTCGCATGCTGAACTATCCCTGTTCGTGACATCTACATCTTAGCTGGACACTCGCACGCTGAACTATCCAGGAGTATCCCTATTTGTCTACAACCATGTGGGGAACATGTGGAACATTAACAACCGTTGTTTAAAAACTTCTAACCCTGACAAAACTATCACATTTTGGCACTTATAGCTTTACTCAGCCACTGTTGTTATTATTCTACAATACACACAAGAAAAGCTTGATCTGACTATTTAAATTAAAAGAAAATAGAAAATTTCTGTTTGAAAATCAAGGATTTGGATGAACACCCCTCCTGTATATAAATTCACCACCCATGTACTGGCAACCATATCACCGATGTATTATTAAACTTTTTGATATGGAATCGTGTTTTCTTGTTGTCCTTGTGTACATTGTCTTTGCTAGTTTCTTTTGATAGTGAACAAGAAAAATATTATACTAGGAAACTGGAGCAATCAAGTTGAATTATTTTAAGAGAGTAAAAATAAAGTATATCAAAATGGCCTGAACTACAGTTCTTACTACAATTTCTTAGACCTGTATATTATCTATCTACCTAGTAGTACCTAGTTTCAAACTGTAAGGATTGTCTACTCGTATCTGCTTGGATAATAGAAGGGTTAATTTTAATGGGATGACAATACAAGAAGCCAAATGAAGACAAATACAACTGAAAATAGTTATTAACAGATCATGAAACTTTGAAATGTAGTTCCAGGGCTCTGGCAGTGTTATAATTTTATCAATAGTACCCTTTTTGAAAGAGATAATTCACTTCCTGGATTAAGAAATGTAGAAAAAAATGACGAGAAAAGGCTATATTCAACCGCTTATAACGAACGTTCTGGAAATGTTTCTACCAAAATAAGCAAATGTAGGACTAAAATAGTTCTTATCTAAGTAATTCGTGATATTTTGGTCACCATGTCGAGCCTCAGGGTCAAGATCAAGAGTAAGAAAGACTGGAAGTAAAACCCACATAAGAGCCCATCGCGTTTCCCCACTCGCGAAATGGCCAAATCTGGGAATGAGCGAGGCTTCGTTAGCGAGATACGGGCCTTTTTGGAAAGGGGGCTCGAAAACGGGGGTGTGATAGGGGATGAATTTCCGCTTTTTCAATTTTAGAAAAATGAAACTTTTGACATTTTTATGAGCCTTTATTTTTAGAGTATACCCCCAATGGTCTCTTTTACATTCCTGCGTAAAATCTTTGACCAAATTTGCTTCATTCTCGAGTTATACGTCAAAACGTGATTTTGCGATCAGCTGATCACTTGCAGAAGTGGTCACAGTCTTTGCAGAAGTGGAGTTTTCACCGTCGGAGACATTAGCATATGAATGAAAACCAAGCAGATGTTAGGAGGGAAGACCGTCAGATAAGCCCGGTTGCCACTCAGAAGACAGTCACCTCAACATCTGCTTGGAGCCCTTATCCGTAATCTCCAAGCAGATACAAGGATGATTTCTCATGAAGCTACCTATAACAATTAACGGTCATATCACATGGATAAGCTATGATATTAGTGTCTCTTAGCTAAGCTTGTTTCAATGTTTCTCCTCCTTAAAATTTTCCTTTTATTACGGTTATTTTATAAGAAATGCGATAGACGGAAGGTTGCTGTGTCTGTCGTGTGGCGGTTCCAAACGCCGCGACTTCCGAAAAAGTCGCCCGGGAGGACACGTTTTCAGACACACACTACCCCGACATTTCTTCTTATTACATGTATCATCAGGTTTCCGAAAGAAGGGAGCGTATATAGTGGCAATCCTCCATCTAATGTTACGATTTCCCTCCTGACATCTGCTTGGTTTTCATTCATATGGTAATGTCTCCGGCAGCGAAAACTCCACTTCTGCAAAGACTCTGACCACTTCTGCAAGCGATCAGCTGATCGCAAAATCAAGTTTTGGCTTATAACTCGAAAACAAAACAAATTTGTTGGAGGGCAATAAGTGGGAATATAATGGAGACTATAAGTAGTATACCCTGAGAACAAGGAGGCCGGAAAATGTCAAAAGTTTCATTTTTGTAAAATAAAAATAGCGGAAATTCATCCCCTATCACACCCCCGTTTTCGAGCGCCCGTTCCGAAAAGGCGCGTATCTCGCCAACGAAGCCTCGCTCATTCCCAGATTTGGCCATTTCGCGAGTGGGGAAACGCGATGGGCTCTTATGGGGGTTTTACTTCAGTACTTTCCTGCTCTTGTTCTTGACCTTGAGGCTCACCCCGACTACCTAAATATTACGAATTTGTCAGGAAAGAATTGCTTTAGTCTTGCATCTGTTCATTTTGAGATAAACATTGCTAGAATGACTTTTACGAGCGGCTGAATACGGAGCTTTTTTTCAATATTTCCGCCATTCTAATTTTCCTGCATCCAATCGATAAAAGGCCATTATATCTAATTTTGAACCCTATTTGGTCAAATAAAACGTTTAGCAATACAACGATGTTTGTATGTTATTAACCCAATTTACCCTCAAAATCCTGCAAAGCATTATATAATGGTGTAATGTTTTATGTTTTGATCCTAAATTTCTTGTACTAATAATCTAAAACTTCCGATAATGTTTAACAAAGATCCACACAAAAACAAGAATGACACAAATCTGTATATTTGTTTTAAACAGATTTTAATATAACAGAAAACAGGATTCAAAGAATTTACATTTCATCTGCACTGTACAAGTCATTGTAATATAAGCTTAAGTGTATCATAATTTTTTTCAATATCATGCAACACAATTAATTATAAAAAAATCATCAAAAATTTTGTGTCAAATGTTTTCGCAAAGACAGGCCTAGGTACAATGGAAAGAACTCAAATTAATAATATATGTCAAGGAAGCTTAAGGCACCTACCTTAGCTATTAGTAATAAAACAGTTACCAGTTTTCATTAAAATTGGCAACAGTTCATGACCATTTAGATTTCATAATGAAAGCAACTTTTTCCCAATGTTTTTTTTTTTCGCATGCCAGCATCAGTTTTGGTTTTGTGTGTCCTAAAGGACATCTATCATCCATATAATTAAATCAGTATGGACTTAGTCGGTCGAAAGTCAAGTATAAATAGGTGAAAATAATGTTATAAAGATATCATAAATATTTTAGTATTCTGTCTCCTTTTTCATGACATTATACATTTCATGGCATTTTATGGATTATACGTACCTCTCAGGTAGGGTTCCTAAGAAACATACCAAAGGACAGCCATAGTACTCTCCAATTAAGCAGAGGTTGGGGATTTGGCTTTTTTTTTTGGGGGGGGGGTCATTTTTTCACTGGTATCTTTTTTTTACGCCAACCTAACGTATGAAAAAGATATCAGTGCAACAAAGGAAGCCCGATAAAAAGCCTAAAACACGCCAAAAATGAGCCAAAACCCAAACCTCTGCTTGGAGAGTAAGTCATGGGCTTACAGCCATGGGAACGAGACTTCCCATCAGAATTACTCGCAGCCAATCAGCGTCCTGAAATGATTCAAACATCCTGGGCGTGCGTCAATCGATGTATTTATGGTACGGAAGCTAAGGTTTATGACATTCGGTACACTTTGTGAGCACGCATAGCATCACTAGTTCACCCAAAGAAATGATGAAGACGTCGTTTTTTCTGGCGGCAATGCTGGCGCTCTGTGGCGCAGGCTTCGCTCAAGATATCGATGGCAACAGCTACGGCGAATTACAGAACATATCCGACGATTTTGGAGGGGAAAACATGCAAGTAAGTACGCTTGTAGGAGAATCTATGTGATATAAAATTATATTTTTAGTAGAAATGTTACAAAAAAATTCATCGAGTTCTTTAGAATAGCTGTGCACAAAATTAGCCTTAGGATTTGCTCACAATAAACATACGATCGTTGTACAATTGCAAACTGAGAATACTATTATTCTTGGGATAGGCATGCATGTGACGTACAAAATCAAACTGTGTCTTAAAGTAGAGTTGAAATGACAGAAGAAGAAGAAACATCATGATGAGTAAAAACAATATATTTCATTCACTGTATGGACTCGAATATAATAAGCCTAAGCCTAAGCCTCTGCTTTGAGAATACGTTTATATAGATTTGTATGTAAGCCTGTATCTATCCTCCTAACATCAATCTATCATGCTACGGATATAAGTTTCTATGGACGCTTCACTTGCACTTCTTAGTGTTTTGTACGGATTTTCACCACAACTACGGCTTACATTTTAGTTCTGGTTCGTTACAATGTATGGGTTGGGTTAGTTGTTAGTGGAGTAAAATGCAGCGAGAGCAGTAAAAAAATGCGTGAGAATTCTGCGTGTTATTTCAACCCAATTGCCAGTACAGATTTAATAGACAAAGAGCCGAATCCCCTAAACAAAATTATTCCACCCTAAAAATCCTTTGGAATTCCTGCATACCACGCAGTTTAGTGAAGCGGATATTATGTGGAAAACGGCATCAACATCCAACCCCTTTCCCGTGGAAAACTTGAGTACAACCGTCGTAATGTTTAGGGATTTGGAGACATTGAAAACATATGTCGACTACTTTCCTTCTCGGAGTATGTTTTCCATTGTTGACGTCAAAGTGGTCATAAAATGTTCATAAAAAGTCCCAAATGCCGATCGTCAGCATTTCCCCGTACAAAAGTGTAAGAATTGTTGGATAATGGAATATATGAACTCTACAACACTGCCTCAAATCAACAGTAGAGCAGTAAAAGTGTTGAGGCAAATGTACGTGGTGTGTATGGAGGGATTTCAGATGCCTTGACCCCTGCTAGTTCAACAGTGAAATAATATCCCGTGAGCAAAATATAATTTTCGTTATATTTCCCACAAGGTTTTAATACAGGGGAAATCCCTATACTCCTGTAACCTATACTGAAATATTTATAAACAGTCACAATATTTGATGGCATCTTTTATGAATGTCTTGATGTTATGAATTTCATTCGATGTGACAGTATAGAAAATTTTCACCTAGCAATGTCATCTTTGGTCCTGTGAATTTAATGGTTATCAATGGAGTTATTTCGTTGTTTTTTTTTTTTTGTTCATTTTTCATTATTTTGGGTTTCTCGCAAATTCTGTGGATGTTTGTGTGCCCTTTTGTTTATATAGTAAGCCTAGTACGTTCCTTTATTGTATCATACATGTATGCGTTTTTCATACCTCAAAGACTAAAAGGAATGAATAGACTACCAGGGAGACCTTGTATATTATCGCTGCTTTGAACATTCCCCCAGATCATATCGGTTAGGAACACAAAATTAGATAAAAATTACACAATTGGGTTTGCATCCGGCTGAAAGTAAAATTAGTCAAGGGGGCCTAACATTATTGCATTAAGACTGTACTATGCGTCACTCACATAATATCTTTATATACTTGGAAATGTGCTTTATACTGAGTTCTACGTGTAACGTAACATATTTTAAGTCATTGTTTTATTAGCATTTATGATCTAAGAAATACAAGTTTCTATTTCTAGTGTTCATATTACTATTATCAAGGTTTTCTGAAAGAAATTATAAACATTGTAAGCGTCGTAAACAAGACCTCTGACCTCCCTTTAAATTAGGAAAAAGTGGCTAAGGCCCAAGAGTGTACTTTTGTACGTTTTCAAAGTTAATATTAAGGTTGAAAATGATGGTGGCCGGCAGAACAAAGCAGAGATATACAAGAAGTTACCTGATAATCGATGACTTTCGGATGTGTAAGGCCGGAGGTGTCCTATTAACGTAAACCTGAAGCCATCACCTGCGCGGATGTAATTGGGAAACTGCTGGACTCAATTGAAGGCCGAAGAGAAATAATGACCACATGAGATCATTCATATTCCTTTTAGGTCCACCTCGCGGTAGAACCAGCTGTTAGGTGGATAATTGAGCGCCAATTTACACAGTTTTCGCCAATTTACACAGTTTACGCAGCTTGATTCTCAGTAGAAGATCTAATTAGCATCCGCTAAGACACTTACAACGTGTACATGGCGCAGCGTGGGCCCCAAAATGAAGCCTTGGGGAACAAGGGGCAGTGTCTTTATTATATGGATTTTGATATACTAATTACCCTATTAGACACTAGGTATATCTGTTAGATTATTCTATAAGGTAGCTTCAGGACACGGCAAAATCGCATAAAAACTACCGGAGCGTTGTAGCTTAATTATGATTTATGACATGAACATTTCTGCAACATGTCAGATCGATTGTTAATTTGGAAACCATGGCAACCCTCCCTAAAACTAGTTGTTGCACTACTAAGACCAATCCAAGGATGACACAAAATTGGATGAAATGTTTTAAATAAGAAAACCAGCAAGACAAAATAAGAATGAATTACGCATTTTCTCTACAACTAGTACTAGGTTAGCCTTAAGTGGCCCCTGTGCTGTTCCGTAAATGCAGGTAATTCTAAGACAAATGATGTTTCTGCGAAATCAAATCCACCTGCCACCCAAGAGGCTAAAGAGGCTTCCTCTTCTTTGACAGCCGATTGTTAAAGATTATTCTGTTCTCAGTACGTCCCAATTAGAATGCTCCAGATCTATTTCATAAAAGCGATCAATTCTCTGCATCAATGCTAAACGTACTAACCGTTTCCAAATTATTACACTGCTTATCCAGCCTATACATGTATGTATTGTCTGATGTGTCTTCATCTACCTAAAAACATTCTTATTATAAAACACGTGTATTACCTTAAAATGTTTGGCGGCTAAACGCTCCTGTCTACTCCACGATCCTGAAACACATTTGTTAATTTCATTTGATGTCAGCAAAAGGTCAAAGACAGTCAGTGTCGACCCCCGTCTCGGTTGATGGCTGGTTGAAGTTTTTTTTTTTTGTTCTTTTCCAGGATGCTGTTGGTGATTATGATCTGGGAGACAACCTGTACACGGCGGTGGAGAAACGTGGCAGGAGGCCTGGATCAGTGGTGATTCTTCCTGACGTTAGTATGGTGAAATTCATACTATAATTATAGAAGAACTTTATTGCACAATTGTAGCAGGTACAATTTACAGCAACGTAAACGTATATTTGATACTGAGTCACACAAATTTGTCAAAAGACTAGAAATTGGCTATTTCAGACATGCAGGGAGTAATTGGGGTTTTCCTGAATGTATCGGAAATGAATGATCGACGTAATTGAATGATGTAATTCAATCGAGTATTATACACAGTCAACTGCTTCCTGAATTCCTCCACGTACCACCCACTTACCACCACCTGCTGGGTCAGGGTCACCTTAAGACCCTTACCATCCCTGTCAATCAGTACCTGTACCAAGTATACACCCACTTCCCTGCAAACATTTTTTCTGGACAAACAAACCCATTCACAAACCCAGCCAAAACAGTAGGAGGTGGACCACTTTATATAGACTTTGTGATGCTCTAAGACATTGACTTATCTTCCGTTCCAGTGCCGAGCCCGCACGTCCTGTGTCCGGAACTACAAGGCGTGGAGCGTCCAGGTTTGCCGCTGTCCTTCCTCCCTCATCTGCTCCAAGCGGTCTGGAAGGTAATAATTTTGACAACGCCTCTGGTCCAGATCTGGTTAGAGGCCTTTCGTTGGCGTCATATTATGCTGATAAATTTGATCCGCTGCAACCATGCTGGAGTGCAGTAGCAGTACTCCAAGATGACGCAAATGTCGACATACAAAAAATACTTGTATTCTTCAAGTTCTGATTTTCTGTTATCAACATACACGACCATATGATCATAAAAAAGGTCGTGATGTTGAGGGTAACGAAGTACGTTAATTTGCGTTTTATTGTGCAATACTTTCATCAACCGCATGGTGACGCTGTTTCTCATGCCCAACAGGTGCATCTGGTGACCACTTCTTCACCAGCTGGTGAGGCATGCCGGGAAACTCAAGTTTGTTTCTTGCGCATGATGACGTATGAAAAGAGGCGTTGTACATGCCCATATTTGGGCAGAGAAATCACGGTCTTTATCCTGGGATCCGGAGTAGGTTTTGGAGAAGGAGAAGGGGCTGTAACAATTTGTGTTTTGGTAGCATTTGTAGTTCTGATTACTCATGCTGACATCGCCCAGAACAGGACTAACTGGAGAGAACTCACGGTCGTCTGCTCAAATGCAGCCGCCAGATGATGATGACTCGGCAATATACCAGATTTCGACACGAAGATTATAGTTTCTCATGAGTTGATGATTTTTAATTTACTAATTTTACTCTCACCTGTTGTTTGGGATCATTGTTAGAACAAAATAAATACCATGGAACATTCTATGAATATTCCTTCCTGTATATTATCTAGCTAACTATATACTAGGAGAGATATCTGGCGAGATATATATCTCTTATATAGGGTGGAGTAATATGAAGTAGCCCCCTCCCCCACACTCCACACAAAAGACGTTTGTTGTACAAACATTAATCGGTAGATGTCCTCACTGCAACCTACGACAGACGGTAAGGACACACAAACACACACGTCACACACATCACGCATACACACACACACATGTACGGGCAATACACACATATTCAAACACACGAACTCACACATCACACACACAGACAACGCTTTCTACACGTACGCACGCACGCACGCACACTCACACCACACACACATTCACTCACACACACACACACACACACACACACACACACACACACACACAAACACACATTCACGCCACACACGCACACATACACACACGCACACTCACACACATACACACACGCATCCCGTATGGCAAGACTATAAAAACATTTTGACAGGACTACCAAGAATATACTAGAACAACCTCCAGAGCTACACCCATTTAATATTTTGATGAGGTACATTTGCAGCGCTACTAACGACATCGTAACGTTAAGGCAACATGACTCTATTCGATCCACGTTTAAGTTGTGGGAAAATGATTTCGGTTTCTTAGATGGGCTCGTTTAGTGTTTAATGGACTGACGCACCAGAATGTCCGCGGCCGGGCTCCAACTCAACCTACCATGCAATAAAAGTCTGCAATTATCCTACCAGACGTTTCTAGCCTCAAAAAGCGGGCTTTGAAAGGGTAACTTGGGGTCATCTGGCGTTGTTATGTGTTGTCACAGGATGTATAGAAAGGCGGGCTACAAGAAAGGGTACCCGTTTAGAGACTTATTTGAACCTTCATTTCCTTAGCCCGAATGTACATCTTCTTTGAAAGGCCTCCATTTCCTGTTTGGCCTCGAAAATATGTGCCAGTTGTAGAATATCAACGGTTCACTTTTGAATCAGTATTCCATTTCTGTTACGGGCAGGGGTAAAAAATTCATAGCCAGATTTTATCTTCGTTCTCATCAATGTGAGATAAATTCATAAACCTCTTATTCCAAGTGTTATAAAAGAAAAGCTTCTGTATGATGTCCTTTAATTAGAGTAGGATACTGATTTGAAAGTGAAGAGTTGATAAACTAAATTATGAAATAAAGTATGTCTAAACCTATAAAATTTCTCAGACAGAATCAAAACACCTTTACTATCAGCTATCTCGTTCTATTATCTTCTTTTCTTCACTATTTATCATCATTTCACAGTACTATTTTCACTTGTCCGGAATCAGCTTTGCCATCCATCCTCATCGTGAATTACCAAGTTTCCTGTCACTCTATCGATCGACACATACTGGTTTTCAAACTTCCAAATTTTAGAAACATAAAATATAGAAACCCCAGAAACGTGCGTTATATACTTCAACTACAGTAACTATTTTTTAAATAAAAAATGCATTGTGGTCTGAACTTGAGCAATGACCTAGCGGTAGTTGCATTGTACAGCATTGTTTATTTGATAAAAATCTCGACTACCCTCAAAATATGTCCTCTATAATTCATCGTAATGAATTATTGGGTGATCTAGAAAATCATTTTGTTGTCCTTTATTGGCACCCACGCAAAAATTAAAACAAGTGCAAATAGTAATTGTCAATGAGATGGAAATACTATAGAATAGACATCTATAGGAAGAACAACCTTCGTACATAAAATGAACAAACATAATTAACAAATTGAAATACAGTGCAAAAAATTAACAAACTAAAGTACAGTGCAAAAAGTGAGTAAGACTTAGTGTTATCGGCAGTATTGCTAGCAATTAATCATCGTGATTTCCATTGGCATATTTTCCTCTCAGCAATAGGTAAGTGATCTCCCAACGAAGCATAACACGAATCTGTGCCCATCCAATATATGGGCTGTCTCCTGCTAAATGTAGCGAATCGACCGCCAAGGGTAAGTGGTTGGAACGGTGTCCGTGGTATTGTGATTGACGAGCCAGTCCAACCATTGATGTTGTGCACGGTATGTCATGGGCTTTTGGTTATTTTGTAATATAAAATTGCAAGGCTCACCAACCAGATGCCAGACATAGGGACTCATACAATTTCGTCATCAACAGACTGTAGTGTACAACATCAACATCAATAACAGTAATGTACAAGATCTTGCGAAGTCACTTTGCGGTCATTGCCTTGAAGCTTGATGATGAGGGAACGAATCACCAGTACCGGCACCTTTGTGATGCCTGGTGGTGGCGTCATAATCATGCCTGACATAGTTTTCTGGACTTCAAAACACCCCTGAGGTCTGTCAGAATCTAAGAAAATGTTAATTCTTTAATCATTTATCCATTCATTCATTTGGCTGACGTAGTTGCCCAACTACCGGGTTGATATTGTTAATTAAGGACTACGTAATCAGTAAATCATAACTACAGTTAGAAATACACCGACAATTTAGCCCTTTGTTTTCTTTCCCCATACAATAAACAAAATTAGTACGTAACCTTTTGAATGCATTCAAGGAGGTTAAATACAAGACTTGTATTTAACCTCCTTGATGCATTCTAAAAGCACTCTTTTACTGTCTGTGAAAAACCTTGAGAAAAAGATTAGTGATAATCAGACACTAAGTAACAGTTGTCAACTATTCCGTATCAGTTCGTACTTGGTAGTATGTTGTTGTTGTACACAGACTCAGCATTTCTTGTCACTAGTCGATGTTGTGTTGAACACAGAACAGTCATCCAATCAAAGGCTTCCTGTCAGCCCCGACCACTGACATGCCATGCTGGATGAAACCTGATACTATTTGGCGCGAAATATTTGGCGCCATCAGTCTGCATTTCGCGCCATTTTTGAGTATGCCGGTCTCTCATGTTTTCAGATGGGGTGAAGTAAGTTGAATAATGTACGGAATACATACAGAAGCACCTATCATAGAAATTATGAGAGACAAAGCTGATCAAAAAGTACCAGTTTGCTGTTTTCATTGCACTTTCGCCAGACGACTGTTGCCATGTGCGGTTTACAGTCAGAAACAACAATAATATGTAACAGGGCCGTGACCATTTAGAGCGAAAAATTCGTCAACCAATCAGAAACTAACTACGAGCTGTCGATTGTTGCCCACCTGAGTGGCCAAATATAGCTGTAACCTGATACCATTTGGCGCGAAAATTCAAGCCACTACAAAGCTGTCAATTAAAAAATATTAGACTATCTTAAATGGACTTTGTTAAAGAAGTCCTTCTTACTACGGTATATCGGGATTAGGACAGTCAATTGATATTTTCAGGCCGCTTGGGCTCTCAGAGCACACAAGTCTGATGCCTCGGTCTTCACCCTATTAACCAATGGCGACGCTGACAATGGTTGATGAATATTCTAACTGTTAATCTTACGTGACTGATGAACCTCTTCGATTACAAAAAAAATTAAACTAAAAACGAAATTAAACATTTTATAATACCTCTTCAATTAAAAAAAATAAACTAAAAATGAAATTAAAAATTTTATAATATGAGCTTTATAATGGAAGAAATGTGACCTTTGGAATGAAGTGTCTACCAAACAAGCTTGAAAATTGACCAGAAGCATTGAAATCGGAAGGTGCGCGGTATATTTTTACAGTAGTCATTACAAAGGAGGAGGGTATATCATTTCAGTAAATTTGATGATTTTAAGGGAAGTCAGGTATTTATGCCCATACGTTTGGAATCAGTGCAAATCAGTGCAAATCAAGCATCAATTTGAAGGCCATGTTCAAAGGGCAGTCGGAAGGCCGGTGGTTCGTACTCACGTCATTCTGATTATCTACATGGCCATTTCCTATATCCTGACCGGAACGTCCTACTCTTTGATAACCAAGAAATTGAAGACCTCGTATAGATCCGTAAGAAGGAGTATTTTGTGATTTTACTTGTCACACGGGCGTCATAACCAAGTACTAATTATGTTTTAGTGACGCAGACATGTTTTCAAGTTGGTACCAGGACTCTTCAATCGTGAAGACATGTTAGGGGACACTATAGGCCATATATGCATATACAAATCTATTCACATTATAATCATTACCCGTCGAAATGTACGTGAAGGTAAAAAAAATAAAAAGGAGGTGTATATCATAGATCAAAGAAGCAGTTATCAAAGCGTTTCAGATATTCTACGACAGACACTTCAGGCATTATGAGTATTAATAACATCCCTGTACGTCGACGTCATTACATTCAATACGTTTCAATGTCCATGATCAAAAGAAATTATTGCCGAAACATATTAGATATTCTCTGACTGTCACTATATGTATTATGATTGTTAGTAAGTATGATTAAGTTCGTGAGGTGTACATCATTATATTCAATACATTCAATGTTCATGATCGATATCTATCATACTGCATACTAGTAACAACACAGTCTCGTTGGAACAAACAAGCAGGTCTACATTGGAGCTATGCACGGCAGTAACTACAAACTACTGCTCTACTGCTCTACTTTACCTAAGTGAAATAGTCGTTTAACGGAATGACAGTAATACTTGTACGCTATATAGTTAATGTTTTTAGTTTGAATATCAACTGTTGTTAATGGAACCCCCACGCAATTCAGTCTGTGACTGCCATGTGGGAACCATTGTTAGAAGTTTTACATGAAACAAATAAACCAGTATTTAAAAAAATTAATACCTCTCATTAAGCGTGAACATCATCAGGGCATGATTGAAAAGTGTCAAGGGATGCAATTTTGGCTACTCTAATATCCATCAATGGGTCATCAGTTTCTTTATGGGTCGACAGTTATTGACTCATAGAACGTCCCATAGCTCTTCGTGGAAATCAGAAGGAACCTGCCTATGAGCAACCTTACCAGATCCATGAACGGAATGAGTGGGTAATCTCAAAGCAGATCGTTCGGTGGCAAAGTCGTAACCAACCGTCAAGACAGTATCAAATAGGCTTGACGCCATTCAATAGACCACTTATTCATTATTAGGCAGGTTTTAAAAATATACATAAGGAGGGCTAGTCAGAATGTTCCAAGCTAAAAAAAAACCTTTGCACGCGGTGAGAATGGCAACGTGCAGTGGTTGCAAGACAATAGCAAGTAAAGTTAGATCTTACATACTGCAGCTAACATATCGGAGTTGTTTGCAACAAAGAACCTAAAATTGGGTTATCATTTAGTTTAAACTGAATATAATTACAACACGGGGTAGTTTGGAAGTAGCTTTTGCCCAGTCTAAAACTCTTTAAGATCGCTCAATCAATAAAGAATGAAACAGCAACAAAGGTTTCCACATCCCGTTCGTTTTGGTCATTCGTGGCGACTGAATGTCTCGACAAGACATAAAGAACTCAATTCAATCAAACTGGTCTGGTTTGTGTGTCAGACAATTGCCAATTTAAAAGCTAAGTAGCACGTAATGTGGTTTCGGTTCACCGTCTATCTAGGGCACTCACCAGTGTGGTCTTCTTGCACCAATGAATCAGAAAAAAAGATATGCTCTTTTTGGTTGGGAAACAGAACGAGCGTTTGAGTGAACGACATGGAAGGCAATGTCACATTTTAACCCACGTTGACGCTCTTCTAAGAAATTTCATTGGTTAATTGCTCTGTTGGTTACCGTATTTACTGTGAAATTAGATGTTGATGAGACTAACAACTTGAAATGTTTGAATCCATGGCAGGTCTTCGACGTTGGCATTGAGACTATATTTAATAGCTAGCGCCAAATGGCAGCTACTCCAGACCATTCTGCTTAAGCCTAAGCTAGAGTATAAGCTCATCGTATTTTAGCAGAAGAATCACTTTTGATATCGTACATGTAATTGCGAATTCCGATTATATTATAAATCTAACTGCTATGACGAAAGTGGTTCTTTTCACAGCTATATTGTTGAAGTGATAAATACAATGTACGTAATGGAAATTCACTTCAAATTCCTATCTGGTCAATCACGCCACGAATGTAGACCATCCATTGCAACAGGCCGTTCCAAAATCTATCTAGAAAGAGAATGTTCAAGAAGGTTGCATGTTACGCGTGTGTTCTCAATATGAGGCCACGCTGATTTAATTTTATGGATGACGTCTAAAAATCAGCTCCGAGGAGGCTCTAGCCTGGGTGCCATCCTACGCAGTCCATGGTAGCCTGAGACAATAGGGAGCCGGTGGTAACTACGGAGGATGGCACAGAAGCTCCACGGAACTCAGAACATAAAAGGCCAGCACTTGCCCGCCTGTCGTAAAAGTCGCTAGATATCTACTGCCGCAAATTCACAATACCAGCTTTGTATTTCTGTGGTTTAGCAGCATTTATTGGCTGGGATTTTTATTCGCTCACGCGCACTAGTTTGGGAGTCTTTAGAGGATGTCATCCATAAAATTAAGGCAGTATGGCTTGACTTATGTGAACCGTCCCCAATTAAAGGGAGCAAGCGCAACAGGGTGCGGAACCGTTACCAACGGAGGTGACGTACAGTGGGGGCACCCACGTCCGGCCCCCGTGACACAACCTGCCGTCCAATGGTTGTTGGCTACTAAGAAGACCCCGCCCACCACTCAAGAAACCCTGGCCTTTAAAAAACGACCTGGTGAACCCTTCCAAAATCACTTTGCCGACAAGGTCTACAAAGCCATCAACAAGCGATAGGTTCATCGTAGCCGAGCCCGTTGGTAGATTTTCAGGGTACCGAGATGAAGACAGTTCGCCTTCGGGAGCTCTTGCTTCTGCTTCTGAGTGCAGCTCTGTTAGTCGTCGTGACGGAGTGTCTACCTCGACAGAGCGACCCATACTACCCAGACGACATCAACGACATGGTAAGTTTGAGGCATCTTTTTTTTTAAACAACAAGTACGGAGTTTTCCAAAAACGTAGCCACCTTATGCCACAGCAGTACTACTGTTTTGTATTCAGAGTCGCGTCGCGTTGCTTTGGTACATGCTAGACCCTTGATTTATGGCTATAGCGACCCCATTCACAAATTACCGACGTAGAGGCTACTGCCGATTGTTTCCGCTTTCCTATGTGCTTGTTGATGCGAGAGTCAGTCGTTACTCTATAGACAAATACTGTTTGTCATAACTTGAATCAAAAGTAAGCTCGATTTACAGTGGTGACGGTATACTGACGCGTGACGCGACCTCAAAAGCCATCAAAACTCTACAAACCCAGTCATCTACCAGATGACTAAAAGAAATAACCGAAGGGTAAGTTCTTATATGAAAGAAATAAGTTGAATATCTTTTACCATAAAGATTACCCGGGCGCTTTCTAATAATGATTCTCACTCCGGTATATGTGTCCCGAAAATACATGGCACATCAAGTACGGCCACGGTGGTCGTGATCTTGCCATTTTAGTACAACTATTTGTTTCGAACTCATTTAAAACTCCAACAGCAACTTCAACAGGTTCAACACAGGCTATGTTACAGCTAGCCCAAGAGTGTCATTAAAACATCCACACCGCCTTATTTGGATTCTTTCATGCTTCCCATAGCATGTCGTAAAAAGAGGTCCGCGCACAGTCACACTATAATGAATGTCTCAAGCCGCGGCAATCTATTTAAGGTTTCTCAAACAAAAGGCTTGATGTTTTGAGTGATTGGCTGGAATAGGTTGCCGTCTTTATCCAGTAATTAAATTAACGCCTTTTATTGAACGCCATTGGGGTCGTGAAGGTATACCGCACAGTTCTCTTGATATTGATTATATCTATTATTTAGCAGTCATGTCTCCTATGAGTGGAGGCTTGGTCACATAACCTTTGGAACTTTACCCTTGATCCTATTACACACATTCACAGTTATTAAGTATACAAAAAGGCAACAGGCAAAGTCAAGTAGACTCCTTGTCGTAAAATATGGAATTTAAAACATAAAGAGAAAGTGCAAAACATGAGCATCAACTTAGCAACATTGCGTACCATCTCGTTGTGTTATTCATGGGAACCTACAACATTACAATCCTTCGGAAAATGCCATGTGTGTACCTGGTTACAGCTAGTATGAAGCAGCTGGTCTGGTATGTTTCTTCACCAGTGCAAATAGAGGGTATTAGGGGTTCTCTTCTATCCTCAGTTCATAGAGACCATCGACAGCTTTTGACGAAAAGATTCATTTGTCACCAATTCATTAACATTCAAAGTAGAATAATATTTCTGATCACTATTACAACTTTCCGTACATTTAGATTTTAATGGCAATACAATTCATGAATCACGCGGTCCGTACATGTTTTATTCATACCTTATTTCATCCCTTTCTTGGAAACCGTAGATATACCACATATACCACAATACAAGCACAGGTATATCACTGTAATGTGTGGCAATACTGTCCACCCTATATCTGGTTGAAATTGCCCTGCAGTCCAATCGCCTTCATAGCGATCTCGACAGCCAATAGATTGTTCACAAATTGCAAATATCTTACTTCGACAAATAAAAGACCGCTTGAGTTTCCGCGATCCGGGCAATATGAGATGAAGAGTGTTGTAGCCGATGTAGCGTGACCTGTTTTACCACAGGACAGATACCCCCTTCCGTTTTACATCGTATTCAATTTTTATAAATCTATGTGGTTTTGACATCAAAGCTTACATGGATGGTTTCAGACCACCTGTAGATTATGAGACTAGTAGATCTATTGGTAAGTGCTTAAGTGCTTAAAAGGATATCATCAAGCCATTGCCTTACAACGGTGCCCCCGCACGTTCCTTCGTCAGCCCATAGCTATCACTTCTTTGAGTAGCGTAGAGAATTCAATTAAAGCGAACTAAAAGATAGCCATCGAAGGTAATGAATTGTGTCGTTTTATAGCAAACATCCCACAGGCATCTTTGATATCACCATATAAAGCAATGGTATTCACACCCAGTTTGCTCCTTTGTATATGAAAATTATATCTTATCCAAGTAGGAGCCCATCTGTATCTCATTATGGCGATGAAATGTGTATTATCAGACATATGGGAAATCAGGCCCATGTGATTATCTCATCATTATCAAACATTCAGCTGATTATGGAAAACGGATCATTGAGATCGTTAAAGTAGATCATCATGGCTTAATGACACATGTATCCATTGCGTGTATGTTCTCAGTGACCGAATGAAGTCTTTGGAAGTAGCGATGAATTACCATGTAGGGTTCATATGGTTTTAACAAGGTTCCGCAAAGTACAACACTCTTCAAACAGCAAGCGTACTTTCCACTCTGCAGTAGGTCCACCCCGTCCCAGCTGGACATCCCATAAAAGGCAGCAGAATATTCAACAATAAGATGAAGGAGGCAGCTTTAAATGAAAGACCTATATAGTGCATGTAGACCTTCTGGTACCGCCCTAAATGTTGAATAGTTATTGATGGATGGTGATGCTGACCTTTTGTGACAGAGTATCAGAGCAGAAATCGTAGATCTATACCTGGTGCGAATTTATAATCAGAATCTCGGCCCATGTTTACACCAATGTTGTGTATTTCGTGTATGTCTTTACATTGGTACCATCTGCTACTGAAAAAAAAACCTGTTTTTCACCCCCAAATAATCTCATTTACTTTATCAATGACGTTTCGGTGGTAACAAGCAATAAATCAATAAAGTTTCACCCAGTCTACCGTCTAGCGTCGTGTGTTAATAAAGTAGCAACCATATGTGTCTTTTTGTACTGATTTCCAGGAACGGCTATTGTCTTGAGTGTGTCAATAAAAATGCAACCATATGTGTCTTTTTTCATTTTCCATGAAGGTCGAGAGCATGTCAATTGCAACCTTATGTGTACTTTTTGTACTATTTACAGGAAGGTCTATTGTCGAGAGTGTGTCAATAAAGTTGCATCCATGTGTGTCTTTTTCCTGTACTGCATTCCAGGAAAGACTGTTGTTGAGAGGTTGTTGATAATGGAGTAATAATGAAGTTATGATCAGGAGGCAGGTGCATGATGTGGCGTACTTTATCGATCAGTGTTTCCATAATGCCACAATTTGGTCACTTTCGGGGAAAATGTATTCTCATTTTCCGCTACATTAACCACTTATGTTCCCACTAATGATTTTAAAAGTTCCGTTCCTAGAACCCCCCCATAAATAAAATTGAAGCCTCAGGGAATATGCTTGATGTGGCCAAACTTTATGTAGAATTGGCCTATTATCTTTATTGCATACAGTGTTAGAATAAAGCTAAAGCTGCTGCTCAATGTTCCACTAAGCAGGGTAGGATCCAGGTCTAAGTCCTAAACATAAAGAGTTGGGGCGGGTGACGCGCCTGGCCTAGTCAAAGTCTCAGCTCAAGAATACTCTGGTGATCCCTGACTCCCACAACGTTAAACACTTTTCTACCATCAACAGTAGAACTTTGGAACAATCTTCCGGAGGCGATAGCTATTATTTGGGACCGACAGAAGTTCAATGGTGAAGAAAATTCTTTCCTAAATCCACAACGCAAAACTATGACAGCGTTCAGTTTCTGCTAGCGCTGATGAGTGAGAGCTTCAGTAACGCAGGGACCCCCACGAAGCCCTTTTTGCACTTTGCCTTGGTCTCTCCAACTGTCTGCCAAAAGTCATGCACATCGACCTATGACTTCAAGAGTTATGCCGCTAAATCCAGTCTCCCACACTAAAGCAAACTGACTTCATACCCTTCTGACTATGGCAAAAAAGTAACTACCATAGCCATGCAAGTTTGCTTGATAGTAGATAAGAACCCTATACTGTGATTCAACTGGAGATTCCATGCAATAATTGGCCACTAGCAGGCTAACGTCAATTGCAATCTGCTCCATTAACTTACCTTAAACTTCTAAGTCTGAAAAGACTTCACTTATTCCGTATTAGATCTGTCAACACCCTTTGTCTGCATTTGATGAAGTAAAAACCTTTATTTACACAATGACGACAATCAATTTGCTGAGGCAGCGGGTGATTGCACGTCCACAATTGTTCGTAATCTTTATTACGCCAACTCATTGATTAATCAATACCCATAGTTTCAGGCTCCTTAAAACTTAATGAGATTATTTCTCAATTCTACAATGTTGTTCGAAAACAGACGCAGATTTAGTGGCAATCAACATTTAGTTTGGTAAAAATCAATAGTGATGCATGGTGGCAACGGCGACAAACGACAGGCAAATGAAAGTAGTTCTATTTGGTGGAAGATGAAACTTACAACACTTAAGCTCCTGTCCTAGAACAGCAGGAGCTATTTGACTCATTCGCATGAACCTTGTCATGACATTCTCAATTTCTTTTTCTATTGGAATAGAAAATGTCTTTACTTCATTGGTGTTATGAATCTGCTGAATTCGAGAGCTCTCCAGTGTCACTCAGGAAAATACTGGATGTCCTTTCCAAAATCATATCCAGTTGCTTGAGTAACTGTTTCTTGGCGTATCTCATTACCCGGATGTCCACTCTTCATCGACGTTGGTGATAGATTGTATCTTGCAAATGATCGCAACACCTTTGATAAACTTAGCACCATTGTTGTAGGGAATACACTGATGATGAACCCCTCAGGCGATGCTTGTTAGTGTAATGACTGTGCATCTCCCCAAAAGCGTAAGAACGCAGAAACTGAGAAAGCCTTCTTTCACCGACCCATTCAGTTGTGGGACTCCCTTCCACATGCTGTCACACGTGCAGCTCCCTAATTGTCATCCTTTGAAACCTAAGCCTGGATCTCTATCGAAGATCCGTTTTCCGTGTGAGTCAGTACAAAGTACTGCTGGTAATTTTATCTATAGCAGTCAGTCTTTTGAAGAAGACCGGAGTGACTGGTCGAAAGCTCTAGCTATAGGAGAGAACAATCTCTTGTGTTGGAACAAAGATTTTAATTTTAAACTTATTTATATCAGGTTAATGCAAAATGTATGGATTGTGTGCATAACCAACTGTATGTAGTTTTTCATAGCTTAGCCATTGACAATAGCTTCGCTAGTTGGTCAGCTCTGGTTGTCATTGCTGAACCTATAGATAAATAGCGCAATGACTCACGCTTCCCACAGATGCGTCTTTGAACTTAATTCGTTTCCTGTTTGAGCACTGATGTGGGCGTCAGCCATCAAAGCTTGGAAGCAATCAAAGTTTGGGGCGTGAGAGTGAATCCATCTGAACTCCAGACTGTTATTCAACCAGAGATTCAACAACTCAAACACAACATTGATAGCCCCTTTGGACCTTTTCTTGAGAAAATACTTCACCCCGAAGTTTAATATTTATTGGCATTCGTAACTTGAGTGCTTTCATGATGTTGGAAGGTGCTAAAATTCATTCCCTAAACAATACCGTAAGATCAAGGGTAACCTAAATCAAAAGCAGCACAGAAGCCCGGCAGTAATATGGAGTTCTCAATTATTCATGAATTTAAATTAACTAAGCTTGGTACATATATCCGGTGAGGAAACATATGTGATGCTTTGCTTTGATGCTTGACAGTCCATATGATGAAAATTATGAAGCTGGCAACAGACCGGCCTTGAGAGAACGCAACAGGTCATATATAAGAACATCAAATAAATCTTGAGTTTATACAAAAGATGTTTTCATAAAAGGTAAGCATACGTCTAAAGGGGAAAAGAAACTTGAGCCATCGACGAGCCAAGACTAGACTAAGAATCAGTGACCACCCCTACAGGTAGATTCACCCGAACATTTTGTAATAAGAATAGCATAGAAAATGAACTTCACTTTGTTGTAGAGTGCATGACCACTGTACAATGATTTACCAAATACCGTTGATAATGAGATACAGGTAGAACAGAAAATATGTACACCGTGAACAAAGGATGATATGTTGTTACATACAATCTTCAGTTATCAACGTAATAGAAAAACTATGTAAATTCGTCTGCAAATTCGAAATGCAATTCGAAGAGAGAACAAACGTGTCAAGCATAGATATAGATAAAACGTAACATAGTTTACTTATTACCTACTTGTATCAAACTTAGCCCCAATGGGGTATGGATATGCAATAAACGTCATTGTAAGTAAGAAAGCAGGCGATTTGACAGCCTGTCTTGATACTGCTGAGTCAACAGGAAAGGACTGCTGAGTCAACATCCAACTCAGCAGCCACATGCACAGGGGGCACCGTTAAGTCAGAGTCCCACAGAGCAACAGTGAAACCCCTGCTGTAGACGGTCTACCAAAACGGAAATAGCCGAATAATAGAGGAGAGATTTGACAGCCAGTCCGTCAGGACGTTAGCACTGAATAGCAGGCAAATGGTGAAGATTCAGATTGTAAATGGCCGGCCCACTACTCCTAAAGCACAAACAATAACGTGTAAAACGCCCCTCTACAATATTAGATTATATTTTCTCCACGGTCCTATGCCATGTACTTCAAACGATCGATGACGTGGTCTTTCCCACCACTAACACCCAGTCTCTTGTTGCGTGGTGCAAAGTCTTCCAGGAAGAGACAATCGTCTTGGGAAACTTCTTTTATTGCAAAAGCGTTGCTGTCATTAATCATGCTGTCAACTTGAATAAACTAAAAGGCACATTGTATCACTCAAGGATAAGATAAAGTGATACTTCCTGGCATATCTGGTTTGATTTCCCATCCGTCTACAACTTTCAACCAATTGGCGTTGTGGTTATTATTGTACTGACGATCTTCTAGGAGTTTCACTGTGTATTTTTGTATCGAGTTTCTTTTTTTTTAAGTATCAAAGCTACCGTTTTTAGATACAACAAAAAGATATCCATACTATGCATGATGTACAAAATGACTAATAAACTGGTGGCCATGCCAACTACTAGGCACAGTAATACCAGCTCAGAAAATAGCTACGAATAGCCAAACCTTCAAGTACCAGGTTGGGGTATTACAAATATTTTTTACTAGAACCATCATAGAGCGGAAAGCGTTGTCATGATGTACCATATGGGCATCATCACTAGATCCAAATAAATAGCTGGATTTGCAAAGTTTAGGTGTGACAGGCTGTTAAGTGTAATATATCCAGCTTCTGCCACGCCGAGTGCCTGCCAAGCTGGTGTGTTACGCCCAAGGGTGGTTATACCGGCTATACAGACACAACTTAGTATTTTACTTGTATGGCCATGTTAAAACCTACTTAGGCTCTCGAGATTGCACCGTTGTGCCTGCTTCACTTTTACAACTTGTTTTCGATTCCCAAAGTAAGTCAACCTCATCCGGTCACCACTTTCATAAAGTACTCTTCTTCTTAGTAATACATGACTGGACATCCTTCTAAGTAGTAACTATGAGTAAGTAGTCATAAATACGTGTACAGCTTTAAAAGAAGTCATTTGATGAGTCAATAGAGGTAAAATGACTGCTGACGACTGAATATGAATCTAGATTGAAACCCTTCAATTGCAACTGGATTCTTGATGATTGAATGCTAGTCGCTGTAGCGATAAGTAAATTTCGTTTGAATATTTGAAGGCAAACCATCATCATATGGCCCAAAGCGAACCTGGAAATAATTACTATAATTGAAATGCAACGGATAAAAAAATACAGATTTTTGATATGCTGAGATGTGGTATACGAAAATCATCTATTCCCATATGTACATATGTAAAGTTGCCTCTAATCTCCTAGCTTGGTGTACTATGTATGTTTAACTTGTGTTTTGTTGTCTATAGTTTCGTTATCTGTTTGTCATATGCTATACGTCATATGATAGACGACACGTACCTAGCCCCCGAGGCAAGAATGTACGATAGAATTCTTTCGTCATATTTGCGCAGATGCGGTCGGAAATGATGTAAGACATAAGAAACATTACAAGTAGGATCTGACAAAGTCTTTGATATGCAGGAAGTGTAGAATAACTTTTTGATGATGTCTGCAATTAATACTGTGCTTGTCCTCCCTCAGAGAAGATTGTGGTTATTACTTTCATTTTGTGTAAAGGCAGGATGCTCGCTATACCTTTTATCCAGCATTATAGTAACATGCAAGTATTAATGACAGAAAAACACTAATTGGTAAACCACATTCGTCAATACGGCTATGTGTGATGTCACTTTTATCTGTGGTTGTATTACACCCTCCAGCAAAACGCCTTACGGGTAGAGATGATCAACAGCCTTTTGTTATGAAACGAAGAGCTGCTGACGCTTTCTTTGAGATATGAGACATGACGACACTCATTAACAGCCGCGTGCCGTATAAAAATGTAAAAAAATAAATTGCACCAAACCCTTTAACTGTTTCAATAGTTGTCAACGGAGCGGAGGATATTAAAAAATATATGGGTTATAGATTGTTGTCACAATAGGTAGATGTATAATTTTCTACCTTCGTATGGCAGATAGAAATAGAAGGGCATCAGGTGCCTCGTGGAAAATATGAAAACATTAAGAAAATATGACTCTCGAATGCTTGAAAAGTTTCCATTATTGTCACGTAGATGGATGATATTAGGAACAGATGGGGTGAAGATTGCGGTTTGCAGAAGGGGAAACAATCGGTAGTTTATTTGGGGGAAGTGCGTGATACAATTGCAATATGCCACTCGCCTCTTCTGCTCTTTGCATAGTTATCATCACTGCCATCAGTGGTCAGACGAACTGTCTACAACATGATACTTACTATGACTGCCTTGTAAAGAAATGGAGACTTGTGTTGAATATGTCAATGTAACATGGGGGCCACACACCAGGAACGGCTAAAAAAACTACAATCAAGACCTGTTATACCATAGTTTACCGGTAGAGTGGCACAATACAATCACTTGTTTTCAAAGTCGTACATGGCATCATGAGTCTGGTCTTCAGACAGCAATAAGCCATTGACATGCACTACTGTCGTGGGTAGTAGCAGCAAAACATAACTGGACCCACACTGAGGAGCCGAAAATACGACATAGAATAGACACTAATAATGCCGGGGCTTCTACAGGCCTAATGCCTGTATTCTTTAGGATAGTAGGATTTTGGGAATGGAAGTAACTAGTCCGTATTGCGCCACCACAGAGTCTTAATGTTCATGAGCCGAAAAAGACTGAACGACAGGAATGCTCAGATTTTCTTACAAATTATTTACGTGCAGCCACAAAAAAGGTAAAGCTTCGGTCACAGCCGTTAACCTCGCTACTAGCTTTACTCTAACCGTAAGAAAGTATCCAACAAGGTGTCGAACTATGCTTCTACATCACCCTAGCGGGACAAAGTTTTATGGCTGTTGGTGCTAGAAATGTGGTGAATCACGCTGCTTCATTACTAGATGCAGCTTTGAGTGAGGCGTGGAATTCCCCTGCTTATCTTAAGAAGGTTCATGATGAAGAATAAAATTGTATTGCCTGCATATCCTTTGTTACAAGGTCAGTCCTGAAAGCTCTCATCAAAAAGGTATAAACTGTGTGGAACAAAGGTCCCGAAGAGCCCATTTGAAAACTGTTGCAACCTTTGGTACAATGTACAGGGCAGAAGCGCCATCTATCTAATGTGATGTAAACTTCCTTTCAGGCACTTGATGAACTGAGGGACCTGCTGGAAGAACGTGAACTTGAAATGTTGAGGGCAGAGGCTGCTCTACCTGAACGTGCACGGCGTTACAAACAGGTAAAAAAAACAGCTCCATAACATTGTGTTTTTGACTGAAGACTAGCGTCAAAACATGAAATACTAGTATAATGATTCACAATGATTGCAAGACTTTCGGTAGGCTTGTATTTATAATTGTATTATTTTATTTTTCTTAATAGGAGTATGATTATAACTACCTGATATCTTAAGTGTTTTTTTTTTCTAAATAACGTTAGAAAACGACGGACCAAGCTTAGCTCTAATTCGAAGCCAAGGCTCGAAATTAAAGGTGGTCCAATGGCCACTGACCACTAGAATTTAGGCTGCGACAACTGTTAAGACACTCCGGGACATTTTGGGGACAACAGAAAAATAATCAACATCAGAATGTCAGCCCTTCTTTTTTTATCACTGGCACACGTCCCGGCGTTTGGATCCGGAAACGTTCCCCTGAATTTCCTGTCTACACTGCAATTATAGTGCGCCTTGGAGTGAACATAAGCAAAATAAATACAATACTTCCCAAAACAGGTTGGGACAGTTCATCTTCACTTCGGTACAATTAAAATTTATTTTTGAGATAGTGCTGGGACAATTGGAAGAAAAATTTATTTCGAGACTGGAAGTGTTGAATTATGCATGTCTCATTCTTCCTTTCTCGCTCAGAGGTGTAAGCTACCTAATTTTGATTTCATTGTCTGTAAGATAGATCACCGTGCTAGAGCCCGCTACAGGTCGCCATTTGTTGCCACCTACTGCAATATAGCAATAGATTCAGAACTGCTGACTTGCTTGAATTGCTCCATTCATTTCACTGCTACATGGGCTGACTCATTTTATTCTAACATGGCAACCCACCTTTTATTGATCCATGCCCATCATCAGTTTAGTTTTATTTGGACCAGCACAGTACAATGCTTTACAAGTTTTAGTATTTCTGCCATTTGTAGTCAAGACACATCAGAACTTGAAATGGCTTTGCTTTGGATGGCACCTATTCTTCATTCATTTACTGGAATTGACTAACACCAAAAGTTATTCATTGCTGTAAATTTTGCATGGCGAATGTAAAATCAATTTGTTTTTACTCCATGCAAAATACATAGAAAGAAAAAAGTAAATGCTGAAATTTGGACCAAATTCCTTGTTCCCCGTTTGCCATGGGAGCACATCTTCACTTTTAAATGCAAAGTTTATCTCAGTCAGGAAGATACTCTTTTAACCCTGCAATACATGATACTAGTACCCACCCAAAAAGCCTACTTGGATTCCATTCGTAACGCTGGATTTCGACAATATTAAAAGCCCTGGCTATACTATGTACTGCAGACTAGATCCAGACTCCCGTTGTGGGCCGTACATAGGCGGGTATGTGGGCGCCAGAGATGCGGAACTTCCCATCTGTATGACTTCGTACTGTCAGCAATCAACCAAGAGGCACTGCCCAGACACAGGCAAATGGTCGGTGCAGAAACAAGTCTTGCCTTTTTTTTCTTCTCAATGTCATTCTTTTTCATCATCATTCATATTGCTTAACCACTCATGCACCACATCACCATTATCTCACCTACATGCACTGTTACTCATAAAACGTGTATGATGTAATGCAAACATGTCCACTATTTTTTTCAAGAACATTATCATTACATGCATCTCGGTAGATACCCTATTGAGGTGGCAACAGAAACCATACCTGCTGTTGTGCAAAGCTCACGACACAAATCCATGACATTACATCACCGCAAAATTCATTCATAGAGGAAGAAAATGCTACTTCCAAAATAACGTACAATACATATTGAAAAGGCAGAACCGGTTGCTTTGGAAAGTGCCACAGAAGAACTAACGGACAAAGGTCTTAACACCAGGAATATATTAGTTTTCTAAAACCACGGCTCTCTCTTTCACAGTGTCCAACTGCTAAAACACCCTGCAAACAGATGTTTGGGAACCGCCGCATCAAGAAGTGCGACTGCCCGCCTGGCTTCTTCTGCGACATGACAACATATGGAAACACACCGTGTCAGAAGCTGTGAAGGTGAGTTGGATCCGCCATTTGTTTCTAAGACCTGAAGTCTTACAATACATAAAAGATCTTATAATTATACCCCATACGGTATACATATTTCATGCTTTTGTGTTTTTGTTTTGCGAATTTCTCGTTGGTACAGTGACTTTGCGTTCGCCACATCCCACACGTAAGGCAATCGACATGCATATAGCAAGAAATGGAAGACAGGAAATGAGATGACCTTTGCTGAGACCTTTGGTCCAACTTCCTGGCATTGACACCGACATGCCTAGCATGTAGAAATAACTACCGAAATAAGATTTAAAAAAACACGGAGGTAAAAATCTAGAAATCAAATAAAGGCAACATAGGAATTGCTATTTGTGACACGTTGTAGGCTTTTATGATGATCTGAATTTTTTCCCTCTTACATTTGCAGCAGCTGCCATATCGCAGAGCGTCATGACAATGGAGTATATTATTGCTGCGATTGTCCAGCGGTGATGCGATGGAAGATACTCTAGATGATATATATGTGTATTCCGCTAGATGATTGTATCTCAGTTCTTTGCCTGAGTTCATATTCCGTCGCTCGCATGTAAAAATGTTGTGTTCAAAAATTTGTTCCTGATTTCTGCTTGCAAAATTAAAGGTTTAAACTAAACGTTTGAAGACTGATTCTTTTTAATGTAGAACATAGAATGCCACAGAGCATTACCTTGAAAGTTTGTTTTAAAAGGTCTAAGTGACATAGCTATCCAACGCCGTAGGCCCTCAATAGTGAAGTTAACTCAACCGCTATAAAATATATGAAGAAAGAAAATGAATGATGGAGATGGAAACATCGAACTGAAAAAAAACAATTCACTACCAAACAGATCCACTAAAGCATCTGCCATGTATAACTGACTGAAATCCATCTGGGCTCATCATGAGTAACTCCCTTCGTCCCAAGAGTACATAAAAAGTTTCACACTACGATGCCCGTCGATGGTTGTTGACACAATGGATCGCACAGTGAACTCATTGCTTCACCTGGTCATTTATATCTGCCAGATCTCGCTTTGTTTGATGTGGGTATAATGTGAGAACGCGTGGGATGCCCTTGAACTTAGTGACCTTGGAAAAAGATCAACGTTCAGGCTTACCCCACAGTCAATTATCTGACCTTGTATGTAGTAAAGTACTGCGCTTCGCTAAACATGTTGAAGGCCATACAGCAGTACATTCATTGCCTACGATGCCCCTTGTGGTATTGGCCTATCTCAAAAGCAGGCCTAGGCTGACATGCATATTCAAACCGAAACGTGACTAAAACTACTCTTTGAGTAGACAATTGAATAATACTTCTGGCGAATGATAATTGTATGAATACTCAATTATCAATTCATGCTCGAGTGAGGATATCTGGATGCATTTGGAGAAAGCAATATAAGAGCGCACAGAACAATAAAGTTCCTACCTCAGCCTAAATGTGAACTAAGGGTATAGACAGAGACATAACCAGTTCGGAAATTGAACACGTATCGTCAGGGATTAGATAAGAGTGGAAGCAAGAGTGAGGAGACTTAGGTATACAGACTCGGGTAAGTCACCTCCGATAGTTCTTACTATATCGTGATTAGGCCAGTCAATTGATATTTTGAGGTAGCCTCTACCAGGCTCCGCGGACCGTGGGTCGCAAATTGGAGCCTCTATGGCCGGCTGGATCTTCTTCTCTTCTTCCCTTTATTTCGGCCAATTTCTACTATTTTTTCAGCGATCCGCGGAGCCTGGTAGAGGCTAATTTTGAGGCCGCTTTGGCTCTCAGAGCGCCCAAGTCAGATGCCTCAGTCTTCACCCTATTAACCAATGGCGACGCCGGTAGACAATGATTGACAGCTTTGTAGTGGCTTGAATTTTCGCGCCAAATGGTATCAGGTTACAGCTATATTTGGCAACTCAGGTGGGCAACAATTGGCTTGTAGTTAGTTTCTGATTGGTTGACTGAATTTTTCGCTCTAAATGGTGACGGTCCTGTCGCAGTTTATTGTTACTGACTGTAAACTACACATTACAACAGTCGTCTGGTGAAAGTGCAATGAAAACAGCAAACTGGTACTTTTTGAGCAGCTTTGTCTCTCATAATTTCTACACTAGATGCTTCTGTACATTATTTACCCAACATGAAAACATGAGAGACATACACAATAACAAATGGCGCGAAATTCAGACTGATGGTGCCAAATTTTTCGCGCCAAATAGTATCGGGTTTCACCAGTGCACCCAGGGGTGGAGGGCTGACAGGGAGCTTTTGCTTGGATGATTGTTCTATGCTCAACGCACCAACTATTGGCTAGAAATGCTGAGTTAGTGTAACGAAATACTGCCAACTGATACTAGTGCTAGAATTTTGGTCAAGATTACATGTAACTGATTTATAGAGGACTACCATGGACTCAACAGCTATGTTGAATCAGGTAATGACTCCTAGGACACAAAAAGTAGATTTTTAAAAAAAATCAATAAATGTTTATATGGTTTGTGAAAATTAATTAAAAAAAAACTAGAAAAACTGCAAGTTTGTGGTTATTATTGTGACTCGTAAACGGGGAGAAAACCATCACTTTTAGAACATTTTCAGAAGTTTACGTACGTATTAGTTGGTTGTTTTGTTTTGTGGGGAAAGAAAGCAAGAGGGTAAATTAAGAGTATTTTTATCCGTCCCCGGTTGGCCATTAATAATATCAACCAGGTTGATTGGCAACTATGGCTGTATGTACGTCGGCCAAACCAATGAGTGAACAATTAAATCATAAAGAGGGTAATATTTTTTAATTAATTCATATTTGTAGCTTTTCTAGTTATAATCCAGCCATCTAAGATTGAAAGGACCATATACTACAACGAGGTCAGAATAAGGACAAGGAACTTTTTTATTGTGAAATATCTGAGCATATGGAACTCAATTACTGAATTCAAGCACCGAATAATGCCAAATAGCCCTCGGTAGTTTCACTCGTAATTTAAAATATGAATTATAGACCGGAGAAGGCCAACTTGAATATAATCTAAAGAGCACCATGAGGCATCCTATAGGAAGTCAAAGAAACTCAATGTAATTTACGCATTCATTTTATTTAGAAACGTGTTGGATCCTGGAGTTACTTCTTACCAATACCAAAACATAAACATGAAAAAATAAATTCGTTGCTTTGACATGGTAGAATTGAAAAAAGCCAGGATTCATCAGTCATAACCAATGGTATAGACCCAGTATTCTATAATATTGATTTTAATAGTCAGGTTCCAGGTACCTTTGGCTTTGGCTCTAACCGTAGATTATTCAGAACTCGATGTCACCAGTCATCATTTTGCATTCTACCCGCAGACGTAAACGTATAATATATTTATAATTTCTCATCCTCGTAGATGAAAGAAACTCATTGTAGATCTAACTGCCACAAGTGAATAGTTTTCAATATACCTTGCGCAAGTTTGAACAGGGTTTCACTGTATGTATATGATTAATGACGAGGCTAGCGTTCTTGTCTGTTGAAAAATGATCGTTCAGTGTCTGCAATAAAATTATTTCTACACCACCTGTCCTACCATCTATGGACTAATTCCCTGGATTTAAAGACCGTGAAATTTTGCGTGGGCGGACGAAAGCCCAGGAAGAACAGCTGTTATATATGGAAGGAAAACTTGACCTTAGGCGATTCCAATTTCCTGAACGCCATAACATGTTGATGATCAACAACCCCTCAAGCTATCTAATCGTGGAGTCCAGAATGATGAAGCGCTTGTATGTAGCAGAATTCAGAACATCTGGGACCAGGATTTCCAAACACATAGAATGCAGATGGTCGAATGCAGTAGACTATCTGGTTCGTTCGCAAACCATGAGTGTTCAGGTCTGCGGACAATGAAACTCCACAGGCAAAATAATTTATCATTTTAGCCCGCAGAAAGTTTTGACGGAAACTAGAACTCGTCCATCGAACGAGTTAGAATCTAGACTAGTGTAGTACCGTCTGATATGACGAGACTGTTACATCACCGTAAGCACTGTGAAAGTCACAGCATAACATAAGCACTTATTTTTTTCCTGTTCGTTCCTTCGCCTTGTAGCCTGGTTTGAAACTTTTACCACGAATTAGTACGAACTGTTGCGAAGTACATAACAGAAATTACAAGTTTATAGTCATGATTCAGTATGATTTATGGCTTTTACTACACCCAAGTTTACTACATCGATTTATCATTCACGTGTATGCTTGGTCTTTAAACTGGTTTACTGGCACATAGTAAAGGTCGATAGGCTATTGTGTGATTAGTTCATAACAGCTATCGGTGACTCATGACAATAGAAGGGGTGGTAATATCGATAAATCAATGTAATGACACACTTGTCGTGATGAAAGACCTGGGGTTTATAATCCATACCGATCCCAGTAAAAAAGAGCACCAATGTATTTGCTCCATTTTGATCTCAACAGTTCCACGGCCTCATACCTTTGCAACATGATGTTAACCATTCTGTTAAAAATTACGACTGATGAACTCTGGGCACCCCAAAATTGATAAAAACAAAATGACAAAAAAGAGAGTCTGGTTCAGTAAGGTCAGAGGTCACTGTTTGGAGAAGAAGACGAAACGTAGCAAAAACAATATGTTTTCTTTCGGTAAACTTAAAAAAATGTGTGGGATATGATGCGGTGCTGACGTAAGCGCCAGACAGTTTTGTCAACACAATATTTGTCGATAGACGTCACATTCTGAACCACATCGATTGAGCACTGTCGTCGTTTGACGCCCTAATCGTCGCAGACCTCTAGGCGGTATATGGCGGTAATTACGAAAGGTCGATGGCCTTTCACCAATGGGAATAAAGTCCAATTAAATCTCATGCCACCACCGATATCAGCATGCCCTGGCGATGTCAATATAGCTGAATTCAGCCTGTCCTGGAGTGAATCACTTCATCATTTCCTGTCTACGGTCGTTAAAATCCAATAATAGGGCAAAGATCAGCCTTGAACAACGTCATTGATATCCAATTGAATAAAACAACCGCCATGTTGGCCATGTGTACTGTAGTGGTTGACTCGGTGAGTCGTACCGTACCTACGCAGAGCCTGGTACCTACGTATCCTAAATGAGCATTCTAGAATATTCTGGAATTCGAATGACTCACTTGATCAAGGTTAGAGAGGGGGGGGGGCTATTTTTTTTATTCTCGTACTAGATAAGGTCATGCCTATTAGCAGCATTGCAGAAGCCACTCTTTATATCAAGTTAGCATTTACAAGTCTGTTCTGCCATTTAGATTTGTCTAAACTGCTGTTGTGGCGAATATGGGCCATGCCCTGAGAGTACATCGCTGGAAGATTGCTTTTGTTTTGAAGGGCATATCTATATGAAGATCAAATTACTCATGCATGTGAGGAAGTCTACAGACATTGTGGTTGAAAGCCATCGCAAGCAAGACCCAGATGTCCCGGAAAGTAGCCACCTGCGGTGGTAAAGTGTACAAGTCAAGAGCACTGATCGACAGAACCGGAGCATGCCAAGGTAGCAACAAGAAATGAAATTATTGAATTTGGTGCCTATGATTCTTTTTTGTAACTCTTACTAATGGCTATAGAGAGAGCCAATGACAGAAACCGATATTCAATTTCCTACATAGCAAATTACTATAGTTGGTAAGTGGAAACACTATATGTGTTACATGCCATATTTATTCTTGACCTCCTTTTTTGAAAAAATAAAAACTATAGCCACCAAACCACGAGACCCATCGGTCCAAATATAATAAAACGTATCCCCTTTTATAAACATGGTTATTATTGAGATTTTTGTTCTGACGCTGTTCTGATAATACATACCTGAAAACAGATATTTTCTTTAAAAAGTGCACAGTGTGATTTGTAGAAAGTATTGCTTCGTGGACACAGTAACCGATGACAGTTAACGTTTCCATCTATAGTGGTGTTCAACAGGAAATTAAAAGGCACCGTCCAATGCGTCAACGCATAACTTGCCAGAGGGAAAATATAGGCTTCCGTATTGGATGGATATCTTTCAGGTGCGGGGTTACTTTATTATTAGGCCTGTGGCATAGTCTGAGAAATGATTTCTATATATCCCATACGGCCGTGCTTTATACGATATAGAAAGGACGTAGCATATAGAATGTGATAAGGTTTGGATTAGATACAAAGTTCTTGAAAACTATTGCAAACTGAAGTACGGAACTGCTGCAAAAAAATAAGGCCTGTATTAGTTATTTGTTGGTCTCTGATTAATATTGTAATGATGAGGGTCTCCATTTGATGACTATTTTGTTGTTGCCTAATCCAGTACTTTATTACAAAAGCATTACACATGATTATTACGATTGGCACAATTGCTTTTTCATAGAGGTCGGTGTGTTTCTACCTCAAACTGCTGATGAACAATGTTAGCATCTACATTATGCTTCTAGTGTCCGGGTAGTGCTGTTAAAAATCCCGGATATCAAGAAGAGTGTGAAACATCTGATTGTAAATCAGTGACCTAGTCATAATAAATGCAATTACCCAATCTAGAATTTACATTCAAATAAATCAACCCAAATCAATACGGTTTAACTGGATTATCATACAGCTCTTCATATGTACATATTTACTGCCAATTACAACAGGATTGTCTCTTAATCCTATGTAATATACGAGAAAGACGCCTACGCATAATCGACACTGACTGGGAGAACATGGTTGGTTGTATTTCATGGCATCACCAAATTCCCAAATGATTTAAAAGCATGGATGCACATCCATCTTCAAATGGGTTGCTTTTTTCACGCATAACTGCATGACGTCGAATCGACACTCAGCACCCATTCTCTCAATTGTGACATGCACATGCTTTTAATCAACCTCTTCCATCCATTTTATCTAGAATTATGCAAACTGTTTGCTGTGTTAAGTCGTGTTAAGATGTTTTAAAGATTTATATCATGCAGCTAGAATGTTGCCATTTTGTTTCAAAATTCTTTACACTGGCATTAACAAATGAACCTTAGTCTGCAAGTTGAATATCACCTAGTTCCCCCTTTGTCAATGAGGGCCATCGAATAGCTTTAGCTTTGGAGTAAATGTTCAACTCTGATGGCTCAATTACAACTATAAGTTGAGTTCAAAACAAGAAACAATATCACCAACTACTAGTAGGAACTGTTGAATCATTGCAGCCAAGCTCCAAGGGTCGTACTTTTTCATAAATCTGGCCAGAGCATGCCCTGGCCTTTGCACGAGCCATTGCCACATGATAGATTATCTTTTCACACCGTAGTCACCATCTACCGATATTTTACCACGTTCTTCACCCTTCTGCTCTTTTTCTACAGTTTCTATTCGCACTTCATCGCTGAGGGAAGCACTGGTCGTACATCAAATACCTCATCTCCATGAGCCGTATCTTTCCAGTAGACCTCACAATTCAATTTGATATCCCCTGTGTATACGTACATATCTGACCACCTCTAGGCAGATGATGCATCTCTGTCAGGAAGGTTCCCTGTCAAATTTCTCATCCAACGCAATATATATTTTTGGTTAACAGCCAAGTGATTTGGAATTCCTCAGGCAAACCTGTTTACGATGTTTATCAAGTTATTACTCGATGATAGTTCTCTAGTTGTCATTCTATCGTCATACTTTTTTTTGTTAGGATACAGATTTCTTTGAACACATCAGCTGCATCATTTTGTATGCGAAGATAATTTTCTGACCACGCCTGTCTAGTTTCCTCACAGTCGCCTCCACTTTGCTTCGTTTCAAGCTGAACGACCCAAAACTTCGCAGCCAATGAGCAAAGTCCTTTGAGACTTTCTCAACATCCCATGGAGAATATATCGTGAAAACCTTTTACCAGGAAAACCCCGCCTTCCGTTTCCTAGCTTGATGGTAATATGCTGCAGCCGTCTACGGAGTTAATCCTCTAGCGTCACCTACTGACAACTTTATCGCCTGGGGCGCTCATTTCTCATCTATTACATTATTGATCCTGGTATAAATCCCGCCTCCAACAGTGGTGAGTCCACAGAGTGGTACAGGCAGTACGCAGATTGCTTGACAGCTAGAGAGGAAGGCACGCGTTTATATAGCTGGTTATATCACTGCAAAGACAATGGCGCTGAAGGCATTTCAAGTAGTAACTTTTGCTACGACGCTTGTGGTGGTTCTTTCGGTGATGTCTTCCGTTTGGGCAGAGGAGGAGGAGAACTTCTTACCCGTTGAGGAAAGAAGCGAAGAGGAAGATGAGGTAATCTGTGTGCTTGTCTCCTTTGAGTAGTTTTATCTGTGTGATTTGCTAGCATTGCTGCTCATCAAGCAGCTGTAGTTATCCTGCTTTCTTCAACCACTTTAATTTTCGAAGTGTCATAGTACCACCACTATTGGTGTCGAGGTTACTACATGTGTATAATTATATAATTGACTGGAATTCTTGAACTTCCAAACGATGACTCAGGCAGTGCAGTGAAGAAGTTTTCTATAGGCTCACCACTTACTTTTCGGGGCTGATCTTAGTAGTGAAGGACAAAAGCGGATGTCGTAGATGCTTGCGTTTTAGAATACTTCTTTCGCGTCTTGGCTGCATTTGCTAAAAGACTAATAAAAACTTAGGACTTTTTTTTAATATTGCATGCCTGTTTGGCCCCTCGCTTGATTCGTAAAAATGTGACCGTTATGAATGGTCTAAACAAAGACTCGTGACTGTAATATGTCGCTAACTAAGATAGAATATCTCGTCTTCCGGCCGCGTTGATACTCTTGAGACTTGATAGCTTTGGGACATGACCAAACTTAATTCTCTCCAATTTATGCAGGCTGAATGGCTTTGTGTAGTTGATGGTATCGCGTTGGGCATTCGAACGTCACAACTTCAGTAATTGTACGGATAATTGTAAAGAGAAAAGTTGTGAGTAAATCTGACTGTATCGCCAAAAAGTAATTACATGATCAAGTCGTTGTTTGATAATCTCGTACATCCATAAAGTCTCTATTTATTGATACTATCAAAACATAAATAATATAAGCTTACTGGCATTTACGAAAAGGAGATTCCATGTAAGATAGTGTAAGGAAATGATTCATTTCTCAGGTCTAGGTGTAAAAAAAAAAGCTACGTCAAGGCCTATGATTTATAGCACCCTCCATGAGCAAGAAACATGTTTTGCACAGCAAGCATCGATATATACGGGCCACTAAAGCCGTTTTTACCTAACATAATCCCGTTCCATATCTTTGCTTCATTACGGGAAATGGCTCTAGAGTACGAACAGAAATTGTTTCCTCGATATAACATCTTTACACTTTGCCCTTGGCTTCGGAAAATCAATTACCCGGAAAATGAAAGGTTTCCCGAAATCGTGTGTAGTGTCGCTTTGGGTCGGTTGTTTCTTTAACTCTGAGACCGTAGTCGTGCATTACATGAACACATAGCGTCAAGGTTTGAGAGATTCCCCGGAAATTTAAAAAAAAATGAATTCAAACCAGATAGTTTTTCAATACGAATCAAGCAAGCATGAACAGTTTACTATCAAAGCTGTCGAAGGTAATGCCGGAAAAATATATTGGACTCGCCAAATGTCACGTTTTCATTCCACATAGATCGCAGGGTGCATTTTGGCGTGGGTTCCACTTCGATTGCTTCGAGCAGGATGTAATAAAACCTCGTCGTTAACAGATCTTACGCAACTCGTCGAATCACGGCCATGAAATTGCACCATTTTTTGTCCATACGTGAGTGAAGAAGTAAAAAGGAAAGCTGTGGAGGTGTGCTGCTGCGTGGGTCTGTGGGTGGCAACCGCATTCAAATCATACCCTGTGATTGTTTTCGGAAAAAGCTATTTAGAGTGATAGTAGGTACAATGAAACGGTAGCAGACTAATTCTTTGTAGTCACCAGATGACTTCCTTGAATAATTTGTAGACTGCATGCTGTGCGAATGATGGCTCTATTAGAGCTGTTATCTAAAAATAATTGGCCATAATCTACCGTGTCATCAGATCGTCGCCAGGCTTATTAACGTTAATCCCTTTTGCTGCCTTCTCATTATCATCCAAATCATCCCAATCTTGCCTCGTGTGACTGTCTGTGTGCTAGATAATAAGAATAGGTGTGGTATACCGGTAACATTGTACAATGGTACGAGTTAAGGTACCTCAAAACTAGTTTTGTACAGGGAAATCTTTTGGAGTACGTCATGTAAAATTACAAATCTACACCTTTTTGTGTACGCTATCATTTTCAAATGTTTTCAAAGTACACAAAACACAACTGCATGACGCTGCCACACAGTAAAACATGTCTTCTTTTATTGTCTTGTTTACCCCAAATCCAAAGATGACAGCTTTATATTTAAAGCAGAGGCTGGTCACTTCACAAACCAAGTAACCACCACACCACCCACTGTGCCAGTGATATATATTGATCGGAACATAAGATTATAATGAAGACGAATGAAAACACCATGGGTCTGACTTGATGACAATTTGTTACCACGTTGTACCAATACACGGTGTAATTACTATGTTTACTTAACAAAGGGATATCGATCAAGGTGGGGCAGAGATGAAACAACAAATGGTGTTCATAAAAAGGATTTGCATGAAAATTGCTGTTTAAAGTGTAATATGGCAAGTAGCAAGTTTTCGTCAAATTCAGAAAGTTTTGCTGCTTCTGCATCTGTAAAGCTGGCATGACTGCCCTTTGGTGTAACACACCATCTAACACTTCTAACATTCCTGTTGACGTCATATGTATACTTATATTTCAAGCAGCGTCATTTGATGTCTTTATTGACGTCAATGCATAAATTTTAAAAGCACTTCCCGATGTAAATCAATACAGGATACAAATCAGAAGAGTGACGTCAGAAATGAATAAACCATGCGGTGTGTAGTGAAATTATTTCTCAAAACCCTTGAAAACGACACATGTCTTAATGTAGTACAGCTCATTGCTTCTTTTATTGGAGCGTAAAGTAAAACCAATGGGACCATGCACTTTCTGCTCCAATGGTTAACCGCATTTATGTCCACAGTAAAGGAATCGTACACCCCAGCAGTCACTGCACATTCACATTTAGCAAAGCCCCCAATAGTGTCATCTAATCTTATTCGGGTCAGTGGTTGATTCTTTTGCAAGGAACTACATCGACAGATGTGTTACGCAGATGCATTTGGCATATACTGTCATCTTTGTTGCCATCGACGACTATTAAACTTCTGGCTATACAATCGCCATTCCCATGGTCATGATCACAGAACGAATCGCCGCTTTATGGGAGACTAGGCGTCTTGTCTGCCTGCATGTGTGTGTGAAGCGATTTCTAAAACCCCGTCTCGCACAAGATAGAACTGATCAAATCATTGGACAAGAAGGGCCATTTCTTTATCACCTAGTACGTACCGCACATACAAGTTTTGTGCATCTACTAGACGACCTCGTGATGTTTGGATCATAGTCTCATTGTTAAAAAGATTAAGTCGGAAACTATAAAATTCTATAACTCATGTCTAGAATATTTAGCCTCAAAATATAGATTATACTAAAATTTTTACAGACACTGTTCGAACTTTCAGCAGATGTAAACCGATTGTTTTGACCTAAAAGTGCAGTCTTCAAGCTATTGCCCGATGACGACCTGATAGTGCACTCACCTGTGAAACATTTGATTGTAGCAATATTCTGTATTGAAAAACTTTTGGGGGTTTTGTCTCAGTAACAATAGCCATTGGCATTTGCATTATTTTTCCCTTGATACATCTTTTCTTCCAGTCAGGTAGTCATGGGGTTGCTTCTGTAAATGTTTTAAGAAACTGTAATGTATTGTGCAACCATGCAGTACTAGACTATCAGCTTTGAGGCAAGTGTTTGTTATGTACACAAAGTAAGTACTGTGAATCCATATTTCTGACGTAAATGTTGTTCGCAAATCAATACCCTAATCGTTGAAATTACCCTTAAATTATGCATAAAAAACCAAGACATTCTATAAACAATAGAAAACAACAACTCTGTAGCCGTCAGTACTGGTTGATGGATTGCCACATTTCCTACGATTCTCGTTAGACAGGGAACCCAGCTATATAGAAACGATACTAAAAGATTTAAAACCAAATAAGAGCAGGGTGTAACAGCAACAGTGACTGAGCAAAGTACTTACGGCAACATTTATAAAACATTGATCAAGGACATCTATTTCTCATCCACTGATCCATATTATGATAGAATAGCTGAAGCAGCAGGGACGTATGCGTTCATGTACCTCTTCAGTTTGTCCACTCCAAGTAGTGCAGCATTCACCACCCGGGACGTTTATAGGCAAATGTAACCTCTAGCCAGTACCAATTTCGCGTAGTTTATTGGACCTAGCTCCACACAATCAATAGCGCATACTTCAAAGGCGTTTAGAATGCTGCTGATTGCATTTTAGAGCCATCATGTTACCGATTTAGCAATCCCTTCACACCGCCTTTCAATAACATGCGCTTTTCTTTAATTTCAGCTACACAACAAGACACCGTGACAACCATACTGATTCTTAGAGTGTTCAAGAAAAAAAATATATACGTTGAAAATAAAAAGAAGCAAACCGTACAACTAACTAGAGGGCATAGATAAATTACTTGGATCTTAAAGAAACATACAACTGGTTGAAAACCAGTTCACATCGCACCATAATGCACTGGGATGAATTGCCTTAAATGTATCGACAGGCACAAGCAGAATATTGCACAGCCAAATGCAGTGCAAACATGGCAAACTCTCACTCTGAACGTTTCATCAATAACATTAAACTCATGTCATAAACTGCAAATTATTATGTAGGGATAACAAGCTGTCCTGGATATGTGTCCAGCATAGCTGTCCAAGATATGAATCAAACAGTTTACGAGGATTTACTTCTACTAGAATTTGGACATTATGAAGTTACGAACCAAACGCTATAGAACGAGTGCTATACCGTTTACTGAACACATAATTGTTTTTAATATCACCAATTGCCTTATAACTTGTATTTTCTATCTGCTTTTGAATTATTTCAATTTTACAATGAATGATTATGTTAATCGTAATATTTTCCCTTGTAATTTTTGGCTTGTGTAAAAATATTTTTAATGTTGGCAGTCAATTTCTGTAATATCGCTTCATCAATTCAGCCTTCGGGCTGCAACTGTTGTGATATAGTTGATGTCATAATAAAACATTCTATACTTTAAAAATGTCCACAATTTATCACCATATTCCTGTCAAAACACCAGGGTGAATAATTTTTCACTCTTGATAGGATTGCCAACCTCAAATAGTCCACGGCAAAACCGTTATTGTCTACTCCAGAACGTGCGGAAGAATGGGTGAGTCAGAGGTCTAGGTGCTATCGCTGGGGTATTGAGCTGTGGCTGCTCGATCTGCCAGTGATGAAGTACCCGTGATAGTGAAGAAGAGAGAATGGGCACTGATTTGATGGGTAATCTATCTCACGATCGCGACCTCTGTAGCACAAGTGCAATATCAATGCGATGAATCAAAGACCTCGAAGCAACGAGGAATCAATCTTTTCCTTTTTTCTCTCGATTGGTGCTTGAAGCGAAATATCTATGAGACGATTGCGAAGATATTAGAGGTACGGAGTTCATCATGAATAATTCAAATCTAATACATCCCGTCTTCACCCTACCTCAATAAGATACCTCCATGACAGTTTATCGACAATACAATGTACTGTATGCTGACTACTAGTATATCTAATGCTTACGATAACAACGCCGATACTTATGCATATATCTGATCAATATCGCCATAGAGTTAGAAAAACACAAAACATGTTTCACATTTTTACAATATCTGAGCGTAACTATTTGATATGTTGTGTTTTTTTAATTGTAACTCCATACGAATATTCACTTAACTAGACGTTTTGTTTGTTTTATTTACCAGTGGAATTCTGATAAATGGAAGAGCAAAATAAGATCCCTAATGTGGAGATAAATGACCAATATGTTCTCCTCTCTTTTTGTGTAAACAACATGGCCTCCAATTTAGGTCAGGCATCGATTTCAGAGGTTGCTAGATAGAGCAAGATGAGAACACCCTACAATTCATCAGATACTAATTGGTCCAACTCGTATTTCCCAGGGAAATGTCCCTTTATGCGTCACTGTTCTATATTGACGTCATATCTGGAAGCTATTTTGTGACCTACACGAAGACCAGTAATTTAATCACTAATTTTTCCAATATCTTAATGCACTACTTTCCAGCGATTACTCAGTTTAGAATGTCTGTTTAGTTATTTTTGTTCTTATCCCCAATGATTTCAAAAATTCTCCAAGCCCCCATGCTCTTCATGGCGGATTTAAATCGCCATAGGAAACTACGTATTGTGTGCAGAAATATACCACTATGATTGAAGTACTGCCATTACCATTGTGAAAACTGGTTTCTTCTTGTTATGACTGGTTCCATCCAAAACTGGTTATTGTGCTTGTCCGCAATGTCCCCATGAAAGTTCTCCAGATCAAAGCCCCCTTGCCATTCATTGCGGTTTAAATCACCATGTGTGCAAAATGATTATTACTATGATTGAGGTACAGCCGTCATCATTTTGGAAATATCTAAAACTGGTGTCTTATTGTTGTGACTGACACCTCAGGCAACCCTGGAGGAACTGCTAGCAGATATCCTGCAGAGACTACGTGTGAATGAAGAGAAGCGTGGACTCGGCAAGTTTGGAAGAAGGCCTCTTCGCCAGGTGACTGACTATGCATTACCCTGGGTGCCAGTCTGTTTCCTGGGCCTACACAGGCCAGTTTGGCGGCTTCAGGGCCAGCATGCCCCAAATGAAATTATACCACAGCCCCCGTCAGTTAATTCCAGGCCTAGCGTAACTAATGTTGTTTAGCAATACACGCCAGTACAGTGTGTGGTGTAATATAATAACACTCAATCTCGAGGTTTGTGTAATTGCCTTCTCATCATTATTGTTAGCTATTTTGCTGTTTTCTACCCAATACGTGAGGGAATCATACAAGTTATTGACATTCTGCTATAGCATGCTTTCCTGCAAACAAATCAGCTCCAACAAATCTAGAAGTCTATTCAAAAAACAATGAAAGTTACAGTAATAAGAAAGTAGTTACGTCTTCTCAAACTGGATAGATTTTTAATCAGCAGGCGTTTCGGGTGTTCATCAGTTCTAATACTAGTCGGATGAACACCCGAAACGTCTGCTGATTAAAAATCTATCCAGTTTAAGAAGACTTAACTACTTTCTTATTGCTACTACGTTTCCTGGACGAGTTATCTTCACCAACGTAATGAAAGTTACAATTCGAACATGTTTTTATCGACAGTGTAAGGGCAACAGCATGTGCAAGATTTTCTACGGCTCCAGACCCAAGACCATTTGCTCCTGCCCCAAGGACACTGAGTGTATGGCGCCCCCTAACAGCCGGTTCAAGTACCGCTGTATGTAAATGACCAGGTCGGTATCTATGCCTTTATCATCAGCATCATAAACCTTTTAACCGAGGATGGCCATTGGGGCACGGAACATACTACCCCCTTTATTTAATCTGTCAAAACTACATGGGCCTAATGTTATTAGAAAGTAATACAACAGCAAATATTAATTAATGATACAGGATTATTAAAAACTGCGAGCATTCTCGTCATACTTCCCACAACTTGCATGTCATGTCTTTGTTAATCCACAGAATAGTCAACTGACCAGACAAAGGCGAAGATCGGATTTTCTGGACTTCACCATGAAGGAGACCTACACGTCAATCTATGTAGTGTGCCGTTACATCTAGAATACATGGATACTCTATTTATACAGCGCGATTAGATCTCATATTGCAAATACCTATTGTCCGGGACGTCCTTTATTGTATATTTGATTGATGTGACATTACTGTGTAATGTGTTGGATGTGAAGGGGCGAACAATGTTAAAAAAAGAACACAAAAAGACGCGGTTTCTGTTGTAATTACAAGTGGCTGCTTTCCTGGGCAGTTGTGGAAGTATTACTTAAAACAAGGGTCCAACGATGTAATGTGAGGCCGTGACGTGAGAAAGACAGTATCTTCATCAGAAAGATATACGTAGTTCCTGGCAAACAGTATATTTCATTATTCCTCTTGCTCTCAAACAGCATACGTCATGTGGTTTAGTAGAGTTTGGAGGAATGTCGAGATGTATGTGCCGTTATATTGTGGATAGTCAGATAATCTCGTGTCGAAGTGTTATATATACAATACCTGTACGACTATGACCAAAATGGGAAAAAAATTCTGTCATTTTGTCATTTTCTGTCAATTTTTTTTTTGTCCGGAATGGACAAGGAAACAATAAAGCATTCCCTCGTAGAAATTGCGACACGATGAGTCTTATATAGTTATATGAATATGGTATTGAATGCAGGCATTTAGGGTTTGAAGATGAAGCAGTAGAGTGGTGAAAACGTTATTTTTCAAGTAGCTTTACAAGAACAAGCTGACGTCAAATGATACGGTGACTTATGCAGTCAGCATGCGGGTTGGGGAAGGGGGACAAAGTCACCGCACGACCCGTGTTTTCTCCACGCCGGGGTATTGCCCGCGGCCCGCCCGCTCCTCCCGGACTCGCTAGCTGTCTTCCGCCTCACACAAACTACAAGGGCGGCCGAGCACGAGGTACAAATGTAGTAAAGAAAGACGACCATTCTCAAGATAGGCTCGTACATTCTTCTAACGTCAGACATTGCTCTAACAGCGCTGCATGCGAGCAATTTTACCTGGCAGCGGCATGTCTAGACTTTTGTCGACAGCTGCACCGCCGTCCCCACCACAGACGGCCGCCGTGCAGGTGTGCATTCTTCTGGAGTCAAGTTACAACGTGTTAGGAGACAAAGAAAAAATGGCGGGAAACAGGAATGATTGACAACACGTTGCTCGTCTTTGAATGGCCGAGCATTTGGTTGCGTCACATACCACGAATGGCGCCAAATGGCCCTGTCACGGCTTAGTGTAAACAACAATTGGCAATATTGTCTGTTTAAACTGCACTAAACACAGCAGAATGGTGCTCTTAGAGCAGCTTCCATGTGTACGTAAATTATCTATGTCACGTTCTTACATAAAAATGACAGACGGGGACAGAATGACAGAAGTATTCTAGAACATACCGCCAGTAGTCGGTATTTTCTGATGACTGAATCCTCCAAGTCGAACGCCACCATGAAATGGCGGGAAAATGACTGACAGGACGATTCGCTCTTTGATTGGATGAGAGCTCGGTGCTCTAAATAACGGAGCGAAATGCTGATTCTATGTTATGACATACCTGCAGCTGGTAAGCAATGGTTGACAGTTTTTTTATCAAGCTTCTGACGAATAAAATACAACAGCCTGAATTGTTGAAACGATATTTATTAGAATACACCCAAAGAGGTATTGGTGACATCTGTACACCATTCTATGCGCGTTATGCTGCATTACAATGGATTTGCTTTGACTGAATTAGGCTAATTCATAACATGTTAATACATCTAAACATCAAACGTTCGAAGTGTACCACTTCTTATTTTTGTACTGCAATTTTTTGTACTATCGTTGTGCCAATAGGTCTTGGAATTGCAAGGCTATCCAGCGAAATGTCTATAATCAGCATTAAAAGTAGCTAATACGTCGCTGTCATCAACTGCTACACTTGTAAAAGCATCCAAAGACACATTTAGACATTATAGTAAACGTCGTTTTCAACAATTTTGCAGACAAGCAGTTATTATGCAGTCACGGATGTGAGTAGTTCATCAGCAAAGTCTATTTTCACTCAAAAAATTAAAAATACACAGATTTTTAACGTCGTTTACGGCCTTAACAAAGTTAAGAAATAAATGTGATTTAAACAGTACTTAATCATATGTAGCATATATTCTGTTGTCTTCCTAGACTAATATGTCTCTAGTACAATCTTTTCACAATTCATGTAAATAGTGACGATTTATTTCCTCGCCACACTAGCCTGGTTTAGTTAGCAGGCTGATATTGTTGAACAACAATGCATTAGTTTACTACGAGCACCAAAAATGAATTCGTAAGAAACTATAGCACCAATTGTGTAGTGAACTCTGAATATGGATCTAAGAAATACGTATTAAGTGGTCTGACATGTAGAAACCCGCAAAAAAGTTTCCAAATATAACTTACAACACTTCAATATACAGGTCTTATCGCCATAATTTCTACAGATACAGTTGTCAGATCTAGTATTATCAAAAGGGAGTCGACTGGTACTGGTTAAACCAAATTAGCTATAACATCGCGGTACAAAAAGATGTATACTTATTTACTATCCTATTACATTCAATATACTTTAGATATGGGGTAGTTTGTAGCATATACTCATCCATGAGATACATTACACATCTGTAGCCATGCAGACACGGCATTTACTAAGGAGGTCTCTCATGGTAAAGATGGTTCCAGATTTAGATTCAGGACGCTGGAACTGAGCTACCTCGTCCTCAGGTACATCCGTTAGCCAAAAGCTTAACGAGTTGCCGATGATGTCACACGTTCCCAGGGAGCCCTGGCACTCAATGAACGGCACAGGGCGGAAGTACTGAAGACAACTTCCGGGACTGGTCAACTCCTGGCCGCCGCCTTCTCCAGCGGCTGTGTGCTGATGTTGAAATAAAGAAACGTATTGAATACGAGGTCTCTATATCTCAAGACAGCGCTTTTTGGAATTGTCAGCAGACAACTCTAAAAAGCCTAAAAGGCCTTTACGATAGGGTGAGGTACACTGGTCTACTTGTTATTTTCTAATCACTCTGGGATCAAACTCTATCCTTTTGGATCTTATATTAATGCTTAAACAGTCACACGCTAAGTCAGCCGTTCTAAAAGGGCACACAAAGTTATGCAATGAAAAAAAAAAACAATAGAGGTATCACTAGATAACAGAGATTATGTAACTGTTGTGATAATGAATATTTCTGTTGCGTTGTGTTAGTGATGGTGTTATCAGGTCACCACCTCATTCGAAGCATTTTATAAGCGGGCGAAGCACGATGTGAACTTTTAAGAGGTGCCTGTCTTCCTTGTACAGCTGTTTGCTTCATAATGATATGTAATGTTATTGAATCCAAGTCAGAAGTACAGGCAAATCATTAAAAAAGTGTTAATTGTGAAACTGGTATTCTCGTGTTAATGCAAACAACTTTGGAAATGCGACGTCATAGAGTAAAAGCTCTTAAATGTTTGATCCAACTCAACAAAAGAAAAACTATACCTTCATTTTCTTTGATTTGGATCAAAATTTTAAGAATTTTACAGTATGTTTGCCGTTGCTTTAACGCACCATTAGAAAGCTGTATCCCGTCCAAAGGCTGATATAACCGTCAGGGCAGTCGGGAATAACACCAGCGTCCAAGCTGTGCATTGCTAAAACGACCTCTGGGGTCTGGCACACAGAGCATCTGCTCACAAACTTCTTAATTTCCAGCCCTGATGTAGAGGGTTGGAAACAAATGCAAGTGTGCGTTACAGCCAGGAAAGAAGAGAATGTGGAGATGAGTAAACGTCCTTCAGATACATTTGTGCCATTGCCTAGATGCTCGCAATTTTGTCTACCGTTTTTTATCTGTACCGCCCAATTTGTCGTGTGGGTTCAGTTTGCCTTCAGATTGCATTGAAGAAGATCATTAGAAAGTCACAAAAACTGAAAAATGCATGAATTAATCATTTTCAGGGCAATCATGAAGGATTGAGAAAAAATAAATCTAAACCGCGTCCTTAGTAACTCTTCACGGCAATTGTAATAATAAGTACTTGATAAACTGCATTTCCACTGAGACATGGAGAGAATGGCACTCTGGTATCTCAAGTCAGGAAGCCCATCTCTCAGAATGCATCCTGAGGGAGAAACTTTACCATGAGGAAGCTGTAGCCGGTCCAGAGGCTGATGTATCCCGGTGGACAGTCAGGGTAAAAATTAGCGTCCAGGCTGTGCAGGGCCAACACCACTTCAGGCGTCTGACAAACGGCGCACCTGCTTACAAATTTCTTAATCTCCAGACCTATGTAAAGTGCACGGTGCCAAGTAAACATTTCCTTGGTTACTACATGCATGTACACACGAATATTACAGGAGGTACATCTTTATTACCACCAGCTTAAAGTGATGTAATTTTGTGTGCAGTGCGAGAATATTATAGATTAAAATCAAACATATAGACCATAGCTAATCAGTATTCAAAATCAAAGCGGTATAATTTTGTTTCGGATTGTTTTAGACGCATCAAAAATTTAAGTCTGGTCAGTGGATGTCAGCAATATTTTGGAATAGTTGTAAAATATGATGGAATATTTAAAGATGGAAAACATTCTACTTCGTTTTATCAGTTTAAAACAACACCGCAAGATGCAATTGTTTTTCCATAACTGCTTACCCCTGACAGGAATAAGTGGTTTCTCAGCGCTTGTCTCCACGGTAGACAGCCAGTAGGTCTTGTCGTCCCTGCTAGCGTAGTTACAGGTGTCGTCTGGCTCACAGGACATGAAGGGTATAGTACTGAACCTGGGCAGACAGGAACCGGCACGTCCTGTACGGGGATAACATGGAATAATTATAAGCTTACCACAGAAAAACAAAGCACTGCAAAAAGGAAATAAAACTAGAAAAGTAACATTTGCAAAGCAAATGCATAATGTTTACCTTCGGATATGGTCTGCTTTATTAATTCTTACTCAAACACATTCACATACATCTATATGGTGACAGGAGTCTAAATGCCTACTGTGAGATTGCAACATTATGTAACCCAACACCAGTTACCATGGTGACAGACGTCAACAAAAGAGGCCATTGGCCAGGTCAGAGGTTAGTGTTTGGAACAGAAGAAGAAATGGAGGAAAAACAATATGTTTTCCTTCGGTAAACATAATTACTTGTCCATGAAGTTTAGGCATCCAGGTAATGAGATGCACAAAGAATTGTTACTCGAGCAACCGGATAGATTTTGAAAGTGGACAGATTTTCAAAATCTAGTCAGTTGCTTGAGTAACAATTTATTGTGAATAAGGTGGCTCAGATTCTTTATTTGTTATGTACCATATTGTTGGCCTAATAAAGTGCATTAAAACAGCAGTTTGGCGTTTTTGTTGACTTGTCAATTCGTGACATGCAAACTAAAACTATGCAAACTAAAAGTATGTAACATTAGGTAACGGACCGCGGCTGCTAAGCCCGCACGTTCGAGGGCTTACCAAGAATAGTTCAGGTGTGAAAAGGATGTGTGAAGGGGACAGGTCGTAAAGATTTATGTACCTCTACTGCAAAGTCTGCAATAATTACTTTGAATGAAGGAATTTATTTGATACATGAATACAATTTGACAGCCTTTCTAGATATGACTGTATCCACACATCATTGTACATATGTTCTGAATATGTTCTAAATTAGACAACTCTTATTTAGGAGCACATCTTTGCTTACCTAAATCCTGTTTGTGTGCTCTCTCGTTGCCTTCTACGTGGAGCAGACTGAAGCCTGACCATAGCCGTCTCATGCCGGGTGGACAGTTGGGTACTGTGGTGTTCTGGCTATGTCGAGCCAACAGTCCCAGGCTGACACCAGGGGGGCCCTGGCGACCAGGGGATCCGGGGATACCTAGCAAAGACATGTAGATAGATTGCGCAAATGACTTAGAACAGAATCAATAGAAGAATGAAGGACTAAAAGAAACTTACGGTGCCAGCATTACAACTCATGGACAATTGATGTCATTTACTTTAGGCTTCCTCTTGCTTTTGACGTGATTAAATGTGTTTTTTATTGAGCTTTCTTTTCTGTGCTGGTACTTTTTTTTATTCGCCACCCAAGCACTGGGTAGTTAATTGCAATTAACTATATCGTAGGTCATGTGGATCCCTATCAAAATCTTATTTTCTGTTTCTTAGACGAAAAAGGCATACCCGAGTCACCACGTGGTCCGCGGAATCCAGGAACTCCACGTTCGCCCTTCTGACCGAGGCCTGGTGGACCTATAAATTAGGCAAAAAAAGATAACATACTAGTATGTCCCTGGAAGTGTGGTAACGTCTCTGGAGTTTAATTTTCTGGAAAGTATCTATTGTGTTGCATTGCATGAAAAACAATGACCTACGGTCACAATATCTGATGTTATTGCGCCATTATTGATAACATCCCATCATCCTTATCCTATATCACAGAACTTAGAAGAAGCAAATCACCCACTGTTTACCTAGGCAGTCAAGGAAGCACACTCAACACTATATACATGTACTAACCTTGTGGTCCCATCAGACCGTCGAGTCCTCTCTCTCCCTTTATACCAAGTCCAGATGGCCCGAGCGGACCTGGAATGATTGTCAAAGCCAACCGTTATGTTAAGAGACTTTTTTTTAAATAACCATGTGTCTACCCTGTGAAGTCACAGGGTCCGCCACCGTTAAAATTTTCAAGGCCAAATGCAGGAACCAGCTTCCATCCGATTACTAACATTTGAACAATTTTTAACCTATCTGACTTAAGTTTCCAACCGTTCCATCTTTCCTTTTCTCTTTTGACTCAGTATAGATATTCTTATGATTACTATATTAATTTGATGATGATGTGTCTTCGATATTGTATAATGCAATGTTATGTTTTTGCTATTTGGATATTCGTAACTTGTTGTTAGGTCCTGTATATTGTATTGACTTGTCCTGTGTTGTGTTGTATGTACCAGTGGCAGCCGCCACCAGCCTTTAGGCTGCCTGGCTCCCACTTGTAATGCATTGTGGCATCACCAATAAATGAAATGAAATGAAACCATCGGAGCAGCACATATTGCATCATTAAATGTATAAAACTCAAAGGTCTAATAGATAAACAGCTCTACAAACCTCTTGCTCCAGGCGGTCCGGGAAGCCCCACCCCAGGCAAACCTGTAGATATTTAACAAACGAACACCAGGAGGAGTTGGGTAAGACAATGGGAAAGAGAGAGGTCAGGGCAGGCCTTAACTCCAGAGTTGCAGAAATGAAGATTGGTAGAAATCAAAGGGTGTTACTATTTTTTCTCTCACCATTTGGACGTCTCTAAGTTTATTTATTTATTGAAAAATGCAAGTTATAAATGCAACGTTTTCGGACCCTTTATTCCTCACTGTAGATTCAATATCAAACCAGGAAAGGGGGAGTACATGTACAGAACGTATACAGGAAAATGGGGAGGATCCAAAAGTAGAAAAAAATGGGGAGGATTCAAAAGTAAAAAAAAATGGGGAGGATCCAAAAGTAGAAAAAAATGGGGAGGATCCAAAAGTAGAAAAAAAAATGGGGAAATAATTTGATGTAAGGTTGTACCGCTTTCTCCCTTGGCTCCTGGTGACCCTGATGGTCCTGGAGGACCAGGGGATCCTGGAACAAGAAGCAAATAATATCTGTATACAAGAGATAATATAAAAATGTTCCAAATGCCTGACTAGTAAAATTAAAATGAGATGCTGTGTTTTGTTTCAGAGCAAATACAATGTATCGCTATTCTCGGTTAATTACGTATTTGTCATACATGTTTTTGCTATCTTAAAACTCTTATAATTTTTAAGCCAACCGTCTCACCTCTCTGTCCGGGTTCTCCGGGTTCACCTGGCCTCCCTCCGGGACCTAACAAGTTGATTGATAGTTATTACCGACGGAAGATTTAGAGGGTATATACTGTTCAACAGGAAAATACACAACTCTGAATCTCTAACCAAACACCAACACGTACTTATAAAAGCTAGGATCTTGTTTATCTACAAATAAGCACATTACTGTGGAAAAAAATAAACTAAAAATAATTACTGAACTATAAAAAAATGTAAAATTCACATCAAACGGGAAATTCTTACCCTCGGGTCCTACTGGACCAATTTCTCCAATACCCGGTGCCCCTGCACGGGAAAATGAACTCTTTTATATAGAAAATGATCGTGTAACCTCACTCAATTCTATTCTTCTCTGTTTGAGAAACCGAAAATACATGTATTTTAAGGGATTTTGTCTTCTACTCACACGACAATTGATAAAGGATAAGAATGAAAAATCTAACCCCGCTCTCCTTTCGGTCCTGGTCCGCCCGGTAGCCCTACACCTGGTCTTCCTGTTAACGGGTACGGAGAAATTAAACAACGTCTCTGTCTCAAGTGATAAGCTAATCATATACACTATCCTTTTTACCTAGATCGAGGTAGAACATTACGCTAAAAATAGCAATCGGATGAAGTATGATTTTAGATAGTGTATCCAGTTTCATTTATCTATTTTGCATCAGTGACTTCAATTGTAACATCTAAAATGAAATACGCGGATTTTTTTTACGAAAATGGCATAGTGAAGATAACCTATGTATTAGCAGCATTCAAATTTATTCAATCGTAGTGAAACTAGAAACACGATAACCGGGGAACATCTAACACAAAGTTATAGCTCTTAGTCACCTGGTTCACCAGGTGCCCCTGGACCTCCCGACGGCCCTCTTCCCCCTGTAGGAAGAATCAAAAAGGAATGTGGTAAGAAAGTAGCATGCTAGCAGCACTTCGAATATAACATAGCCATTTCTTTTAAGATTGCAATACCTAATGGCGTTTCATGGCGTTGCAATGAAAAACAATCAAGCAACAATGTATACTGTACTGACCAGGTGAGCCGGGAGGACCAGGTGGGCCCTTCAGAGTCTTGATCTGTCCAGGGGGTCCTGCAATGCAACAAAAGTCATTCGCTAAATATAATATTTTCCAAGGCTATCTTGAACCAAGGTTAACGATAAACATGAACACCCTGTTGAGCAAACCTGTCAACTATTTTTAAAGAGTTTGTAGATGTTAATTCATGGCTTTCGCCTATTTTAAATGCAGAAGGCCAAGTAATAACTAACCTGGTAGTCCCTGAGGTCCCTCCATCCCTACTCCTGGTGGACCTGTATCAAACACGCAAGAATACAAACCACATGAAACATTGCAAAATGGAAGACAGTCCATAGAAACTGTATTCTGCATAATGCGTTCAAGTTGAATTCGACACAATTCTGCATGCAATACGATAAGTTGTTTGAAAATAAATTCCTGGGCATCCAAGACCATTTTTTGTAAATATACAGTTAGCTACATTACCTGGTGGCCCGGGTGGACCTTCAGGTCCCCTGAGAGACTTTCCCGGTCTCCCCATCATTCCTGCCAGAGAGAAAAGCACAATGAAGTAAATAAAAACTACAGATAAGGCCAGAATGGACACTCATCACAACCGTGTAATAGTAGTTCATATATTTTAAAATACTACGGTAAGGAATATAGATACTCAAATAACTAAATACAGAGGACCAGTTTGATGGGTCACGCCCCCTACCTGGATCCCCAGGAGGTCCAGCCTCTCCCTGTGATGAGACAAAACATGAGTACAAATTTAGGATGTCAAGCAGCTTGTGGTTGTCTCAATTCCATGTGGATGGGTGCTCAATAACATTTAAGTAACACCACAGTAGTATGAACATAATGAAAGGACTTGAGTAAGTTGTGTAAATGAATGAATGAATGAAATGAACTAAGGCGTAGAAGTACCTTTGCACCAGGATACCCGGCTCTGCCTGACTTTCCTGGCTCACCCTGCCGACATATGGGTCAAAATTAAAGGTATCATACAAACGGCTTCTAGTTATGTACGATATGTGAAATTAACAGGAAAAGGAATAACATAGAAGAAAATTTCAAACCAGATATCAGAGTCAAGATTGCCTTAGACAGACTTAACGCCTAAGCTGCTTGATACTTAAGTTTTTCAGTGAAATTATTAAAATCTTACCGGTCTGCCCGGAGCACCTGGTGTACCCCTTTCTCCAGAAAGGCCCTTCACAAAAACAGAAGTGTCTAAAACATCAACTTTTTATCACTCATGATAGTCCTATTCAACACAGGCGAAACATGTTCCAATTTATCGCCCTAATAGTGTTGTTTTAACAAAAGAGTGTTCTGTAGTAAACATACTTAAGCATCAAAACAATTCATGTGGAATTCTAAATTCCAAAGGTTTCTCTCATACCAACCGGTGGACCTGCTGGACCTATGGGCCCCATGAAGCCAGGCGGTCCCTTGTGGCCCTATGAAACAAAATAAAACATGTCTAATAATCAAGCTAAACACGAAGTGTCAAGGGGTTAGCAACAAACGATTCTGGCTCTTTCTATGTATAAGCAATCTTAAACTAAACACATAAGGTACATTGGCAAATTTAGCACCTTTGTCTCAATCTGGCGTATATATTTATACAACACCTACAAAAAAAGTAGTCATATTGAAGAAGTAAATCTATAGATCCTATACATACGGCTTCTCCCTTCTCTCCGTCTTTTCCATCTAGTCCTGGTATCCCCTAGACGAAAAGGTAATACAATAGAAATTTAGTCACATCCTTAGAATGGCCTTCGAGTCACAAGTAGTCTTGTTCCGTTGTGAGAAATGAGAAAAAAAATTAAAAAATGAACTAGCAGCTTCCCTGTGCTTGGCACTCTTTATTTACAATTACAATTTTACAATAAAATTTATAAACTGCAGTTTGTGGTATGATAAGATTACGTGATAATAACAAACAAACAAACAAACAAACATCACATCAAATAGGACACGTTGAGCTGGCGGGGAAGCTACCGTACCGAGGGTCCTGGACCCCCCGGGCGTCCTGCGGGGCCTGGCGGGCCGGCCTTCCCTGGAGCCCCAGAGTAACCTCGGTCTCCCTTGTTACCATCTAGACCCTACAGAGACACACGAAGAAGCTTGTGGTATCGCCTCAGCACAGTTAAATTCAGTTGTTAGATGAAATACAGTTGAAGTCATGACACAAAAATCTTGCCTCCATGAACTTCTTGGTAGCATGATTCAAAATAACGTACTGGCGTAAATATCTACAAGTTACTCTGGGACTATTCACATGCAGTAGTCGTTAACACTTTAACACAAACATTATTCCAGGTGTGTTTTACCCATATGTAGTAGAAACAATTTAGTAGAAATTTCAATTGGCCATGGGAGATGTATTACAACATCTTCTGTTATAGGGTACAACTACGTAAAGACACCCATGCTTGAATAATTCTGGTATTTTACAAAAGGTTGTACGTAAAAAGTTTCAGTTTTCATGTTCATATTTTAGAATAGATAGTCTTCAACCATAACAAACCCTTGTTTGGGGTCATTATCATGTTCCCAAATGTATTATGAATAAGCTTTCATTTCTGAAGATATGTTAGAGGTATAGGCAAACACACGTGAGAGAGAGGTAACTAGAAGCTTAAGTACTGATGTTGGGAGACACCTTCTCACCCGGTGGTCCCGGGTATCCCGGCAACCCTGCTGGACCCGGGGGACCCTGTTAAGAAAAAACACGAAAATGTCATTAAAAAACTGCACATTGTTTTTTAAACTGGAAGGAAGCTATACTCTGATTCTATCATCACTCTGTAATTACAAAATTTAGATGCTGAATCACAAACTTTAATTTAATCAGCAAAATTGGAATAGGATACAAGCAAACAAAAATTACTTTTACAAATGCTTTCACAGAGAACTTACGTACATCATATAAAATGTCAACTGAACTGTTCTACCAACGATAGAACATACACTACTAATTTGTTCAAAATCCAACGTAGTACTTCCATATCGTCCAATGCATCAAATATATGTAGATTTGCAATGTTCAGTGGTAAATTCTACAACCATACATATATATTTACCTTCAGTCCAGGATCTCCAGTTTTTCCACGCTGTCCAGGAGCACCCTGCAATGGAATTCATCTCATGTCACATTACTACATAAGTAGCATTGATACCCCTGTAAGATTAAGACTACTTTTTTAAAGTCATTGTTCTGTTTCAAGGCGATTTTTCAATCTTATAGTTGGCTTGGATGTCTACATGTTATTCCTATCAAGTACCAGCAGTAGACAGATTGCAAAGGAGAAGCACTTGCAATATTATAATTGTAGGTCGTAGAAATCTGATGTAGTTAATCGTAATTCGCTATTCCATACTGCTGTGTATGTCACTATCGCAGTTTAAACAGATATTGCCAGTTTAGACAATGTTATTTTTCAGATAAATTTCTACATGAAGTACTTACCGCTGGTCCGGCTGGGCCTGGTGTACCGGCATGGCCTTTGGCTCCTGGAAAACCCTGTCAAAAGAAAGGAAACAATGACTTCCAAAATACAATCATGTGTGTGTATTTCTATTTGGGCGATATCTTTGCAACAAGTTCTATATTGATAAGTTTAACGAGAAGGAATGTCAATGCGTTCCCCAAACCATAATTTCCTTAATATGTTGTATGTTACAAATGAAAGATTTCAGGACGTCGTTTTATAACTAGCAAAATTTCAAACATAGCGTTCCAAAGAAAGATAGCGCTTACTTACTTGTTTCCCGGGTAGGCCAGGTGGCCCCATGTCCCCCGGCCTGCCCTGTTTGGGTATGGATGGAAGACAGTATATTTGTCAATTTCTAAAAGTATCAAGTAAAGCGTAAGGGTGGCACGAATCTACTTAGCCCATTCTTACCTAATGTAATCACATATCAGAACAGTACCATATATATATAGTGAAGTGTCATTTGTTTTCATTCTTAAAAGGAACAAGCTTAAGCAATAGAACTCACCGGGGAACCAGATTTTCCGTTGTCGCCAGGTCGGCCATTTTGCCCCGGGAAGCCCTGATTTGTCACACAAAATAACACAACCATACATTTAGAATGACATTCATAATGTCAGCTTGGTCATTGCATCATGTGTAATGTGTTTGTATATCATCCCAATTCAAAGAATGGGAAAAAATTAAGTAGGCAGCAATACAGTTAATTTTCTTTGTATGAAGTGGCAAACATACCCTATGCCCCTTCAGTCCAGGGAAGCCAGGCGTCCCGCTGTCACCTTTGTGTCCCTGTGAAAAAGGTTGTTTTTTTTTGCGTCAAACAGACAATGTATGTGCTAAAATTCTTTCATACATTATAATGTCACTAGTCTAGTATGGGAAGTTGTCACAAAAAATTCTTCATCCCTGTCACAAAAATACCTTCATCCCTGGAAGTCCTTGTAAACCGGGCAAACCGTCGTCACCTTGTCTTCCCTTATCAACAAAAAAAAGTTCAGTTTTAGTCACAGAAGTTGTTCCAAATTCTTTGAAAACATATGCAACAGCATTGAACGCAAGGATACTCAATACACACGTTAAGCTATGGTTTAATAGGATTCAAAGTTCTATTCAAAGTTAATAATTATGTATATTTCACCTACCGGTGGACCTTTCGGACCTTGTGGACCCATCGGACCTTGCCGTCCTGAAAGACCCTAATAATTGATAAAAAAAAGATATGGATTCAGCTTAATACACAGTGAACTGAATAAATCCATGAATGTCATTATCACCGACTAATCACCAAACTTGATATTTATTTACTATTGTAAAGTCCATTGCTGTTTTTAATGTAAAACTTACCCAACTTTACTGGCATTTACTATTATTGGTAAATTAAACTTTTCGTGCAGTGATGGTGACTTACCATTCTCCCTGGCTGTCCAGGATCACCTTTCTCCCCTGTATACCCCGGAGGTCCCTGTTGGGATCATCGCAAACATAAATCCATACATCTCTGTTGATTCATTGTAAGTAAATTATGTATGTGTTGATTGTATCCGTGGAAAACACAGCAATGTCCAATGTATGTAGAGATTTTGAGTACTTGAATTAAAGGACAATGCAATATTTAAACCACGAAACACTACAAAATACCCTATGAATTAGGAATCTCATTATAGTAGTATAATAATACAGTACATGCTGTTTAATAATATAGTACATGCTTGCAATGTGGCGTATTTGTTTTGTTCGAAGAGTTGGTAGTAAATCCCTAGTAAACTTTCGTTGCACTGACAAAACTAAGTCATATACCCTTACTGCCTTCAGCTAAATGACTATGGCAATACTGCTACGACACACGAAAACAGCAAATCCAACCCTACGTCAAAATCACAGCAATGGATAATCCTAAGTTTTATAGGCTAAATCTACTAATGATCAGTGGGTAGTGCACTAAAATTGGAACTGTCCTCTTTTCGTGCCATACGTGTAAATGCCGCATCGTTGTTTGATATATGGCCGATAATAGGACGTAGTTCTTTCCAAACATCTACAAGTTTCTGTTGAAACCCACCGGAGAACCGGGGTACCCTCGGTATCCCTTTCTTCCCATCGGCCCCTGTAGCAAGAAACGGTTACAGAGAGAGAATGTAGCAGACCTACCGGTGGACCAGCAGGACCAGTACTCCCCCTAGGGCCCTGTGGCCCCTGGAAAATAATACAACGTGTACAATAGTATCGTGTTAGTGATTTTCATAGGATATCAGATCCCTTTGTTGAAACCAGCGAATCCGTGTGGAATGTTGCTGTCTGCAGTAGCTTGGTTGTCGTCTCAGTTGAGAATATGAGACTGGTCAGAGCACGTACGTGTTCACATGTCACAGCAAGCTGCCATTTTCGTCTTTCTTGTTTTTGGCATTTGGCGTGATCCGAAGCGCCAAGATTTTGGTGATTATCAGGTATACTATATCCTACCAAGCGTGGTCTAAGCCGGTATCATTGATGTATATGCCGAATTATATTGACTGGCCCCAACGTCGCTTTTCGTTCATCTTGGTGTTTAGAGGAATATATTATGACAACTTTTGAATCATATAGCGAATTGTGACTTAAATTTATCTTTAGGAAAACTGACGACGTTTGATATAACCGTAATCTGAGACCGAGCACAAGTCTTGCCAAGGAAAGTGTTTGCCATCAAGACGGTATGACCTGTCTTCACCACCGAAGTTGACTTTTCGCTGTTGTCCTAGAGCCGAATTCCGTCCGTGACCGGAAGATGACCCCCATGCCAAATCCATGAGGACAGGAATACATCAAAATAACTAGTCTAAGAGGAAATACTTTAGACCATATAGTTAGCTGTGCGACAAATATTGTGGTTGAGCGTTCATTTTCACTTGCTGCGAATTTTTCTTAAAAGGGTAACTGTCACTGTATATTTGCTAGCTTTGCTATGAAATTTTGGCATAGGGATATTTTATTTCAGTAGCTTCTTTGGGGTCAACGCCGGCCTCCTTGTTAACGGAATTTGGCCAATAAATCATCGGTAAGTTGTGCTGAAGACGAGAATTTTACATCCTGATTCTAGAGCTGTGTTTGCGCCGATGCGGTAGCCAAAGCAGTCTGTCGGTGTAGTGCGAAGAGCAGGGGACGTTTGAGAATACGATTGGGGTCAGCCAAAGTCCATCTCCGATGTCCAGTTGTCAGCGGTCGTCTTTGCAAGAGAAGCTTAACATCCAATAATTCCTTGGCTAGCAGCCCTGTCGTCTACATCCCTTGTCAAATGCTATGATATACTCCAACAGTTAACAGATCTACAGCTCTCGTAAGGGCATTGCAGCGTCATTAGGGCAGGTAGAATGAAACTTTAAAACACGAGAGAAAGATGTTTAACCTGCAGAATCTCTAAATAATCTTATCTTTTATCTTATAGAATCTCTATTATCTTAAACTTTGGTTAGTCTTCAGGTTATCTTACAGTCACTATGAAAAAATACTACTTAAATATAAAATTGTTCAACACGGTTTAAATTTGAGCAAAAATGTAACATATTAGTTAATATCATTTAGAATAGCAGAAATTTTCCATAGACTGCTTTGTGAAATGTAGTCTTAAATATCATCAATGAATCAATAGTTTTTCGTTTTTTTTAATCTCATGATACGAATGTCCAAAGTTTACTTTTTGAATCTTTGGTTTCCGACCAAAATAACCGATTCTCACATTGTACCTGTACCCCTGGACAACACATGGACCTCATGGGCGGGCCCTTCTTCGTCCCATGACCTGCAACCAATCACAGAATAGTATTATGTTTCAAACATCAACTGTCACCACCCTATTACAGTTCAGCAAGAATACATTTGACAGTATATTCAACAAAGGCCAATGAAAAGTAATAAGATATGCAAATAATGATTCTTGGTAATTCTAGACATTACATTGTTATACTTTTCCTAAAGACCTTTGGTCAAACAAACATAGGATGGACATTGGAGCATTTGGCATTTAGCAGAAAAGATGCCCTCCAACATACATCTGTCTTACTTGGCGTAAGAATGTTGTCTACAGCACATTGGTGTGTCTCGTTTATTTATACTGTACCGGGAAATCGGCTTAGGGCACGACTATCAACATTGTAATGGAGTTTTCGGGATAATGACTGTGACACAGTACCTCAAAAAGGTAAGAGTGTAAGGCGAGGTCCCAAATAAGCAATGCAACAGAAAAGATATAATGCTAACTCAAACCGTGACTCACAAAAATAACCTAAGTTTTTGAATGAAGAAACAAACAATAGCGGTGCATCGTTATAAATTTTCAAAGGCTATATTCAACATAGAACTTAGCTATGCCCTGTCGCCTAGAAGAGTTGACATGTTTAGCTATAGGGACCTTGAAGTATAAATAGAATACTCCAGCAATTATAAACCTCCCGGGAATTCTTGAACCCCATTTTCACGGCCACTAGAACCAAATTTGCTGTGTCAAGTCCACGGAAGTGGGTCATTAGAACGTTTATTTTGTCAGCTATTGCCCCAATGCCATCGCTTTTAAAACGGATTACCGGGCATGTTTTTGTAAGGATGAGTTACAGAGTTACAGGAAAAACTGTTATGTTTGGGAATTTTAAACTCTTAATATTTCTTATCCTATTTCTAACAAAATTGTGCTGATAAACAGTACGTATTAAAGGATGAACCAATATCAACATGAATCACGAAGACGTGGTATGTGCCTCTCAAATATGAATGCATCTATACGACTCCAGTTACAGATATTTGTGGATTGGCTGTGATTGTAGAGAGACTACTACCAGTGAACATACATGAGTCTTTCGGTTAAAATAACACTCACTCTCTGTCAGTACAGTTAACTAAATAATATCAATTTATGTCTAGTCAAATATTTTATTTTTAATAATGTACAAATGGCTGCAAAAATAAACTGTGTACAACTTGAGTACACCGTATTTGTCCGTTTATTTGTATTGATGTCTTCTTTTAGTTTGAAAAAAAAAATCCGCAATTCCAAGCGACTGTATTGTGCTCCAGTTCTTAGAGTTTGTTTTATATCCAAATGTCAATGCACTGGGCTGCTTTATTGGCCTTCATTTAATAGGCTTGCTGACATCATTACATCTTACACTCACATCTGTGCACAAATATTTTTTACTCAGGATTTGTGAGTGATCTACATGAGTGATCACCAAGAAGATAGCGTTATAAGAAACATTTGCTATACATAGCTTCAATGAAAACAAAAGGGTGGAGTCCACTCTATCAATCACTCAAATAAAAAGACCTATCTCATTAATGTATCACCAGAAATACTTGCAGCTGCCAGGGTTGTCAGTTTGAAAAAATGATCAATCAAGGTACTAGGCTTCTTATTTTTGGCTTCTATTTTTTTTGCTCAAAATGCCTGTTTAGCATAAGGTTGGTATTTTTTAGTGTTGAAAGAGAGCAATAACCACCAAAAACCAGAACAGAAATGGCAGTAAAATAATCGGTGTGATGCGGTCTTCAGAGAAATAGGTTATCGGTGTGATGCGGTCTTCACAGAAATAGGTTACTGGCAGTCTGCATTCCTCCTTCTAACGTTTGCCAAGTCACAGGGACTACGTGTAAACAAACAGATGCACCGGCTGGACGGTCGTTACAATTTAATGTAGTATAAATGTTTCCTTATCAGACGAGACCTCCGTAAATTTAAACGCCCTAAACCAATTTTTATTTGATGTTTTTCCTCTTCTCTTCTACGACTAACGGTGACTGTGCTTGGTAAAGTATTAAATTATCTTCCATGGAAATCCGTTTTTATTTTGCTAAACTGTGATGCAGTGGCAAAATTAAACGCATCTTTGTCGCTAAATTCGCAGTCACGGTGAGTGTCAATTTAGTTTGAAAATAACGTTACCGACATCCCAAAATGGCGGCCACACACGGCCACTCTAATAGACGACCGCGTAAGATAAACATAACCTTTGACCTTGCGGAATGATATTCATTTTCAAGTGATAAATTAAGATATAGAACCTACTTACTTCTCTCCAACAGCACCAGCAGGGTGGTTAAACTCAGCAGCAGCATTTTTCTCGCGGGTTACAACAAAGAGTCCCTGTTGAAAGACAAAAAATGCGGGAAAATTCCGATGTGTGCTCAAGATGTTCGCGTCTGTTGACAACATGGTACCTCAGTTTGTTGTTGTTTGGTTGTCACCAATCGACAACACAAGCTGTGGGTTTAGGATGCTACTGTGAGATCAACAGAGGAATCAGACAAATCAGTGCTAATTTTTCTCTGACCAACACTTTAATCCGTTTATGTTTTTCGAACAAATTTGCCGTAGCCTCTTTTGGTTGCAGATGGTGTGATACTAGGACAATTGCCTTGTGTGTATAACATTCATTCATTTCTTTAATTAAAAATGTAGTCACAGAAAATTAACGTTTCCTTCCTAGATAACCAAAATGTGTAGGCCATGTACAACAATGAATGTTTACCAACACAATTCATTGTTACATTATTTGACACCGTGTGACAGTAACGTTGTTTTTACAACAAGAGAGTTGCAGTCGCACTAGCCATGGGTAGGGCACACAGTGTTTCCTTTGCGGTTCCTGAGCATACCTCGGTAAATCGAGACAGTTACCAAAACCTTTGCAGTTTTAAGGATAAACCATTTTGTGGCCACGGCGACCCGAGTATATTTGTACAGCGTCTGTCCCAGGCTCGCGGTGGCGGTTTTCACAGGCGTGGTGAGGGGGAGAGCTTTTCGGTGTCTGTTAAGGGACGTTTTACATATTAACCTTTGCTACCGGAATTCACCGCCGAATAAATCGAGCCTTGATTTCAATACACACGGAAAATCTCCAAGGCAACACCGTTGTTTTTGTTCTATTTCCGTGCTCTACAGCTAGTCTTTACATTGATAAAGCGGAACGACAATCATATACCCAGTGTTGATGAAAAATTACATAGCCGTGAAAATTGTCATAATCAGTAGGACACAAACCCACAGGCTTACAGAAACACAAAGTAAAGATATGTGAAAAGAATGACAACGAATAAACGCTTTACCGGTTCCCTACATAATTGGGAAAAGGGAAAACAAGAGGCGTTTATGTTAATAACGAAGCTTACGTACCTTAGAAAGTCAGGCAGTTGTGTACCATTCCACCTCTGAAAAAGTCGAGAACTTCACAGATTTTACGAGGTCGACACCTTTAGCCACTTGACAGACTTGTCCAAATTTCACAGATGTCTCTTCCACTCAAGATGAACGCAATGTAGCGGGGGGATCCTTAAGAAGAAGGAAGACGAGGGCAAAGACGGCAAGGCGCGGGCTCGACAAATTGTGTGGCCTGAAACGGCTGGGGGTGTGCCGCGCAACGATCCCACAGATTCACCAGCTTGGATTGTTGACTTATGCCTCATGTGACCACAAGAAGAATTTCGAGGCTTCTTTTCTCGCTGCCTTGGTCTTCTCGACAACAGCAATCTAGAGGACCGGAGACAGGGTAACGCCAAGTCTGTTCACGGGGAAAAATGACGAAATGGAAGGACATTCGACTGAAATGTTTTGATTTATCTATAGAGTCTGTAGTACCATTTCACCAATTATATACACCTTTTTATTTATTCTTATTATGAATAGTGTAATCTAAATAAAGTTTTCTCACTATAGCTAGCAACTGCCTTTGTGCAAACTTAACCTTTCAACATGCCTTTCCTTATGTCATCATCGGTGTTAAGGTTGTCTTAACTAGCCCATCGCCAGCCTTAATAGTGACTAGACAGGAAATTGCTGTCATCCGCTGAACTGGTGTGAACTCTGGTGACTGATGTTTTTTCAGCTTCTCGAAGGCAAATGTCGATTTTGCGCGCCATATGTGGAGCGGGATCATCAACAAGGACACGGGAGAGCTGGCAGAACTATAAACGTTCCCCTTGACTTGCGACATCCATGTTAATTCAACTGGAAAAGGTGACATTCAACAGATGAGTACTATCTCTCATGTCAATACATTTTCCGATTCTTTTTCCACTGAAACTGAATGGTAAACACGTGTAGTCCGGAAGACCCACGTCAAATGTCATAACAGAGATTGTAAAGATTAGGGAAAGAGGGCGGAGACTCACCCCATGCGAAGTTTGACTTGCTAACGGTTAATCTCAGCGGAACCTTTCCCTGCGTCCCGTCTTTTATCTTCCTACGCATCCTCACAAGTGTGTTAACAGTGAGGATGCCAGATTGGCAAAATGTCCTTTTTAGAGACCTATGACGATATACGCCTTTAAACGTGATGGAGAATAACAGACTTCTTATGAAACCCTGCGAGTGCTTGACACTATTTTTTTAGCTATAGAATGTTTTTGAAAAAATTAACGAGCCTACGCGTGTGGAAAAAGTTTCTCAAAAGTGTTTTATAAATATATTTTACATGTTTTTGTATCGATATGGACCACGGGCCTGAGGTAAATATACAAGCTGATTTTATTCCACATTGTAAATTGTCCAAACTGAGAGAGTTCTAGGCAACAAATGAATCCTAGCTGAAAGAGAAGTGGATATTGAAACCTCAAAGGAAAACTTCCACACGTGTGGACGCACACCCGGAGGTTCGAACCCCAAGATCACTTAACCCGTCTCAACATTCAACACTCAAGGTCACTTGCAAACACTCAAGGTCACTTGCATATAATTAGCGGGCTTCGGAGGTGATGTCAGAATGGCACTTTGCATTCTTGACCCTGTGCAAGGTGAAGATCAAAGCAAATTCACCGCGTCTTCTTCACACCCGATAGCGGTGCAGTGCATTGAAAAGCGTTGCCGACTATCGACAGATTTTGGCCACGATGGCCTTCAGTTGTGACCAACCATGGCTGCATGCTGCGAGTTTGTGTACATTGTATACAGTCACACTGTTGGCACATGTCTACTTCGACAGAATTTGAGTCAGATGAACATGCATATGCGACTACCAACAACGAATAAATGCATCCTTGCCCATTCCTTTCTGGATTTAAGCTTTTCGTGCAGCCAAGTCACAACTGTCAGCCCTTCCTCCTGTTATCATTACAACAATTTCACACAGAGTCCCTAAATCCTCGACACGTTCACAGAGAACGTCTGGATTAGTCTAGGCACGTCTTGTTCATAACAAATATCGGCACTTGATCCATCTTGAAAGGATTAACAGAGTTTTAGTGGTAAAGTGTGTATGAAAGGCCTTCACCTCCAAACCTCGTCTGCACTAAGGCTGGCGGCATCCAAGAACAGTGTCGGAGCTTCACCCATAGTATTAACCGTGTACAAGTCTTGAACAGTCAAAACTGTTTCGACGTTTGCGACGTAATATGTGTGCATGTTTAAAGTATTGCCAGTGGCGCAAAAACAGTTTATATCTATATATAAAGACCAATGCTGTCGTTTTCATAAAATCAGTTTCGATTGGGAAAAAATACATGAAAAAATTTCATCTTCCAAATCCATAACTAGCGTTTTAAAAATTAACACACTGGTATGTATACATAGATCTCAGTGAACCATGTTCAACATGTTATGGTATCAGGCCATGACCTTTGTCTCCTAGGTCAGAAATGGTTATTTGTTATGCATGACCTTTTGACCTTGAAACAAACAGGTGTATGTCTACGATTATTTCTTCACTGTGCTTTCATAACAACAGGAATTATGTCTAGTTATTTAAACAACTGCATTATGGGTTCGTAATTGGTTCATATGTCATAGGTACTAAATCGATTGTGTGACAGGATACTGAATAAGTGATGTGGGAACATGCTGTGTTGAAATCTAAGGGGGAGGGGGGCACTGAGTAGCGGACCACTAAATGACAATTAACAGTAAGAACAATGACAAAGCCATCATCTTTGACTGTTAAAAAATAATTGTAAGGGGCAAACCGGGAATACTGGCGGTGTACAACAAGCTAAAACATTGATTCACTGAACAAAAGACTTAGACAAAGTAACTACATCACACATGTTTTTTTACGAATTGTTAGTTTGAAATAATGACATGAACATTCATCAAGTTCACACGTTCCCCGAGCTCCGCTATACTTCCTGGTCAGTCCCCGAGTTGTTGAACAGTTTCACATTGACCCAGAGTGTGTATTTCACGGCAGTCTTTCACTCAGGCACTCCGTCATTTGTCTAAAGTCAAGTTCACACGACCATGTTTTCCACAAGCTGTGACCGGTCGAAGTAGAACTCACCCCTCCCCTTTCTAGTAATGGCTACTACTCGTCAAGTTGGTTCCCAGTTGACACCCTAACACACTGACAAATAATGATAACAACCTAACAGCTAGGGACAACAGATATACGTCAGCAACAGGCATACTACGGCGTGGAAGAGCAAAGCTATCATTCGCAGACAGGCGGAGAAAAACAAAAAACAAATGAGAACTTGCAGAGAAGACCAGAGATGTACAAGGAATTACTTACTAAAATAGGAGATAGATGCACAAGTTACCACTTTAAAAGAAGACGCCACGCCTATAATGCATACTGGGGTTGTAAATGATCAATGTAATAAATACACGTCACACATACACATTCAATTTCCTTATTTTCATTCTCCAGACACAGTATAGCGAAGTAAAACGCGACGTTTGTCATCTTATAAACACCCTTTCATAAGGCAGCGCAGAATGTGGGCGCCCCATACCGTAACCAGAGAAAAGGCAAACGCGATTATTTTGGGGCCAGCCTCGACTAGACTGGGAGGGACACCATCCGGCTTCTGCATATATGGAGGCGAGCGGAGTAAACCGACTAAACTCGTATGCGTACAGAGTAAATGTTTCCTGTGCCATCTTTGGCAGGGTCTCCTTGAAAGCCTGCCAATGTACAAATAGTGGTATTAGAAGCGGGTGTAGTAGGCATGGAGCTTGGCCCCTTACCAAAGTGACCAAGTTCGATTCCCATTCCTTCGTTGATTACATCCCTCTCATTTGTATGCATGTCTACAATATTGATATGTGAATAAAAAAATTGAAGTGAATTTCCAACTACTGACTGGTGGACTGGAATTCTTAAATTCGTATGTTTTATTCGTCCTTATGCATCTTCCGAATTTCTATCTGACACATGTTAGCAGCGTATAATATTGCACCATTGGGAAACTCAACCTTTATAGCTAACCCTTATCCCAAATGGGCGTCACATTTTCGGTGAAGCGCCACGAGGCGTATCGCAGCATTTCTGTACTTAGGGCTGGGCTTCAGGCTTGATTTGGGGACCGATCTATTTACTCATTATTGTACCCTCTGCTCTTTTCAAACCAGTGGTTAAGGCCCCTGGGCCTAGAAGACCATAAATTACCAACAGCCACTTTTTAACCGTCCCATCATGGGCTGTACTTACATTACCAGAGTTCAAATACTCTATGTGCCGAGCCAACCACACACCTTCGATGGGCATACGTGGAGGTTATAACAGGTCTAGTGCGATACATATCTCACACTTGGACCATTACTCTCTCTCGTCTTGTCAAAATAAACAAAGGCTTGGCCTATTGTCTTGTGTTGTCTACGTCAGGTCATCCGTATGTAAAAGACTTAATGTTCTTGATTTATCATAATTTGGGCATGTGTCCAAAGTGTTCCTTGAGTGGCTCTTAAAAAATTCGAATGGAGAATGTTCTGGTCATGTAATCTCTACAAAATTGTTCCATGTTTCATTGAAAAATATGGTCATGGTGCCATATTGCCAATAATGAGTTGCACGTATAATATATACGTAAGTAGGTGAATTTTGGCTGTGTTTGAGAACCTTAAACCATGGACGTGTACAGAAAAGCTTTAAAAAATACAGGGCATCGGATAGTGAAAATTATAGCGTTGAATTTTTCAAGGACAATAATATTCCAATCTTTCATATAGAAATAGCACAGATTGCAAAGCAGTATGTTTTACTATGGCTTGGACCTTATGTCATGTACTGAGTGACAACATAAAGAAGTTGATGTCAAGATGGACCAAACCAATAGTTTCTCTATCAATCCGTCACTTTTGGAACGGGGGTCAGGAAAGACTCCCAAGGGTCCCGACCTTTATTTCATCAAAGCCTCGTTCTTCTTTTGACTTGTCTGTTAGGCTGTAGTGCGACTGTCAGTAGGGATGTAGTGATCTGCTGAACAGATGTGACTGTACTTCAAAGATGCTGCATAAGCACGTTTTACAAGGTTTTAGGACAAGGTTTCTACAAGTTTTAGGAACAAATACGTGGATACACATTTCTAGAGTATTTCTTGCTTCCAGTCAATACCATCAAGTGTATAGGGTTGGGGTCATGCCTCAAACAGAACATGAAAAGTGGACTTCAGACTGACTTGAGCTTCTCATGAATAAATAATGGTTCAAACAACAACCAAAAAACACGTTTCCGGTGACCTCAACTGGACCAGCCAGTTGTCTGGAGAATGTGGGAAAATACACGCGTGTAAAGGGAGCCAGTCATCTTAGGTACGTCCTTGGCATGGCTTTGACATGTATAGAGACCAACTTACGGGAATGTCCGGGTGCAGGACATACGCTAAGGTCACATTTCCAAAGAGGGGCCGAGCTGGGCTGTTTCCGTGGACGTGAAATGGGCAATTCAGATAATGAATGATAAATTGATTTTGGCAAGATTTGTTGTTCTCTTTTATATCATACATGCACAAACTGCCCAACCTGGTCGCAGGATGTGACCTCAGCATTCCAGAATATCATGGAACGTAAAGACATTTTTAAACTAGAGTTCCCCGATCTCATACCTTCGCCAAATGATGTTAATCTTTATGACTGACAAATTATAGATTAGATTAGTCCCCCGTGATTTAAGAAATAGCAACCTAATTTTCATGAATTATATAATTTTATCATAATCTCAACCAAAAGACAGTTTTATATTAACAAACAATGCATTCTAGCATTTCCTAATAAATTATGCAAATGAGGTCTGATTTGAATAAATTATGTTTAATGATGTTCACCTCAATTTAACTTTCAAATACCACAAGTATGAAATTGCAGGCAGTTACCATTACATAATTATAAAATTTTCTCATTAATTATGCAAATTAAATCATTATTAACATAATCAATATCTTCCTGTGTTTCTCTCGTTGTCAATTACCAATGTCACAAGCTTCAATTGTGCTATCATGGAATGCAGCTGATTTATGGAATTTCCCCATAAATTATGCAAATTACATCCATATTTGCATAATTGTCACATAATTTTATTAAGCATCACGTAAGCTTCCTACATACCAAAAATCACGACGATCCGTCAACTGGTTCTTGAGTTATCCCCTTTTGAATATTTTCAAGAAAATATCCCTGCAGTTCCAGAGCAAGCCGCTAGGGGGCCTAAACTCATTTCACTTCTTCCCCATCACAAGAGCTACCTACCATCTAAATTTCATCACCATAGCATGTGTAGATCATGAGATATCAAAACCGGAAGTTCAGCTGCAGTACCGTAACAAGCCGCTGGGGGGTCCAAAATCTAATCATTTTGAGGTCTCATCAAGACCTACCCACCTACCAAGTATCAAGACAATCCATCAAGGCCTTCTCAAGTTATCGTGTTTACAGACAGACAGACAGACAGACAGACACACACACACACACACACATACACGAACGCCCCTGAAAACATAACCTTCTTGGCGAAGGTAAATATGGGGGAACATAGTCCTACATTTTCAGCCAAGGTGCATAGAATGGAAGGTGGGGATCGTATGTCCCACATATTAAACAAACGGTAGCCTCATGTGTCACTACTCGTGTACATGTTGCGGGACGCTATCAACAAAAATAAACAGTTGGTGACAGCAGTGCTTGCCGCATCTGTTGCACAATGTGTGTTAAACCTCGATATGTGAATGTATGTAGCTTCAATTTGTGTTTACATTGTTTTGCATACTCATGACTAGGAAGACTGCTAGCTGTATGTGACGTATGATAACATTGCTGACTTAGAGGATATATCTGGGGGAAATAAACTTTAACAACCCCGTAATTTTTGTACATTAATTGCATACAACAAATAAGAAAATGTAATAATCTTCTTCTTTGACAGATAATCATTTATTCTTTGTAAACATGACTAAATCAAACACTGTATCACGAGGAACAATACGACAATAAGAGAATAAGGTGTACATGACATGGTTAGTGGTAAGCCCCTTCCTGCTGCTGCATCTTTACCAGAGATCGTCAACAACTTGTTAGACTCATTAAAGATGTTAAATCTAACTTCTTGACATTTTTACCTGCCACATGAACTAAACATTGTCATGGTAATAATATAAATGCTTTTGATAGTGAAATATACTCCTATATCATCGCGCTGAGAATAGTACAGTATTGAAAGATATCCTTCTAGTTCTATAATTCCTTTCTTAAAAGAGCCATGCACTAAAACCAAATCTGCAAACCAGTTGCATCCGAATTGAATTCGCAAAGTATCTATGGCAGGTAAATTAAACATGTTCAATGCAGATGGTCACATAGTCAAACCAACGTGATGATAGGTTTAACTCACTAGATACGCCAACGTGCACCTACATGTATAACATCCTAAACTTCCACACGGTAATTTTGTTTTAAAAAATTAACGGTAAGTTTAATTCTGAGCTTTGAAATTCTGCTGGAAAAAGTTATTTAGTAGGAGTGCTAATTATTTAAAAATAATAATAATGAAGCAAGCAGTGTATCGTATTACCACCAATGCAGTAGGTACTTCTTGTTCTAATATACATTTTTCGTTGTGTAATACACATTTTCTGCAAGTAAGAAAACATCATGAACCACTTGTGAATAGATACATTCAATTATTTTGCTTGCATGACATCATCATGGAAACCTTTTTCAAGTAGCACATTTCACTACCCGTTCTAACATATTTAGTAGTTTGTGGAAAAGGCTAATTCTGGCGATCCCCGTTATACACACACACTCTACATCGACTAATCCTTTGTTTCAGCACGTTGACACTTCCCACAACTCTTTGAGTGCGGAAGAACTGATCCCTTTCCCCGCCCGGAATACTTATCAGCCAAAAGCTGAGCTGATTACTCGAGACGTCGCAGACGTCACCAACGCACTCGATGAAAGGTGCTGCCCGGAAGTAGTCCAAACAACTTCCGCTAAGTGACAAAGATTGTCCGCCACCTTCACCCGAAGCCGTGTGCTGTGAAAGCATGGAAAATGAAAGCTTTACTCTTTCAACACCTTTTTACTTTTACGTTCACAAGTCTACGTTTGGAAGTGATTGGCCATTTCTTATCCTTATGTAGGAAATTTGATCCTTGTGTACTTGTGTTGGAATAGAGTTCAGCACATGTAACGACTTTATTTTCTTAGCAATATGAATCTGTGACAGCTCTTGCTTGGTGTTCATTACCATATGGAATGAATGATTGAATGAAGGACTACCAACAGAATGAATGGATGAATGAAAGAATGAATGAAGACTTCAAACCCTTAAGATATCGTACCATGAGGAAACTGTAGCCTGTCCACAGGCTCCTCCAGCCATCTGGACAATTCGGAGTGAGCATGGACCGCTGACTATGGACGGCCATCACCAGACTTGTGGTCACACACACCGCGCAGCGGCTCACAAACCTGCGAATGTCTGCTCCTGACAGAGGAGCCATCGGTCCATCCATGTATCTGCAAAAGAAAGGGGTTTTGAAAGTTCGCTGGTAAGCCTCTAAATTGTACAGCCATCAAATTGTACGTCAAGTAATAGGAAACAACAAAACTTTCATAAGTGCATAAAATTAGAATATTACATCCCGATACCATTCACTGAAGGTAAATGTATATACTGACCAAGTTAGTATCTTATGGCTGCCGGCCTAGCATAAATTTTGCCATGCCAAGAAACCTAAAGGTATTTTTTCGCAACGAAGAATCCCAGGTTATACATTAATGTAAAGAGTTCAAATTGCACCAGAAACATACCATGAATGTTACATTTACGTCTATTGAAAAGAGCCCTGACCTGTCAAATGTAGAGAGCCAGTATGTTTTGTCATCTCGATACCCGTACTTGCAGGTATCGTCCGGTTCGCAGCTGAAGAATGGTAAGATGCTAAAGCGTCGTACACATGAGTCTGGTTTTCCTGCAAGGGGGTGGAATACATCAAAGGACGTTAAAAATATAAGCTAGATAGCTAATTCAAAGCTTCTTTCTTCCAATTCAGCTTGCGATGCTGGTTTAGGCACTTTGTACATGCTGCACCCTTCTATATTGACACATGTTTACTTACAATAACATTCACATGCTAGCGTGCTGGAGACAAAAAGTAGAAGCCACAGAAAGACTGTACTACCAGAAAAACATTGGATGATGATCATTTGAGAAATTCAGCAAATGAACGAAGTGCTTGTGCACACAACCACATGTACATGAATCGTGTAGTGCGTGTTGGGCATGGGTGAAGACAGACAGACATGCGGGTAGCGAGATACATGTTTATAGGGTGTCAATGTGCGCTGCTGAGTGAAGCCGCAGTAAAGCGATATTGCTTATTTTGTTTAGATTCCCATAGCAATAATTAGAGCAGCATTAGATTAGAATTGGTAAAAATCAAGCAAAGCAGCAACACATGAAATTCTTTCAAGTGCATGGTGATGAATGTGATAATTAGCATAGATTAGCATACGTAAAAATCAAGATAAGCAGCAACACATACAATTCTTTAAGTGCATGGACATCATCAAGTGCATTGTGATAAATGTGATGGTAGGACATTGTATTATATATTCATGTCACATAGCGTTGGTGTTCAGAGATAAATAGGGGCATGGGGAGGAAAATAAAGAGCATTTGTATGTCGTGTGTGGACAGTGAAAAACAGGCATGTCAGGTTGTCGACCTTTCTATCAAACATGGCGCGTGCAAACGGACTGTGCAGAAGCAGTGGGGACAAGGAATCACATGTGTGGAGTAGGGGTGGATACCAGGCAACCACACGCAAACATCTGCAAACTCTTCATGGACATTGACCTTCAACGAACACTGACCTTGACTGGGATCTGTCTTGAGATGACGTCATCTGTGGCCGTTGCTGCTGGAATCTGCTACCGGGCACGTTATTGGTATCGCTGTGGTCTTGCTAGTACATTATGTCTGCATTTGATTTTGTTTTGATCTGGACTTGCTAATACTATGTGTCCACCAGGAGACATAATAAATGTTGTTTGGTATATACAAGAGTCCTCACGCTCCTTGTGAGACGCCATCTTTAAACCTAGGACCGTCACGGTGTCTATAAATGCACCCGTATTTACCCGTCATGCATCTATAAACAAAACAAGTCACCATTCATTCAGCAGGTAAATGATCATACAGTGTGATTTTTGAATATCGTGATTACTGAATATGAAAATGAGTTGTGGAGCCTGTAGGGAATAACTCTTGGTTGTTTGTAGTTGATTTTGAAAAGAAACTGCTCTTGATATGCAAATGAAGAAAACACCAAGTCATGAAATACACAGACACAACCAAGCTACTGATAGATATGTATATTTTGAAATCTAGACATAAAAACTACAGCGGTACAGATACAGACATTTGCAGCGAATACATGTATTAGAATGACAAGAAGATTAGGATTTTCCATGATTTTTCACTTTGCTACTAACCGGGTTGAACATTTAGTCTACTATGATGTGAAGCAATTTGACTACATTTTAATATGTATCATTGCTTTATTTCATTGATGAAGCGAAAGCCTTCGTCAAACTTATCCTTTACATTGCCATCGGCATAACCGTAAAATAATCGCCTTCTCAACATTTTCACATTCATTTTGCATTTTTTTAAGTCCGTTACATTGTTTTAACACAAATCATGTATTCGTTTCGTTAAAATGTCAATCACAACATCTTACAAGAAAAACCTATGTTTTTGGTTATAGTTGGCACCATTTATTGCTGATTGCCGTGGAAAGTTACGCCGATGAGCGAACGAAAACGTTTCTTGGCCTTTTCTGCTTATTAACGTCATCAAACATAATAATACTGTGAATATCAAGACATGCGTATGATAAGCATATTATAAGCATATTAAAAAGTACTACATACATTCAGTCATCAAAGTCGCTATATCATAACGTAAATTGTTATTAATGACAATCCTAATTTCCTTCAATCCACGATGAATTAGTTGACAATGTTCGTGAATCAAACCGTCATTTTGTACTTTAAGGTTTACAAATTTGTCAAAAAATTAAATATGTACAAGCAGTTAATTCAAATGTTTGTATTGGATAGGAAAAAAATTGTGCATTCCTACACATGAGGATAGTAATTTCCTTAGACCTCCTTGATTTCATATACCTGATCATGACTACAGCTGTCAGAATTATTTAGTCGTAATTGGTCGAAAAAGTTTTAATGTGTATAGTACTGATATACGTTAGCACCGTATCAACAACCATACATTTTTCTGACCCTAATGTATTTTAAATGTGCGAGTTCACCACGACAGTTGTCATTGTCTCCAATAGTCATTATGTTTAATTATATAATATAGCACCATTATGTATATTTTGGGGACATTATCATTAAAATAATTCTCTTGCCAAAATGGCATGCATTGTCACTACCTTCAAAACTTGAAATAAGATGTCGTCTAAATATCATGAAGTTGGCGAACTTAACAGTGCTGACAACATTTCGATTATTTTTTTTTTCAACCTGATTTTAACACTCAGCCGCCAAAGTTGAAAACACCGGTTGCTGTTACACCAGGAGGAGCTTCTTTAGCGACAATTTCTTCGTACAAGCCACCGTTGTAAACACAGACCCTGCAACGACTTATTCTTTGCCTAAGAACGTCTAGCTTGCCCACAACTCTGCGCGGCTCGTTGAATTGTTCCCTCTCACCACCCGGAATTCCGATGAGCCAGAAACTGAGCTGATTGGACGACACGTCACAGACATCGTTGACGCATTCGATAAACGGTGCAGACCGGAAATAGTCCAGGCAACTTCCGGGACTGGTCAGTGGTTGACCTCCTCCTTCTCCGGCAGCGGTGTGCTGGGAAAAGAAAGAGTTCATTTCAATACCACATTTTGATAAGGTATACAAAATGTTGAATGTCAGGCTAGGGCTAAAAAATACTGGAGCATACTGGGTGCAGGTAAAACAAGTGCTTTTACAAAAGCTGACGTTTGCTCGTGTGGTCTTTTTGCACAACAAAATCGTATGCAACAGATGTGTTTTTTCTTTGAAGTGATGATATGACCTTTGATTGAAATCTAGCTCCCCTACATACTCGTATACACTTTGTGCGTTGAGCAGGTATTTCTTATGTCTACATGGTCGAGTCCATGCACTCAGGGCTTACACACAAATGATTATTTCTGTAGGTGTATTTTCATTAGCCGTATTGACTGTCATTACTCACGAAGTGTAAAAGGGTAGTGGTTTCTGAACGGTTTTTAGTATGATCCACACTATCTAAATTATGAGTGGTGCAGGTATACAGGTAAAGGTAACAATTGAGCCCTGAATGTTTATAAAACTTCAGAATATGTTTATAAACTTCAGAATATTTAGTGGCATATCACAACTAAATGGGGTTACATTGCTAGCTATAGCAGGCACATCAGCTAGCTACAGTTATGCTCAACAGATGGCTAACTTACCATGAGGAAGCTGTAGCCAGTCCAGATGCCCCTCCAGCCCTGAGGACAGTCCGGGATGACCGAGGCCCTCTGACTGTGGAAGGCTAGCACCAGGTTGGTCGTGATACAGACTGCACAGCGGCTGATGTACTGCCTGATGTCCGTTCCCTCAGCCGGCACTTTCGGCTGTTGCTCGAACGTGTCGAAGGTGGACAGCCAATACGTCTTGTCGTCCCTGTAGCCGTACTTGCAGACATCATCAGGCTCACAGCTGAAGAATGGTAAGATGCCGAACCTCGGTAGACAGGAGTCCGGACGGCCTGTTGGTAAAGAGTGGAGGGGGAAGGGGGGAGGGGCCGAATGTGCACGGTGTCAGTACTTAGGTCCACTTAACGTCCATCAGTTAACAGTCTCTGTACAGGTCTAGTCAACCCTACAGTACAGGTCTAGTCAACCCTACAGCACTTGCTCAATTTGAGGGGTCAGAATAAATAAAATGCACCATGATACACTTTCCGTTTCAATTGGAAATGTTCCCAAAATGTAACTGAGGGTATGCTTTATGTCTTTCTAAAGAAAATTAAATTATAGCCGTTCAAGTGGTACAAATAATATATTTTTTTCAATTTTTCGAAATCACAAATGTTACTATGAAAGAATTTCCACATCCTCACAGCTATGCTGTGCTACATATTAAATTTCGTTTTGTACCGTTTTCCACTCCTTTTCTTTTCGTGCCAATTTTCCCAAAATATTTTTGTAGCAACTGACAAGGACTTCCACTTCATGGAACTAGGGTAGTCGCTGTAACTTCCATTGAATATGTGGCTACAACAATTTCTGGCTTTGACTTTAACAGGACCATGGTTGTACCTTCTTACCCAACCCTCACTGTAAGCTTCCTACCCATCCCTCCCTGACAAACCAATGAGTACCCATACAGAAATGATATGACAGAGAGTACAGTTCAACAAATAGCTGTAAAATGACAGGCAACATGTTATCCATTGTAGTTAGATTACATCATTAGTTTTAGTGCCATTTTGTTGCATATTGTAGTAAAGTCATTGACATGTATGTATGAAATATCAGTCTGGGTTAACGTGCTGACTTGTGGTGTGTTGAGATGCTGTGCCTCATTTAACGTATCGTGCGCGCTTATAAATCTTAAGTTATATAACGTTAAGTGCAAATATACATATATGTATCTCTTTATATGAAATGCGCATAAAATATGGCGAAATAGAAGAGCAGGTATAATGAAGCGCAAATGCAGCTGCGTTTTGTTAGAATTATACATGTGAAATCAGGGCACGCATGACAATGTGACATGAGATGACGTTACCTTGTACCATGGCGGTCTACCATCCGTCAAACCTACCTCTTCTCTCAAAAGATGTAGTCATTAATGAAGCGGTTGTCATAATAATGTAACAGAGGATAAGTTGATTATCGCTGGTCACTCCATTTTTTATAACAACGCGTCGATATTTCACAATAGAAACATGTAAAAACACTCAGGGAAAAGAGTTGAAATGTAACACATTAATTAACAATAGTTTTAATACAAAGGTCTTAACAATCGTTACAATGTATGTGATGTTAGTACTGATTTGCGTTGATGACACATGGGTATGGCAATGTGTACTGTTGTAATGCAGACCGCACTGGCGCAGCCAGTATGACAAGACGCACGCATGGAGACGACAAAACATTGTGCCAGATGAAAAGAAAAGAAGATGCGATGTCGTTGGAGCGATGCAAATGCAGAACACGCTTCAAGAACAAAGAATGCAAGGTAGTTCAAGTCTAATGAAGTTTTATTACAATGTCGAGAGGCATCCTTGCCATGCAGTCTTTTCTGTCACACAGCTATGACAACAATATCAAATCTCAAAACAGATTACACATTTGAAGGGAATGCCCTCTCTCTCTTAACTACATAATAGCACCATGCTTGGACATTTATTACAACAAAGTAAAGCTATGTGTTTTTTGTTGACGTTACCACCAATATTTGATAGAAATATAGTACATTTATCATCCTTCCCTTCCAGTATATATAAATGGCTAAAGTTTGTTTTCTGTCAGCGTAAAAAATAACACCCCAAAACATACCTATGAATAAATTCCCCCACTACAAAAAGTTAAAGAACTATACATACACCAATTAGATAATACTTATCAATTAGAGCACCGAACGAACGCAAGTTTAAGATCACCCTAAACTAAAACTAAAACTTAACGTTATTTACTGTTGTTATTCTGCCTGCCATAACAAACGATATAGATCTGTTACATGCTTCTTGTCGAGAACATTTGTTAGTTATTTAGCGTCATGTACATAGAGTATAACCTGTTTCACAATCACAGGTTGTATATTCGCTCATACACCTAAAAGTATTCCGACATTTCAGTCAAATACACCTGACATTTCAGTTAGAAACAAGTGAGACGCTGCTGTTTCAGATCATTTTAGTAGCAGCTTTTTGTCCCGAAGGTCAACTGATTCATGATTGTATGTTATCTATTTTTTATTGAATACATTGGTTGGGATGACACCCTCTGGTGCTTCCTCGGCTATAATGTCTTCATACAGATCGCCACCGTAAACGCAGGACCTACAACGGCTTATTCTCTGTCTAAGGACATCGACTGAACCGACTGTTCGTCTGGGCTCGCTAAATTGGTCATCCTCGCCTCCGGGAATTCCAATCAGCCAGAAGCTTAGCTGATTAGACGACACGTCACAGATGTCATTGACGCACTCGATGAAGGGTGCAGCCCGGAAGAAGTCCAGGCAACTTCCGACGCTCGTCAGGGGCTGGCCGCCTCCCTCTCCGGCAGCAGTGTGCTGTAAGAGGCATATTCTCCACATGGTTAGCTCACGAATACACTATACTAAAACTCTGCCAATTTTGTAGTCTAGGTAGAGACCATAGATTGTCCTTTATATGACAATGATAGACACATACGGCTCGGTCAAGTTTTAAGTACATTTCCACACTTTAGAATTTTAGATACTTGACAAGTAAAGAAAAATGTATATTCCTGTTAGCCTTCGATAAACCAAATGTAAGTTCTCATACAGCCTCATACATTTATACAATTACAAGTAAGCTTCATTAATACCTCAGAAGGAAATATGGGGACTTCTACAATGTTTTTGTTTCGAAAGGAACAGGTCACGTACATGTACATGATCCATTGCCAAAAGAAAAATAAATAAGTAAATGTTGATGCAAACTAGGTCCTCTTCATGATCATTCATATTTTACCCATTACATATTGAATTGGTCTGATGTACCACAATGCCTGGATTCTTTTGTATGAATCGAAGAATCTAGTTCTTAACAATTGTTTGCAGTCGCGTTTGAACAAAAAACATTCACTTCGGACAAATGATCTGATGGACACATTGTCAGCAATGGTTCAATGTTGGCATGTACATGTTCAAGTAATTGCAGAATTATTTTGGTCCATTGTTGTATCCAGAACGGTGTCAATCTAGTACTATGCATGAATGCGTTAGTATCAGGTTCGGTTCTGGATACGCGTGCCTGAGTGTAGATTTGCCCCAGGCACGGTTCTGGATACAAGTGGACTATTCTGCAGTTGGTTCTGGATAAGGCAGCCATGCAGCTATTCCTGGCGAACAATGTAAGAGAACAACTTACCATAAGGAAGCTATACCCGACCCAAAGCGATCTCCAGCCGATTGGACAGTCCGGAATGACTGCCGCTCGCTGGCTGTGCACGGCCATCGTCAGATCCTTGGTCAAACAAACTGCGCAGCGACTGATGAACGGCCTGATGTCCGTACCCGAGACAGGCACCGCGGGATGCTGGGACTCGTTCTCTATCGTGGACAGCCAATACGTCTTGTCGTCCCTGTAGCCGTACTTGCAGACATCGTCAGGCTCGCAGCTAAAGAATGGCAGGATGCCGAACCTCGGTAGACACGAATCTGGTTGCCCTGTTGGGTTTGGGGGGAAAAACGTGCACAAAGCAGATGGCAACGGTGTCAGTAGTCTATAGAATGCACATTCTACTACTAGCCACTACAGTGACTCTTACAAGTGCATCTCAGAAACCAAGACTGTGAAGCTTAAAATATAAACAGGCGTGCTGCCGTGAAAATAATTTCATGCAGGTTTCTAAGGTTTTGTTTCATGCATTAGTCTTAGAACAGGTTTTATTACACAAGAGATAACTTACATGCAAACGACTACGAGAAAGATCACATGCATGAAAACATTTGCTAATATTGGATTATTTTGGATTGGTTTTAAACAAAACATTACCAAGACTATCATAAGAAATGCAAAACATGCACTTTTGAAAACATTCAATATTGTGAAGGCGTGAATTTATGTAGTGATCAGAGTGTTGTGAAGCTGTGTTTTTTTTTTTTTGTTATGTGCATCTCATATAAACCTTAGCTCAGAATCGGCCATGCGGATGCAAGTGCAGTTGCAACAGAACCGTGGTACACATACCGCTCACCATGGATAATCTAAGGGTAACAACGTGCACGGAAATATACTACTGTACGGTCAGTCTGTTCCTTTGTACAATAAGTTACAACAGAGAATTTATTAGATACTTAAAAAAATAAAAACAGCAATAGTTAGTAACTCATCGCAAGTATTGCCTCATCTAGAATGTAAATCAACGCTGTAATGCAAGATAAGCGCATGTAATACAGAACAGCAGTTTTTGGACTTAATACGCAAGATAATGGTCGCAATAAGTAAGGTTATTTATCATACATGTAAATATATAATCTGTTATTTGGAACACCATTGTCAGCAATATTTGAATAGATGCTGTTGACGCGTAAGTACAATGCAATAAGTACTGCCATTTAAAATGTGTTGTGTTATGTTTCAGTGAGATATATGGTGCAAGATGGGAAAAAAATTGACGCTGTGCGATGAAATGATGGGCTGCAACTTAACGCTTTGACACAAGATAAGCCGCTGAAAACGCATGCGCCAGTGACAACAAACCATTCTTGTCTGTGCGTGGCCATCTTCCAGTTCATCATTCCGTGAAATGTTGGCGTGTATGTGGCAGTTGTGGTGGTGACGTGTGCCCAAAGTACTGACCTAATACCAACAAGTCTGGATGTGCATTGAACAAAACATTGACGTGTATACGTGTATTATGGTGAATTATCTTACATGTATTGGTGGCGTGCCGCAATTCGCAAAGCTGTGTGAAAACCACTGGATGAAACATGGACATACTATTTGCATGTCAAACGTAACAAGGAATGCAATGGATTTATTTAGCAATAAACAAGATTTACACATTTATTCTGACATTAATACAAATAGCACCAAGTTGTTTCTTTGTCCACTAATTTCTAAGTATCAATTACAACCTTAAAATAGTTGATGTCATGTAATTCAATATACCAAAATACAGGTATCTATTAATAAACCGAAACGAATACGCAGCATCTTATGTTCTTTTTCCTCTGATGATGCATTTATCTTATCACTGTTAGTCTTCAATTGTTGTCTACAATTAGTAAAATGACATATAATCTTACAGATGAGAAGCAGAACTACACTAACTACGATAAGCAGTATTACACTGATCAAACTCAGAGTATTCTTGTCCAACAACTTCGTCGATGAGACCACCTAGGGTTTTTCTCTGAAAGACAACTTACTATGTTACTTGCTGCCATTGGCAGTATTTTATCTTGAAACTACACCATCTTGCAATCACAATTGTTATACTTTATTACTACCGTTTACTGTTGCCTTTTTGTGCAGAAGATATAGTGCTACACATTGAAGCCACCGGCCCCGGTAGCTATGACACCTGGAGGTGCTTCTAGGGCTACTATTGTTTCGTACAGATCACTTGCATATTCGCACACCCTGCATCTACTAATTCTTTGACGAAGGACGTCAACCTTGCCGACAACACGCCTGGGCTGAGTGAACTGGTCGTCGTCTCCTCCAGGGATTCCTATCAGCCAGAAACTGAGCTGATTGGCTGAGACGTCACAGATGTCACTGACGCATTCGATGAACGGTGCCGACCGGAAGTACTCCATGCAGCTTCCGGGGCTGGAAAACTGCTGCCCGCCTCCCTCTCCGGATGCGGTGTGCTACAGGAGAGGAACCTCACCGTGGTTAGAAGATGCAATGAAAGATCTTTTTTACTGTATTGCTATACCTTCAATTTAAATTAAAACAAAAACATTAAAATCTCTTATAAAGTCTTCTTGGCTTACTTACATATAATACAATAATAGATATCTAGGTAGACTTGTGGAACTCAAAAGGAACACTGCAACACAACAGCATAGCCTGTACTCACCATTACGAAGCTGTAACCGATCCAAAGACTACGCCACCCGATGGGGCAGTCTGGAGTCACGGCTGACCGTTGACTGTGCACAGCCATAACAAGGTCTTTGGTCAAGCAAACTGCGCACCGACTTATGAACGGCTTTATGTCAGTTCCCGATATGGGCACAGGCGGCTGTTGCCCGGCATTATCGATTGTGGAAAGCCAGTAAGTCTTGTCGTCTCTGTAGCCATACTTGCACTGATCATCCGGCTCGCAGCTAAAGAACGGCAGAATGCCGAACCTTGGGATACAGGAATCCGCTTTGCCTGGTCAGAGAGAACATTCCTCAGTCGAGGGTTAGCCACTGAACGAAGAGTCGCAAAAAGGCAACTCTTGGACCGGTCTTTCTATAAACAAATTTTGCCGGATCCCTGAATTGAAAAAGGCTCCAAATTTAGATACATGATACGAGCAGCTGGGTATCACAAGGAAAGAAAGGGGAATGCACAGTCAATGATAGGGAAGCATTAGACTTTCATTGATTAACAATTTCACCGAAAAGGGCGAGCAATTTGGTGAATCAAAATTTACTCATTATGGTGAGAAGATTACCCAGTCAAGAAAACAACATGACGATATTTTTATTCTATGTTTGCAGCTTATGTTTGATGTCCAATATACACAATTTCACATACTTTGTTCCAAATGTCAGGAAATAATTTCATGTTATAGGCAGTATGTAGCGATCGGAAATGGTTGATTTTTAATCTACATTTTTATGTATTTGCATCAAAAATTGGCTCCGCTTCAGGAAAGTCCAAACAGAATTAGATACCTTTCCAGCATGAAATATTGCCAAACGACTACAACATGTACTGCTATTTGAAGTGAAACTAGTTACAAGAATTAGATTCACACAAACCAGTCAAGCATGAACGTGCAATACTAATTTAAAAAAAAAATATCTACATTTGATAATTAGCAGGCAGTGAAATGAGATGAAATGAGGCATTCTATACTAAAACACTAACAGATAGGTTTATGGCACATGCATATAAAATGTGCAACATCGATGTTTCCCGTTTAACTGACTTTGTGTGGTGCACAGCCATGGCCCCAAAACATTGCTGGTAATTTTCCAAGCCAAGCGGTTGACATGTAATCCATACTTCTAATCGTAAGACATTCAGACAAACCAAATTGTACCGGCATCTGGACCACAAAAGAAAATTGTGAGAAACAAAGAATTACACACGCTCCCTCGTTCTCCCCTCAGAAACATGCAAGAGCGTACCACACTAGGGACAACTAGCCTACAACATGTATCTACGTAATGCGCGGAAAGACAGCGGGGTTCTATTCTTTCTACTCCAGGAATAAGGCTGCTGTTGACGCTTGCGTACCACATCGGCTCCACGATTCAACTAGAAATGTCAAAGGCAGCAACTCGTTTTGAGGGCCCCCGTCGTCGGTGTTATATCACAATTACCCAATTATCCGTTAATGTTTCTGTTTCGTCATATCAGTCGTAACAATACGGTACATCACACAATACACTTTACTGGTTTAAACGGTTGTATTGGCGATCACATCACATTTATAGACACCAATACATGTCAGCCTGCATCAATAAGACAAATTATGAAACTAGAAAAGCAATTTTTGTACGCTTTGATTTCGGTATTGAGTACAACAAGGCAGCTGCATTACATACGCATGTGGTTAAAATATATGAACAGTTTGTAAGTACAACATTTCAAGTCAAAGCACTGTGCTACTAAATTTGATACATATTCATTACACTACTTTTATAACAGGTGTACTTTTAACACTTTAATACATCGTGCAATGTTTACATGAAATATTTTCCAGCATACACGGCAAGGCTTTGATCAACCTTTTTAGTATTACTTAACACTATGATTTGATCATTAGCTAATGTTAATCAAAACTACCGGAATCCTTATCTAAAACATAACGAGCTAACTTTACCTTTCCTATTTTAAGTAACTCGAACAAAATTACAACATAGATAGCACCATGATAATGTTGACACCTCTTTAGGCCTTCACCAGACAGTTCAGGTTGATAGTAACAAGCTTTCTCAACTTTGTTTCTTTCATATGCACAGTTATAATGCATAAACTGCCGAACGATAGACAGTACATCTAGTACAATATACAATGAATCCCCCCATTTTACAGATTTTTTTCTAAGGCAGCAAATCGATTGTACTTTGTACAATCCGGCTTTGTTAATATAAAGCAAAAAGGGAATCAAGGCCAAGAAAGACGAAGGTCGTGATCATTGAAAAGCCGTTCTACTTTTATCTAGAAAAACCTTCCTCCTCCCGTACGTGCTCCTGCTAATATGGATTCGTACAGGCCTCCACTGTAGACACAAACTCTGCAGCGACTAATTCGACTTCTTAAAAGATCTAAACCTCCCACGGCCCTTTCCGGTTGATTGAACTGATCGTCTTCCCCACCGGGGATACCGATCAACCAGAAACTCAGTTCGTTGGCTGAAACGTCACAGATGTCTCCCACGCACTCGATGAAAGGTGCAGAACGGAAGAAGTCCAGGCAACTTCCGGGGCTCGTCAACGGCTGACCACCTCCCTCTCCGGCAGCGGTGTGCTAGGCACAAGGAGATCCTCCAGCGTTAAATCTCACCTCATAGTCAAGCACAAGGCAATTAATAAATCTATACTTTAACTTAATATTCTAGATTCGCACTGTTGGGCAAATTAAAGCTTATCTGTTCAGCTGAAATTAATGGTAATTTTCAGTGTTGGAACAAAGTTTAAACTCTACGACTATAGATTCCGTTGTTAAATCTCACCTCATAGCCAAGCACAAGGCAATTTGATAAATCTATACTTTATACTCTAGATTGGCACTGTTGTGCAAATTAAAGCTCATCTATGATCTGTTCGGCTGAAATTCATGGTGAATTTTCGTGTTGTAACAAAGTTTAAACTCTATTCATTCTCTATAGATTCTGTAGACTACTATCCATGCTTCAGCCAACTAATCCATGTTAAAAGTTACTCATGCTCAAAACAATTGAAAAGACCGCGAACCTTGCTCAAGAGACTTGTAGAAATACTTGAGCAAAGTGCATTACTTTGTCCTGAATTGTATCAACACATATAAAGTAACAACAGGTATACTAGAAGTCTTTGGAGACCGAAACAGTTAAAGCGTCAATATAGTGTAACCCTAAATGAAAACCTTGCTCAAGTATTTGTAGAAGGCTCTTGAGCAAGGTTCGCGGTCTTTTCATTGAGGGTTACACTATATTGATACTTTAACTGTTTCGGTTGTTTTGTTACAGTTCAGGACAAAGTAATGCAACAGAGCAATATGCTTTCCCCCTAGAAGAACTTACCATAAGGAAGCTGTATCCGACCCAAATGCTTCTCCAACCGACGGGACATTCTGGGATCTGGGCGTCTCTTTGGCTATGTACAGCGATTACCAGGCTGGTTGTGAGACACACGGCACACCTACTAATGAAGGGTCTGATAGCAGTGCCTGAGATAGGTTGTGGGGGCTGTCCAGCCGCTGTGTCAAAGGTAGATAGCCAGTACGTCTTGTCGTCCCTGTAGCCGTACTTGCAGACATCGTCAGGCTCACAGCTAAAGAAGGGCAGGATGGCGAATCTCGGCATACAGGAATCCGGTTTTCCTATTCCGGGAAGCGACATTCTCAATTCAAGGTCCTCTGGAGAAAATCATCTATTCTCGTGTGCCCGACACATCGTGAATGCTCCATGTCAATAAAAAAGCAACTCAACCGTCGACAACTCAACCGTCTAACTAAATACACTACATTGAAAGGAAAAACTCAAACTTCACAGGATGCAAAACGCCTCATTCAGTAACATGTAACGCTCATGAACACATCGAATAAAAAAGCAATGTGCCTTCTTCGATTTTGTAAAGGTTTCACACATATATAACTCGCAAAACACAAATGTTGTGTCGTTGTGACAGGCATCAGCCACGTTGTGATGGTTTTGTTGAAAAGAAAATGGAGTGGGCCAATTAACAATTTGGAAGGACACATTGCTTTTTCTTCAAGACCATCATGCCTTGATAATGTTTAACACTTAGACAAGCATGCAAAAAAGTAGTCAGTTATGTCACTATACGTCATCAAACGAATAGAAAAAATATCCTAATTCCGTCATTGTCAGTCATGTCAAGTCAGTTGAGGGCCCGACCCGCTGCCATTATTTGTTTTCTTCCGAGTTTGCCACTTCCGGTTTAACAGACAGAAGAGGTGTTATTTAGATGGTTGAGTAATATGATGAGGAAGTTCCTTATGAATCGCAATAAAATGCTCCGATGGTGAGTAGAAATGTAAAAATTAACGCTGCGAGTTATGACTGTATAGCCACTGTGAAAGCAATTGAAGTGCCTTAACATCAGAATAAGAGGGATTCATCTTATCAAAGCATTGCTTCAAGAGTTGTATGCGTGCATTAGCATAGTGTTGTGAGAATAAGATCTGTAGTACTTTGCATAGTATTGTTTGCATCTATAATGTGAGAAAACGTGACTGAGGTGTAATGTTATTTTACCGCAGTGAAAACGCATTGATATGAGAATTCCTGATGAAGTGAAAACTGCTGTTGGTGGTTGCGTTCCGAACGGTTTGGGTCGCAAGGTCTGGGATAAGATTGTCAACGCGAACGGCTACCAGACCGCGCCACACTGCGGTCTTCTGTAAGTTTTGGCGCTGCCGCTTTGCACGCACATCACAAAACGACAGTGCAGCAACGTAAGCGTCAGATTATTTCTTTGCAAACGTCACCTTTGCTGGTAGACTTATCGGAGAGTTCGCACCGCTGCTGAGCCTGTTGACACTCTCAGTAGTGAACAGCTCTTTCGGCTTAGGTAAAACGGCACGACAGAGGACCTCCTGTGATAGGTGAAGAGCCTACTGCTGTTACGCAGAATTGAAAAAATGTTATCATCAACGGGAAGGATCACCATTACTTTGACGAAAATGGTGTGCGCTGTTGGTGTACGTGGAATATTCGCAAAATTTGTAACGATTACCTCAGTATCTGAAGTAAAAAAACAATACCTTCAAAATGTGACCTATGTTCATGAGGAGGAGATGTGAGGGGTCAGCTGGACAACATTACCTTCACTTATCTCGGTATATTTTTGTGTTTTAAATTGCTGTGTTGATGTATGGTGGTGCTGGAGTGCTACGTGCCAAAACTGAATGAATCTCCGATAGAATGAATACCTAAATCTTGATCGTGTGCTCTCTCATTGCCTTCCACATGAAGCAGACTGTATCATCCCAGACCTTGGTCATATTTTCGGGGCAGTTGGGAATCTGGTCCGTTTGGCTGTGGCGGGTCAGCAAATCGAACCCTCCTTGTCCAACAGGTCCGGGCAGTCCGTCCAAACCTATGCAGTAGAGTGAATGCGTATTACTACCATACCTAAATCTTGATCGTGCGCTCTCTCGTTTCCTTCGACATGAAGTAAACTGTAGCCCTCCCACAATTTCGTCATGTTTTCAGGGCAGTCCGGAACCACGTCTAACTGGCTATGTCTTGTGAGAAGATTGAATCCACCCGGGCGTCCCTGGGGACCTGTCCTTCCAGCGAGTCCTGCAAGGACAAAACCTCCTTGTTACTTTTTTGTTCATTTCAGCCTCTCCGATTCTCGAATAATCTCCAAACGTCACATTTTGGAGGATATTCCAAAAAATGAAATTGCAGTCAAATACCATGCCTTCTCCAGAAAAAAGTTCATTCTGAAGAAGCACAATATTGTACACAGATGGTTTTCTTAAATTTGTTCATGTTTACGTTAAAGTTTGAAGAATATTCTTCAGGAATCGCTGAAGGACAGAGTAAATGTAATAGCCGATAGTGTGGGAGGCACAACAGCTCCATGATGAAGCCCTCTGATATGATGTAGAAGAACCCTTTCCCAAGATGGCGATACTTTCAGATACACTTGCTTGATAGTTTGTGGAAGTTTCCTGTTCCAATAGCTGAAAAGTTCTTACTTACCGTATCAAAAGAATATTGTTTGGTTTGTTAAAGTGTTAACAGAATGCGAAGTTCTTCCAAAAGTATATTCTGTAATAACTGAAACTTTAAAAGATGCAATCTCATCTCGCCATCTTGGTAGTAGTGTTCTCTACACCACATCTACACACAGTGGTGGTTAGTTTGCCACTACTATAAATAATCAATTCAACACGATTCAAGATCATCAACACAAGCCGTTGTTATTTTACACATTTCTATGAATGACAATCAATTTAACTTGCCCAATTTTCATTAGATTGTTTTACATGCATGTTGCTCTGTACAGTCATGCATTAAATGCAATTGTTCATAAATATACAGTAACATTTTCTAACACAAAGTACTTGCACGCGTTTTCATTAAAAAAATACAATCTGCATTCGTGCAAAACCACATCATTGTAACAAGGGAATATATCTAATGCTATGTAAAATGGTGCCAACATTGCCACCATGGGAAACACTTACCAGGCAAGCCCCTGGCGCCAGGCAGGCCGGGCAGACCGGGGGGTCCTGCGTCACCAGGTATACCCTGTCCGGGTGGACCTGAGCAGGGTCAATACTTCAGTTAGTACGTTAACCAATAAACAGTATAACAGAATCTGCTACAATTGTGTAATTGCTTTAAACTAAAGAATCGGAAACCAATTAATCAAATAAAAGAACTCACATATCATAGAACAAGTCTTCCATTGCTTTAAAAAAGAAGTCAAATCCAACAGAACTATTACCATATGTTGGACGTAGTCTCTGATAACATTGTATTTTCTTTTTCATACATTTTTTTGTGCTGGCAAAATGTATAAATGCAATAATGAATAAAGATTGTCAATATGTAATGTTTTTTAAACGTCAATGAGAAACTTTGACCACAGCTGTCCTCGCATGTGACCTATATTTGTTAGACATGATATGCTTACCATATAAACGTTGTTACAACTCTCTAAGAATAGATGCATAGATAAGCAGAACCGATATAGATAAGGCAGCCTACTAACCAGTAGGTCCTGCGGGCCCAGGGGGTCCTAGTACACCTGGCTCTCCCTTCAGTCCAACACCGGGAGGTCCTGCAAGCAAAACATTATGAGTTCCAAAACTTATAACCTAAGTCAGTGTACTGTTTTACAACTTGTGACACGTCATCGCCAACGAGTAGAAATCGAATCCTTTTTACGCTTTAGGTTGTACATTCATGAACTTCACTTTTGATTATATCTACCATACTAATACATACACCGACAAGTACAATGACATGTCCCTAGCCATGTCTCTGTTTGTGTCTATTCTAAATAAACCCATTCTACACGATTGCAATAGCTCAATTGGTAGAGTGCTCGCTTTGTAACCGGGAGGTCGTGAGTTCAAACCCCGACCGGGTCATACCAAAGACTTTAAAAATGGTACACACTTCTTTCTCTGCTTAGCACTTGAGGCACATATGAGAAAGAGTGTGGGAAGGTCAAACACACAGCACTACCAGCGGACTAGCCCCCTGCTGTATTGCATGGCACAACTGTGTGTCGCTAGGAAATGGAGATGGGCACCACCCCTATGCTCGGGCAAGAGCACGGGAGACCTTCCTTCATTCTACACATCAAAGGGGACGTTTCGCCAGTTAGTGCAGACATAATTTTATGAGTTCATGTACAGACCTGGGGGTCCCTGAGGTCCGCCTGCGCCTGGTTCTCCCTTCAATCCAACTCCGGGAAGTCCTGTTTACATATACATCGGCAGGGATAGAATCGGCATGTTAGAACTCTCCAAAAACAAATCGCAAAAAATGACCGTTATCTTGTTTTATTTTTGACTCCATTTTGACTTTTTGAAAATTTTGACACTAATCTAATCGAAAGACGTCCTCTCACCACCACCATTCAAATCATTATTGGAGAAAAATTCACAAAATTCACAAATTCTATCTATCGTTTGTGAAATTATCTATCATTGGTGTACAATCTGGTTCAGTGGCGAATGGATGCCAATGGGACGTAGGACGTGTGTGCTGTGAAGTGCGTTTTTCTCATAGCAACTTTACGAGCTATGACGTGTGCTTTTATACTTTGATGTGATGGTAATGATATATTGTGCTTGAAGCTTGACGTTTTTGGAAGAGTGATGTCATATGTCGCCTTATTGTCATCACAGACATTACATGGGCTGACTTACAACTGTTGAACGGTTTTGCCAAGTGTTTGTGTGTCCTTTCTAAGCATCTAGATCTAGGACACCATCGAGTGTGCCTCGGAAGATTTAATTAAGTCTTTAGTACGTAACAACAGTCTGTAATTAATGTGTATTCGTAGTCTACTAAGTGATAAAACGTCTCAGCTATGTATGTAGCTTATCAAGTAATAGAACACCATAAGTAGGTTTTTGTGTATGTAGAAAGTAATCAAATGTCAGGTGTAGTTTAGCCGGTAATACAACGTCACACGTGTGTTTGTATTTGAGTGTAGCTGGAAGCAGATGCCATGCAGCAGGTGCACTTACCTGGAGGACCAGGTGGGCCCACGGGACCAAGGGGACCTGCAGGGCCAGGTGGTCCCGGGATTTCGGGCGCTGTTGGTGGAATGGCATGGCGGCATTAACCAAAAAGTGGAATGAGGTGAAGCATCTTTACGAACGTACGTGCACGTTAGTGTTACCTGGAGTTCCAGGAGGACCAAGAGGTCCTGGCGGCCCAGGGGGACCGACAGTCCCAGGGCCATCTGTTCTGCCTGGTGCAAAGTTAATGGAGACTCTGTTAGTATAAAATCAAGGTCAGATACACTTCATTGTTAACACATACAAAACAATAGTCTGCTTTTCTCATGCTTAAGCATACAGGCCTGGGAATAATTCAACTGATATTGATTAAACAATCCGTGTTCTGAGCTACAATAAAATAAAAAGGATTAGACAATGCTACATCTAGATTATAGCGACATGTACAATGCTACAGAATTGTTTGCCATATAAAAGCTAACAGAGGAGAATTATTTCATTCCAGAGCACTGTTAGATCTACAATGTTAAAAGAATTATATCTAGGTTCTCTGTTAATACGAACTGTATTAGTGGCCAAATATCAACATTTTACTTCAAAAGATTACCTAATCCGCAAACCTGGAAACACAATACTGTTCATAATGGTTACTGAAACGAAGCATTGTCAATTACTGGTACCCATGTAGCACTTACATATGCATAATTACAAGCCTACTCCTATTGTGGCAATCCTGGCTATACCACGACATGCATTTATACTTTAAACAAATCTTCGAAGGACAGGCTCTATGATGTAACTATTAGCCAGGATAACATAATACTGCATTGCTTTACATTCCACGGTTCTACAAGACCGACAGTCTACCTGGTGCTCCTGGCGGTCCAGTGGGACCAGGTGGGCCGAGAGGACCGGGTGGTCCCTGTGTGCCAATTCCAGGTGGACCTGTTACAGAAAGACACGTGTTAGAGAATGAAATGGGACTAGCTGAAAAACACCGAACCCCATATTTGTTCAGCCATTCATTACACGTCACTCACAAAGTAGATTCTATTAGAAGATGACACCATTAATGCTTAGAGCACAATTCACAGCTGCAGTTTCCAGAAAATAAAAGTATGATATGAAGACAACAAACAAACAAAAACGTTTAAAAAATAATCATCAGTACTATCTGTATATATTGTTGACACGAATTCTTTTTTGTTCTTCGTTCATGCAGCAACGTAATAGCACGACCGGGCAGACAAAGGTCTTCAGTATAGAGCACCTTTGTGTCATGTATCGGTACGTACGTTGGTTTGTCGATCGGGTACATTAAAGTAAACTATCCATTTCAGTGATGTCTACTGTCTGTGCGATCAAAAAATTTGCAAGAGTTATCAAACTTCACAATCGAATACTTATCAACACCAACAACATGTCAGAAGAATACTTACCGCTGGGTCCGGGAGGTCCGGCGGTTCCGGGGAATCCTGGTGGTCCGGCCTCACCCTTCACACCTACACCGGGGGGTCCTGATAAACCACGACAAATGGCGGGTTAACAGAAAAAAACTGTTCGAACCCATAGTACCATCAAGAACTCACTCACTGCGACTGCATGCTCAAAACTGTGTGTGAAAAAAAAACTTCCAGCAAATAAACAACATGGTTGATCCTCTCAGCGGTGCTTGGACTGCTGCGTTTGCTCTGAAACGTATTTGTAAGCCATTTGTCCTTATTACGTATACACCGGTACATGAACCTAGATCCGATAAAAGCAAGTTCTACACATGACCCAGACTGTAAAGTGCAACTTTAAAATACTTCTTACGAGCTCTGTGTGTATACTGCCGTTTGCATGTAGCAAGTTGAACTATAATCACTAACGATAAAGCAATACGAAGCCAAGCAAATTTACTGCTTATACTATTCCGTACATGTTTCTGCATGTAATAATAATAGTGCTGTAACCATACCTGCAGGTCCGCCGGGTCCAGGGGGTCCGGGTGGTCCCAACTGTCCGATTCCTGGAGGTCCTGTTAGTTGGAATTGACAAACGGTTCATCTTTCAGATGGCGTAACATACACGATATAACCCATTATGATTTGTTACGGAAAAGGGAAACGAAGGCAACAGTTAATAACTAAAAAAAAAGAACAAGAACTTGAAAGACAAAGACGGGGGTAAAATAAAACAAAACAAGATTAAAAAAAGGACAACAGTAATCATCTACTAGGAACTAATGTTAGCGACATAACTTATGTTAATGTCTCAAGCAAGACATCTAAAACAGGATTGTTCATTAAGTAAACACTATTTCCTTTTTTAGTTGTGTCCAAGAAAAGAAAAAGTCCCAAGCTTGTTGTTACAAGCATAGGACTGTTACCAATTCATAATTCCCCTCGTCCGGTCGGGCGCTCTGGTGGCGGCTGGTACCAACGAGACTTTGAAAAGGTGCATGGCAATTTAAACGGAATGGCTTTTATTGCAGAATGATTCCTGGTCTGTGGGGTGGTAAAAGGATAAGCTAGGAAGTGGAAGGAAAGGAGTGGCTGGTGCAGGAAAGGGCAAGTGTGGGCAGGTGTTCAGGGTGAGAAGATGACCAGGTCGCAAGATTTCTGTCTTTTACTTTATTCGTTTCGAAATTCCGACAACAAATATCATGAAATAATCTGGTAGTAGAATGGTCGTTTACGGAGGTGACTTTGAATAGATTCCTTAAAAAAAACTTGCACATGGAATATCAGTCTACAGGTCAACATTACGTTAATACATACTGTCAAGTAGGTCTGTCTTCGTAAAATGATATATAGAACATTAGAGCGGAAACAGACATGGTTAGGTTACATGTGAGTGAATGTAGAAGGCGTAAAAGAGAAATAAATGTTCGCAAATGACAGAAAAATTCAATGGATCTTATGATTGCAGTGATATGGACATTATCGGTGAAAGCTGGAAATGCAAGTTCCTCTATATAGTACTCAAGTGATACATTTCTACTGTGTTTTTACATGCAACATAAGAGCGAGAAAAAATAATGAAAAAAAACTTCCAGTGAGAGGCGTTTGTTTGGAGAGGCACGTACTTAGTAGTTTGCTTGCTATTTGTGGATTTGGGTTCGCAGAACTAAAATTGATCGAGTTCAAAATGAACGAGCCCTTAAATATTCCAATGATAAAAGAGAAGCATGTTCAATAACATTATCCAGAGACACTAGTGTGACGATGAAACTGAAGCAGCATTTTTGTAATGCCATACGTGCAGTACAGGCGAAATTTTTCTATGACAAGGACTGAACTTGCATCTCCGTAACTTCCACCAGCGGACAGATGCCTACCTCTGGGGCCCCTTTGTCCAGGTTCCCCTGGCTCTCCCGGCTGGCCAATGTCTCCCTTCGCTCCAATGCCCGGTTCACCTAAATACCGAAATATTCAAGGGTAATGTAACAACCTGGCGGTCCAGGGGGGCCACCAGGCCCTCGGTCTCCTGGAGGGCCAGCAGGTCCTGGTGCTGTAGTTCCATCCCCTGTCGAAACACTTATCTATAAGCTGATGACAGTTAGACATACACATCACCGGAGATAAAGGCGGATGCTATCCGGAATGTTTAACCTTATTTTATAAAGTGTCGTAGTGAATGATTCATTTTAATTCTTATATAACCCTTAGAAGTTTATAAGGCTCCTTTGGAATTATGTCATTCACCCTGTTACAGATACCGATGACCTTTGAAGAACAACTGCATACAGGAGCTAAAATTACGCAGTCTAGTCATTTGTTTCACGCCGGCGACTTGCAGCTATCATAAGGGAATAAATGGCATCTTAAGCCCTGTCTTATGTGTCACCTGGTGAACCAGGTGGTCCCTGTGGTCCTGGGCCGCCGATGGGGCCTGGGTCACCCTTCACTCCGAGTCCTGGCGGTCCTGTAAAGACAAGCATCATTAAATCACAGAGAAGCAAGAAGTGGAATTTACTTGACGGACAACAGTGCTAGTGCCAGCTTGATCATGTGTATGCATACTATTTCTTTGTATTCTGTATTCTACTATTTCTGTACATAACAATGTGGGTATGAATGTACAATAAAGATCTAATTATTCATTAAATCACGTCACTAAAAATTTTCAGACACTATTAACACTACTAAGTTGCCAGTGAAACCGTCTTCAAGTACTACACCACAATCACTTTAGCACATCTCTCCCCGATACTACACCACTACACAAAATTACTTTGCTGGCGACTCAAGGATTCCCAAGGCTCGCAAAATATTCTGTGTTATTTTGGTGCCGTCCTATTAGAAGTTCATAATAGAGGGTCTTGAGTACAAAAGATAAAGCACTAAAGTAGTAGAGAATGGAACAAGACATTGGACGTGATACCGTTGCATGAGATTTTGTCCAGTTTACTGTAGATGTCGATGAAGATGTGAAGAAAAAAATCAGAAATGTGTGGTTACCTGGTGGTCCTCCGGGTCCAGGTGGGCCTTGTGGCCCCGGCCGGCCAATTCCTGGTGGTCCTGTTATTTTCAACATTAATTTTTTAAAATGTTTTTATTCAAAACATAAGGGACGGCAAAGCAGTGTTAGAACACCCCTGCCTGTTGTCGTCACAAACAATAGGGATATCATTAACGTTCAGAAACCAGCCACATTACATTGCAAAGTATTCCAATTGCCAAGTTTCAAAAAACAATGATCATGATATTAGCTTGACCCTAGCTACAATGTACAACTATTCTTTTTCTTTCTATCCAGGATTTAGTACGTATAATAATATACTTCTGCCAGATATTGAATGTGGGGAAATGGATTTCATTTCTGGAAAGATGCATACATGGTTACGTCTTCAGGCGTATCGAACAATTTTAGATCTATACTTCGCATGCAATATACTACCTTCAAGGAGCTTGTTTGTGCTTTCAAATGATGATGCACTTAACACGTTGCAAAGACACAACACAAATGCTCACCAGGTGGTCCATCGGGTCCACCAGGTCCTGAAAGAGATTTAAAAAATGTGTAAGTATCCTTCCTAACTGTTCGTTTTCGAATTATGAATATTGTGACGACCGTCATTCATCTAAATCTAGTTGTCCTCATATGTTTGCCATAAAGCGTAGGAAGATCACAGCCATTACACACACTTTATTATTTCCTATTTAATAGAAATTAAGAACATGAATGGCATTAATAATTGGACTCAACAGCAGGCAGTAGTAATTCGACAGATAGTATCTTATTTACCTGGTATTCATCACATTACTGAAATCTGAAAATATTTGAAATTAATGTCCCACTAGGACTCTTTAAGTGAACATGTTTTAACATGAGTATTTAAATGGGCTATAATAGGGTATGAATTCAACAAACCTTTTTTGTACATGGGGATTTAAGCTTCAGTCGACAATAATGTCAAGAAACTTCATCTGTGATATCTAGGGCAGTCTAAAGACCTGTTGTGTCTAAGTGATTTAGACATTTTTTTAGTGACTGTTCTTTGTGATTGGTCCGTGTATTTTGGGGATATGGCTGTAAAAGTTGTTAAAGTAGCTGTGTATATATATGTACTTCTACCTGTACTTGTTTTCACGATTTGAATAAACAGTGTTGTTAAAAAATAAAAATAATAAAAAAATAAAAAAATCTTATTTACCTGGGGGTCCTCCAGGGCCGGGTGGTCCATCTTGTCCGGGCGCCCCCGGGGGTCCAGGGTCTCCGCGACCACCTGGACCATCTGTACACAAGCACGCACCGTTAATTCAACAATGGGTACAACAGTTTCAACTTTCAACCACATCATAGGAAGAAAAACACTTTAGATTATCATCAGCGTTGATGATCAGACATTTAAACTTAAGTCTTTATTCACATGATAACTGAACGTCGGTATGGCAAACATATAATTACTATGTAATATTCAACGTGCGACTAAAGTCACGGTAACCGTTATTGTAATAGCTGATTAAATTAACACGTCATTATTATTCCTCATTCATATATATGAAATAAGAAATAACAGTCAATATGTATATATAGACTTAACAAGCATCGCAGCAACGCATTTGTCTATATTCACCACATACAGGATCTGTCAATAATAACGTGACGCGTCTTCTACTCGCCTGTTATCTTATCACTGTACTGTACCATTGTACTGAAATGTCATGAAGCATAACAATGAAAATTGCGATGTTTTGCATGGAGGTGCGATGCACTTGGCCCCCCGTCATAGGACTTACCAATAACATGTCAGGCGAGCAGTGGAGTAGGCAAAGCTCAAAAACAGAGAACACATGTAGAGTACCTGGTGCTTATGACACGAAAAACATGGAAAACATGATAATCGAAACAACGCCTGATAGCAGTCCGTGGGTTTTCCTTTGTCAGGTGAATTTTGCAAGAAATTTCTATGCATTATAATTATACTTTGAGTGGGTCGCAAAGTTGAAATACAGAGTTGCATTGGTGGTTGGTACAAACTTTGGACTGTTGGCGGGCGTCGTATCACAACATACGATGAAGGATAAGCAGGCATTACAAAATAGGACCTTGAAATGACATCATGGATATAACGTGAACACTCCAATTTGAGCAGTTAGAACACGCATTTGACACAACTTTGGCAAAATATCACTTAGAATGAGATTTGGAGTGACACTATACATGTCCAACCAAAAAGCTGTTTTGATGAGATACTGCATGACAATTACTTCTTTTCTCGTGTGCTAAGGCAAAGTAGCCTGGGTACCATCCTAGTTATTTTACCGAGGCTCCCATACTTGTTTGTAAGGGACCTAGTATGGGAGCCCCGCTAGACTAACTAGGATATAAGGGAACGAGTATGGGGCCCCGGCACCCGGGCTAAGGAAAAACAGGTATCGTAAAATCGTAAAAGATAGTTGTGCAACAATGCGTGATCACAATGTTCATTACGTAAATGCAGGGTACCACGTATTACATGCTGCAAACAGTGTAGTTAAGTGCGAAATATACATATAGATGTGATGGGTGACATGCAGAACCTACAGCAAGTGCCGGCAAGTGCGCTGGTCAATTATATGCCAACACAGGAAATTAGTACCCAATAGGCCGACTCTGTTCTCCTGTTGTGCTAGTCAGTCAAAAATGATTTTATCCCTTTTTGTCAGAATAGCACAATGCCATGAACACTATGGAACTCATGGGCAGTATTTCCCTGTGTAAATAGCTTATCTTTGTACTACTGCATGCAGCTACATCTAGTCTTTTAAGAAACTACGTGTCTTTTTATCTGCATTGTAAAGAACTGGAAGCTTTAACGTTAGCTATTACATAACGACATGCACTGGTATTGCTGGATTTGGTCGATAAGTTTCTATTTCTGTGTTACTTAAATTATTCAGTCAGAGAAGAGACGAGTCTATAAAAACTAGAAAAGTAATACTTTTGTCACGGTGATGACAAAAACGTATAATATTTGGTTGTTCCGAGTCTTTAAACAATAAACAGGCGAAATAACGCGGTTCAATGCAGCATGGCACATGTATATAGTCATATTAGTAAGTGCAGTGTTAAGGTGAAAATGTGCTGTAGACTGGAACGGGACGTACCAGGTCCTCCGGCGGGTCCAGGGGGGCCAGGGTCACCCTTAAGGCCTTGACCGGGTGGTCCTGCAAGCACACAACAGCAAAGGTTGTCGTTATTATCATTATAGACGATATTATTGCTAAAGTCCCCCAACCCATTTATTTTTCAAAGAGTCGGACAATTCCTCTCCCACTGCCGCCTGAGAAGAAGTCAAACCCCCTAATAGTATGACAAGAATAGTTTAATAGAATAGAATAGATTAGAATAGCAGTTACCTTGTTCCTATTACCTGTTCACATATTGCATTTTTTTTTATCCTGTATGTATACCAACGTTATTAGATTTAAGTAGAGATAGTAGGTTCGATAAGTATATCGTACACGTAGAAGTTCCTGTTAGCAAATAGTCTTATACATGTATCACCACATTTTCTTGTCAATGTCTGTATGCAATTAGCCCTCGGGCAGGAATTTGCAATAAACAACAACTTATTATCATATGTCTTTTTTTTGTTATTTCAGTACACGCAAGTCGTGCTTACGGAAACGATGGCATGAATACTGATTAGCATTTGTAGATTATAAAGGAGAACATCTACAAATTCTTTTAAAAAAGCGGTTTCGATACTTTTCCCCCAACAAAACCTTACACATGAAATCTGTTCACTAAAACGTGGATATACATGTTATAATCTATAGTAGTAATGACTAACCGGGAGGTCCGGGAAGTCCAGACGGGCCAGGGGGGCCAAGTGGGCCGGGTGGGCCAGGCATGCCAGGTCCGGAGGGGCCTGAGGATAGATTAGAAGAATCGTCAATGATGATACCGAAACATTTTACAACTTTGCACGTTTCACTGTACTGCTACTGTAGCACAGTAAGACATAAAATGATAATAAGATAATAACAAAAATAATCTCATCAATGGAGTGCACATACCGGGTGGGCCAGCGGGGCCTGATGGACCGGGTGGACCAGGTGGGCCTGTATCCAAAATGTGGCTTGGGGGTTAAGCATGTGCATAGCTACATAACTACAAAACATGTTATATATCATCCGCTTGAAATGTTACCAAAAAATAAAGACTAAGTTTTGATAAATTGTATCATGTCCATAATTTGCGGCTGCGAAAATAAACGTGGTTTAATGTTTTGGTATCTGGTGAGAAACATCAACCTTCCATCTCATGAACTAAAACCAATTTCTTATCGGTTCACAAGTTGAAAGTCAAGTCATAACGTTGCCTAAATAATTGATTTCGAGCACGATTGAAATCTCTGTAACGTTTAAATGGGAGTAATATGCAAAACTCGAGACTGATTTTAGCTTCCAACCAATTGTGATGATCGTTGAGGTACTTTACCTCGTTCGTTCTTCACCCAACAAAAATGTACGTAACAGGGGTTAAGCATATCGGGATGACACAAAGGAATACGTGTGTGGATGGGTAACAGAAATGCAACGAAATACTAAAAAAGGAGGACATAAACTCAAAATGGGAGATAAGTTGACTTGGTGTAATAATAATGTGAGTTCTGGAAGGTCCACGTCCCGGGTGCAGTCCAGTGGCGGGTTGTGCGGAGGATCAAGAGATGAGAGGGGTGATGAGGGAGGGTGGAAGCCAGGCAGGTGGCAGACAACCGTGGATTGGAGAGAAGAAAAAACTATGTCAGCAGTTGAAGTCATTTTTTACCGGAAACATAGTCCTTTCTCCGTTTGACCAAGACACACTGGTGAAAATATTGAGTTCAAAAGACCCAATCTTTTAAAGAGGCCAAGCATCAAAAGGACTATGGATCCAGATGATACACAATTCTGTATCAATGTGTAGCAACAAATAATCTTCTTGTTTTCAGTTTGTCAAGGACGGGCTTGCTAACAAAAGCATCTTGCGTAGGCAACCGGGATAAGCGACTTAGACAACATTGCGTTACGTTGTAACTCGTACGAAGCAGCAACAGTTGCTGGGGGAAACGATTGGGCGAATAAGCCCAATGTCTTGTCCTGTCTTCTTGTGACTGTCAATAGTCTTTTATCAAGGTAGGGTTAACGTTGAATACATGTATGGGTTGATGCTACACAGGGAATGGTATATATACATATTCTTTTAATATGTAATGTTCAATTGGAGATGAGTTTGTGTACTAGTGGCAAAATACGATATGGACAAAATATTGTTACAGTAATGAAATATTTTTTCTTCGAGACTAGATGAATAAGTGGAAACGCTTAGTTGGACGTTATCACTGTGACATTTACAAAATGATATGGCTAGTACAACATGATACGATCATCAAACGCATCTTTCACAGAATTTTTCACAACGAGTTTTAATTTAATCGTAGTTTTTGCAAGCTGGTAAAAGCCGACCAAGCAAGTACAGCATAACGTAAACGGTTTAGAAGTTAAAGTACGACTGTAATCTACTCTCCTCCCCTTGCCATTACGTAAGATCATTCTGGTAATACCAGTATACCCTGTATAACATACACACTGAATAATGCACAACATACTTCTTCTTCTTCTCATCAAATCATACCTATCCTGTTTCATAAAAAAAGAGGAAAAATACATGCACAGCTACATAGAATTTCATTCTGTTTGATAGATAACAACTGGACGAATGTGGATAAAATGGAGACGTACTTACCCCCACCTGTGCCTGGGGTTGACGGGGGTCCAGGAGGTCCTGAGGTAGAGAGGGTTATAAACAGGCAAAATTCGCGTTAATACAGCAATAACTCCATATACATGCTATAACACAGCATGCACACTTGTATATACTCACCATTATCTACAGTGAATACCTGCCCATGACCAAGTAGTATGCTGTAGATGTTTTGCGTCAATAGGTACATGTATGTACCAAAACCTACTTATCAATAGACAAATGTAAACCTAAGCTAGGCAAACTATATCATTTCCCTATGTACTAATAACTGGACAATTTTAAGGCTGTTTCCTTCAGTATATCAGTTAGTGCAGTGCATTGAAAAACTAGATAAGCCAAGTTGGCCGCTATAGGTCATACTGCTATAAACTGAGTATCATTGTCTAAGCCTAGTGTGTTGTAGACATCTGCCGGCTTCTAACAAGTTACGACTAACATGGCTGTTAAAACACGTTGTGCTTCAGCCATAATCACCAGTCAGTTTCGCACGGTAAAGCAAGCTTGATATATTAATTCTACCAGCTATTGTGCAGACGGTGAAGCTATTGCAGGGTCAGTGGCCAATACCGTGCGAGGATATGGAACCGTCCCAATAGGTGAAAATTTCTGAGAGTTTTCCTTTGTTCTGCTTATACGAATTCTACACTAAACTATGTAGACATCTAAGCCAAATCGACAGACAGTACAATGTAGCCTGGTATCCAGTCTATCGTGGTTGGGGTAGACTGTATTCGGGGCTCAAATATTTCCCCCCCGTCCAGCTCAACAGACCGCCTGTTACACCCGTTGGAGTTTTGCACGCCAGGAGTTGATTACGTAAACCCCACCACGAAAACTTCCGTCGTGCAAAACCTACAGGGGGAACCTAGGGAGGTCGGGCGGGAAGAATCTCCTACGGCCCCGCAGAGAACCCGCCCCAACCACGATATACTGGACACCAGGCTACAAATAGTCCAGCGTTAATGTAGAATCTACAATCCTATGGGACGGTTCCAGGTAACGGTCACCTTGCTTTCCCGGTTGACCGGGCATGCCGGGCCGTCCTCTCCCTGGCCTGCCGGATAGACCTATGGGCAGGAAGTTAAAGAGCGGGCGCTTAATCTTTATTCAACCTTCTTAATCTTAAAGGTTCAGAAGCAAAAGAAAACCTGGTTTTCCTGGAGGGCCGGGGTCACCACGTCCGCCTGATCCTGGGGAGCCGGGAGAACCTAAGAAATCGTGAATATTCGTTAAATAACGTTCCAACGCTTTAAAGGACCTGTTAGAAAGTTCAAATATTCAAACTTAGTTTTGTCTCTAGTCCTCCAATTGGTTGCCTTAGTTGCTTCGTCATATTCATGAAGCTTCCTTATCGGTCAGTGTTGTTCTGTACTGTGCTGTTAGTATGGTGTCCTGGGGGGTTTATGTGTGAGGAACATACGGAGGTCCTTTGTCATACAGCCCTTAGGGTCGCTGACTGGCGTTATCAGAGGATGTAAATGATAGTTCCTGAAATGCGGGAAATAGGGTGAGAACGGACACACGACGGACAATGCAGAAGAGAATGCTGTTATATGATAACCTAAACAGAGGACTGTAATGCTGGGGATCCTGTTGTGCAACAAGACAAAGTGGATAAGATGCGTAACTACATTGGAAGATGCATATGTAATGTAAAGACTAAAGGTAATGCTCTCAAGTGCTTATTTAGTAGGTAGGTAAGAGGAAATGCAATGCACTTGTTCGACAGACGTGTGGGCTTGTCAACTTACGTCTCCATACGTCAATCTTGATTTTTTAAATTAAATACACCTTCAGCCTTATCATTCGTAACTTTCTAAAATCAATTAGTAATACGTTCATAGGTGAAATCATCACTGCTAGTGCTGAATAACATGCCAACAAGATATGGAATGGCAAAGTGTCGATACAGGTGTAAAATGAGAGATCTATGAAACAAATATCTTTCTGGACGTTAAGGCATTTCACGAGAGGCCACTGTAAACCACACATACTTTTTAATGCCAACAAAGTGTTAAGATGATGAGAAATATAAAACGGCCAAACCTGGTGGACCGGGTGGTCCTCTTACTCCCTTCGGACTTGGCATCTGCTTGGCGAGTGCACCTGCCAAAGCTGAGGAACAAAAGCAATGTATGTTAGCAATAGTTTTACAAGAAACAACAGAATACCATCTACATGTATATACATATATATGAATCAGAATTTGTGCATCTTTGAACAACGCGAGCTAAGTGTCTAATTGTTTTTAAGAACAGTACAATGGTCAGTGACTACTATATAAAAACAGGAAATCCCTAAGGTACCATACACAGTTCCCGCGCTTAGGATGAATAAATGTAAGCGTCTTCACAAATACTGCTGAATCAAAAATAAAATTCGAAGTTTAGACTTTTAATTGAAGTGCACATTTCTTGCCTAAGTTTAACAGAGTTCAAAGCGATGTCCTCATCAAGTAAAACCCAAGTTGATGCAACATGATTTACCTGATAGATCTACAGCTGGTGCTGGGAGACCGGGAAGACCAGGGGGACCACGTGGGCCAGGGGTACCCATGCCATCATCACCTGTGGGAAGGAACGTTCAGATAATGCAGACATCACACTAAACTAGAAATCGGCGTAGTTAAGAGATTGGTCTGTGGTTACGAAATCACCCCCACCCACGAGCTGTCTGTCACATAACTGTGCGACATATTACAGACACAACGCAAATCTGAACTGATATTTTGTTTCTGTTTATTAGTCTTGCATCTCAGGTTCATTACAGGTAATAGTACTCGTCAGGTGTCAGGTGCTTCTCTGCAGAGAAGCCCAATGTTTTTACAAACTTTCTAACAAAAGTGACACTTTTATGATATGACACATACGTACCCTTGTCTCCTCGAGGCCCTGGCTCTCCTGTGCGGCCTGGCTTTCCAATTCCTGGTTTTCCTATTGAAGAGATGTTACAAAGTAAATATCAGATCTTCACTCAACGAATGTGGTTCGGTAGATATACATGCCATATGTTGGAAACAATCCAATGACCAAAAAATGTTTTCAATCAGAAAGAATGTATGATCTTACATATAAACGACATAACATACATAGTAAAAACAAATGTGTTAGGTGCTACGCTGTTTCAATGGAGTGTGCCTGTGTACAACGTCAGTTTGCAAATTAAAGTCTTTAATCTCAAAGGCTTGCCATCGGAACAAAGTAGACAAAGATAGAATCCTTGATGGACATGTGACTTTACCTGCTGGTCCTTGTTGTCCAGGTGGTCCAGGTTGGCCTGTTCTTCCAGGGGAGCCTCTCTTTCCTTCACCAGCAGGGCCTGAAGTAGAATAATAAAATTCCAATTGTGAGCATGTTACCTTAGGCCTTGTTCACATGAAACCGCCCGAACCGCGATTCGGCTATTAACTCGCATTCCTCATATCTGGTCAAAATATTGTTTTTCCTCAGTTTTCCCCTCTTCTTCTCCAAACAAATAAGGTCCATGACCTGAACCAGACGTCTCCCATCATGGTAACCGGTGTTGTGTTACACATGTACAATGTTGCAAGTGCCATGCACAACTGAGTCCAAGAGGGGCTACATGGTCACCATATATTAATGTGTTTGAGTAAGAATAAACAAAGCTTGCAAAGATGGGCAATGTGAAGATTACTTTTCTAGTTCCATATTTTGTTTGTACTGACCAGGGAATCCTGGAGGTCCAGGTGGTCCAGGCTGACCGGCCTGTCCGTCATTTCCTGGCTGTCCGATGCCGGGAGGTCCTGGAGACAGACAATACGGTGAACAATACCGGTAAAGTATGCGACAAGCTAAAAACAATCGGTTTCACAAATTGCTTTTCTGGTTTTACTGAATTTACTGCTGAAAATAAACTATACGGTTAATGATGCTGAGGAAGTCGTAGTTCCCATGTAATAGCATCTGTCCTCAAGTATTCATACTCGAAGAACTCAAGGTACAAAGAAGGTGATACTGGTACAAGACTTACCTGGGGGACCAGGCTGGCCGGGGCGTCCAGCACTGCCTGAAGGACCTAGAAAAGAAAGCGACAGGTTCTTACATTCTATGCCATTTTTGGCGAATGGCTAGCCCTTAGCAACTTCTCGCCGTTAACATACATTGTACTTAAGAACCAGGAAGGAACGGTACAGCCCTGTAAGTGTTTATACATTTACATGTAGGTAGGAGCAATTTGCCATATTGAGCCATGTTCTTCATAAATTGAATACAGTTATAACAACAATGTATACTTAACTCATTGGGAAGATATGTGTAAGTTGTAACATACCTGGTGAACCTCTTTGTCCTGGCTCCCCAGGCATACCAACGCCCGGGTCACCTGGAATATAAAGAGACGTTAGTTGCAAGTTGATGATCACAGGTCAGAGGTCACAGACGGGACCAAATAGACCATGAAGAGCTCTCTCAACTACGGATTGAAATCTGTTGCAATCCTCGTTGACTGAGGCTCATAGAGGCCTAGTATCGTGCCATCCATATCCTAGAAAGGCTTTCAAGTGAATTTTATGTTTACGTTTCTTTGTTTTCAGAAGTTTTCAGAAGACTTTTGCTCCTGTGTAATCCTGCAACCCGGAACACCCCCCTCCCACCCTCAAGACACCAAGGAGAGGACTTCCTACTCAGCCGTTTTATTACTATTTTCTTGACTTATCTTGGCTACCGGATTACAAGGTTGGTAATAAGTTTACTATTCTGTTTACCTTCTATTTAGCTTCTGACCACGAATCCAAGTTGTGGAGCACAGAAGTAGGTGAACAACACAACATACATTTTGCAGGATATTCAAGTCAATGTCTATAGCAGTATTAATACTTTTATTATTACATTCAAAGATCCGAATTGACATTCGTCAGAGTCCATTCATTATTTAATTATTTCCTAGGCACAGTCTGTATATTTCCTATAAACGTTAAAAGAAGAAACAACAGTACCTTGCTTTCCTTGTTTTCCTGGAGGTCCAGCTTCTCCGATTCCAGGAGGTCCTAACAAAGAAAAAAAATCACTCTCCCGTGTCAATGGAAAACAACTTCAAGATTGTTACTGTTAGATGTTAACACGTCAGATACATACCTTCACAAAGGAAACATATAATTAATCATGTTAATGTGCAGAAGAAATATTTCGAACTACCTTTAGACATTCACTGTTAACGTTAGACCGAACAAGGACAGGAAATAATAATATACCCATTGACCTAAACGTTATCACTACTTGATAATACAGGTTATTAGTAGTATAGATGTAACAATGGGTGCAGAATATGTGCTAAGAGTATGTTTAAAGAGAGGAAATGTGAATATTAGGTAACACCTTTGGAGCAAGCAAGTGCAACTGAAATACCCATTCCGGGCAAAGCAAAAGTGCAGTTAAAGAGAGGAAAGGGACCATGCAAAGAAACTACTCCAAAAAATGAGTAGAGCAAGGATGTATAAGAGCAAGAGAATATTCGTCCTTCGTCGTATGGACGGCTAGATGTGTCCTTGTCACAAGATGTGAGGAGTGATTCCATGTCTTCGATGACGATGGCATGGAATCAACAGGCTCGACTGGAGTCCCCTCCAGTTTGAATGACCATGTAAAAAATGGCCACTTGCCAACACGTCACAACATGTGAACAAAGACTCCAGCTTTCGTCTCCCGTCTGTTACCTGGCGGTCCTGGCTGTCCCTGTTGGCCGGGCATCCCTGGCATACCTTGGTGCCCCTTGATGCCTTGACCGGGAAGTCCTTAAAGAATGGCATGAAGATGGGATGATATGAATATGGTTATTGATATATATACCATACCTGGGGGTCCAGGAGCACCTGTTCTCCCACGCATTCCCGGCAATCCTTGGTGACCCTTTTCCCCCGTTCCGGGAGCACCTAATACAGATGTCCGAGGCATGGTCAGGACGTGTTCTTTATGGCCACTTTATTCCGTCCACATTTACAACATTATGTCGGTATCAGCGTCGGTATCAGCATCGGTATCAGCGTCATCTTACCGTTCAAAAAGTAGCGCAAGGTTGTTGTTTTTTTCAAATTATGAAACACATATAGATTACTTAATCAAGCCAAGAAATTAACAAATTTTCATCATGGTGTCGGTCATAATAGCATTTAACAAAACATACTGTGCTTGAAAAATTAATCTGAATACCAAAGTTGGCAACAAGAATAAAAACCGGGGCACTTACCTACTGGGCCGGGCGATCCCTGCTCACCAGGCGGGCCAGGTCTGCCCCTTTCGCCGGGCAGGCCGGGCGGACCGGGTTGCCGTGCTGCCTGGCTCATAGCTCCTGTTTGTCCATAATCATACCACATTAATATTTATTCATTTATTCAATCCAACAAAATCATACAAAAGCAGGGAATGCTAATGCATCCCTGAATTGTGTAATTGATTTTTACAATAGGTTAAAAAAACAAGACAGGACAGGTACACAGAAACACACTATATACAAATATCACTTTGTAGGATTCCGTAAAGATATAGTAGCTGAAAGTAGCATAGATGTCACTGTAGATGTCTGAGATCGTAAAACATGTTACACTGATTACTACGTACGCTGAAGTAGTAAAATGCAGTACGTTCCATCAACTAACAATTTTATTATTTATATATAAAAACTGGTGTACAACCTAGTCTCGGTACATGCAGCAATCTTGTTTTGGGAACACTATTTTCAAGGGCCCCATTACTTACCTGGGGGTCCTGGGGGACCAGGAGGTCCTCTTCTTCCCAAACCGGCCGGGCCTAATAAAAACAATAGAACAAGTCATTGTATGTTATAGAAAGTTCTGCCTGGTCGAAACATATTCGACAAAATGATAATTACAAGCTCGTTTGTCTCCACCACTGACAATGGGATCGCTACTATTGTCAGTACTTTCTTTCATTTCATTGAAAGAGCTTACAATAAGATAAATAGAATCGCGTAAGAATAAATAATAGTAGGGGTGTTATCCCATGTGTCCGTACCAGGGGGACCAGGTGGACCTTCTGGGCCTTCCTTGGACTGACCAGCTTGACCTAAGCAGAGAAACGGGGGCGTCAACGTTTTATAAATACATGTTCTAATCTTAGGTTAACCATTTGCATACACATGCATTAGATGTCCAACAACGTTCGGTTAATATCGATATGCATGCCACGAAAAGGAAAATACAGAAATTATGTAAACAAGGAATCATTCAGTTTCAGACTTGCGTTTTATTTCAGTATAAATTTTACTTCCAACAGCATGCAAGATAGAAGGAATAAAGGACACGTGGTAATACAGACGTTGTAATAAGGTTAAGAATTTGTTCCAAAACTTACATATATTATGGAAGACATTTGAGGTGATTGTTATGTAGAAAACAAGAAATGTCAAAGGTCATTGTCATGGTCTTCTGTTAGTGTCACTGCAGACAATAGTTTTACTCTCGGTGTACCTGGTGGTCCCGGTCTTCCCGGCATTCCGGGTCTGCCCGGCAATCCTGCTGGTCCCTTAGCACCATCCTTTCCAGTTTCTTTGAGAAATCAGACATGTCAACCGTCAACATACAGAAATAGAACGGGGAATATCTCTACCTGGCGGGCCGACAGGTCCTGCTCGTCCCATCATACCAGGAGGCCCAGGGGGGCCCTTCTCCCCAGTACGTCCCGGCTCTTCAGAAATAGGACATCCGGAGTGTGTCAGTGTTTGCGATGTAGAGAATGGAGTCCGATTGCGCTACTTTTATTGCAATTTTAACGCGCTTGGGCTGCAAGTGAGCTGGACGTTGAGCACAACATTCTACTTTGAAATGTTGCATTGCATGGCAGCTTTCTAATATGGCGGCTTGTAGGGTACATCTTTTTTTATAATTTGACTATAAAAACAAAGGAGTTGAGGTAAAGTTTGCCTTTTTACAGCAAAGCTTTGAACGTAGCAGGGCCATGCCGTTTCGCTTAGAGTCACTCTAATTATTACATTGATATATAATTACAAAATATAGATTTTACTACCAACACTTTTCTTTATCGACTTTACTATATTACAGCATATTAGTACAGAAATGGTATGTCGTTGTTAGTTTCAAGCAGTCTACTCACTCCCTTCCCCAGGAGGTCCAGGCGGTCCAGGCTGCCCAACACCACGTTGTCCTGAGATAAACATGACAAGCTTGAAATACAGGCTTTACTGAAGGCGTCATTTGCGCCATATTGGATGACGATGTATGCCATCTGCAACCCACTTACCCACCAACATGTCTGCTGGGTATTCAAATTATATCTGATGTCAATGAGAGTCTCTTTATCAATACGAACAGTGCAGCGATCTTGAGAAATGACGATGGGTTGCTAAGTATTCTCATTTCCAAATGTCTACCTCATCATCATTTGCCCTGTATGTACAGATCAGATTCTCATAGCATATAATCGTCATCTACACATCAGTATATACAAATCCTATGCATCTTGAAAGTAGGTACAGTTGGGTAGAACAAGATAGTACTGTCTTGAGTGCTTGCAGGGACATGAAGGGTTTGTAACTGACCTGGAGGTCCAGGTGGACCAATAGCGCCAGGGGAACCCTGAAATTGAGAAGTCACGGCACACATCAAGCATTTTTGCGGTGAGTACATTTAAGCGTGAATACGGTGAATGCTGTAAATGATACCTCAATAAATAATATGGTGATTTAATCTATTTATCAAGATATTGCAAGATTACCATTACCTTCCGTCTGAACGCAAGGGAGAGATTTTTCTTTGTGCTTATTTATTGCTTCTTGCAAAATTCTCGTAAACTCAGGCATATACGGACTAAGGCAAAAATACTAACGTCATTTCCGGTTTTGCCTTGGATGCCTGCTTTTCCGGCCATACCCTGCAGAGAAAAACATAAACATAAGAATTATCACCGAACGCAAGAAAGCAATTTAGCAAATTCACTAATTGTCTGTAAAAATGTGTAAATGGTATAAAATGTCTCAACGTACCGGTGCTCCTTGGAAGCCGGGAGGTCCGGGGGCTCCCCGATCACCCTAGAAAGATAATATGTCATTAACTCAATTATTTTCATTACATTGAACGTATAACTCACATACAATATTCTACGCTCTTGTCTTAGCTTGCCTTGTCTTATCTATACTAATAATTATACAACTCAGTGGCTTTACAAACTTACCGAATTGCCAGGAGGTCCAGGGGGTCCGATACTTCCGGGGCGACCCTAGAAAAGTATCAAACAAAACGTTAATACAATTTCTACAGAAACCTTACAAATGGCTTATAATCAACATCTAAAAGTTTACTTAGCCTTTCAGCCATTCAGGCTGTAACAATACATTAAAATTGCCTAGGTGGGACAGAAAAATCCCTTACCGGGCTTCCAGATTTTCCAGGGGATCCTTTGTCTCCCGGTCGGCCGGAAGGACCCGCGGGTCCAGGCGGTCCAGCGTCGCCTTCCTTGCCCTCTTTACCCTAGAAGAGACCAGACCTTAACTATCATGATCCGTACTTCTATCAATCATGGTTTTATACAAATATTAATTTTTCCCCCATCCGTTAAGATAAGCACTTGCACCTGTATGGATATGATATGGAAATTCATCTATAATTTGCCTTACAGGAATTTTCATAAGAGCCATTTTTTCATGTGCGCCATTTTCCAATACTCTTAAAAAGTTTTAATATTGGTTCTAACAAATGAATTGCAAGTGAAAGAATCCACATCTATTTCATTGCCAATCACTCACGTCTCTTCCGACCATTCCGGGGGGACCGAGTGGTCCTGGTGCTCCAGGGAATCCCTGTAAAATTAAAAAAAAATAAAAGCAATGGAAACGTTCTTATTTATTGCAACATTCCTATGACGTAAATAACCTGATTTCTTTGGTTAAACCTGAAAGTTGAAGTGCAAGTAAAATTTGCATATCAATAACAAACGTATTAGTATCGTATAAGTTCTTAATTGCTTTTGTTCACTTCTTTCACCCTGTTCATGCAATAAGTCTTTGGGCATTGTTTTTCTAATAAGAAATTCTTTATTCATTAAACAACGCGCATTTTCAACCGACCCACTTGCATGTCTGTTGTGCCGTCATCTTAACTAAAATTGCTGAACACATTGTGATAACAACAGCTTTTCAAAACAAGGAACAGTTCTCTACGTACCCTATGACCTTTCAGTCCCGGCATGCCTGGTCCGCCATTGTTACCTGGTGGACCCTGAAGAGAAAAGGGAACACGTAAGAAAACATAAGAATACTAGTGATACTCATTCGTAACGATAAGTGTAAAAAAAAATAAGTATTCACGTTTGCCTAGATTTATGAAAGCTGAGATTGTACTAGTTGCAAAGTATAAATCCACATTGCCACATTTATCGAAAAGTACCAAAAAGCTGCTCTGTCTCCATAAACACATTACGAAAATCATTAATTCAAAGCCCAAAAAGATTTACCGGCATCCCCCTGCTTCCAGGGCCTCCAGGCTGACCTGTCTTACCAGGGGGTCCCTAAATGAAAACAAAAGGATCATAGACTCAAATTAGAGCAAAAATACAGGTAGGGGAATATAACGCAGATTACATAATACATCATACATTACCCAATTTTTGTAAGTAAATCACCATTGAATAATGCTATAGGTCATGATGCTTGTGATAGTAATAAAATAATTACAATGCGTATAACTTACACGGCCACCGACCGTCTTGATATCATGAACTTGACAGGCAAGCTTTACGACGTCATAATGACGTCACTACTACTTACGATCAATCCCTGAGGTCCAGGTGGGCCCGCCATTCCCATCATACCTGGCTTGCCCTAATTATAGGAAAAATACATTTGGTAATGGGTTTTGAAGCATAACAATACCTTATAAGAAGACACGTTTATCATATTTCACAATTAAGGGTCATATTTGAATATAGCTACATCACCCTAAAAACATTAATAAGATTCTTCAGACGTAGTTGTACATGTGAAATGTACCCGCTATGCAAATGCAATCTGCAGAGCCCTTACCTCATCACCTGGTTCTCCTGCTTCTCCCGGTGGCCCAGCAGGCCCGGGGGGACCCTGTGTTACGGGAACGACGGTGAAAAATTGAGAAGAAGGACCCACTGAATGAATGCGAGCATTATCCTTTAAACGTTCTTCTGTTCGAAGTGATTTAGCTTACACATGTCCTTTGACGTTTACTTTGTTATCCATCACCCCCATATAGGGATTTCGACAACAGAAGAATTACCAAACGCTTCACTGGTCGCGACTGTGCATTGAGATAATGTAGTTACTGCAACGTTAAAGCAACGTAAACGCGTATCTAAGTGTTGCTTCTGGTATCTGTACACAAAGCAGAATAAATGTGGAGCTTGGTTTCCTGAGTGTGGCAGCATCCGGTTGTGGTATTCCAGCCTTTAATTGTGTGTCGTCAGTAACAGGTATTTTAATAAACACTATCTCGTCTGTATGTTAACGGTTAACATTCAGTTTTTATTCTTTACTACCGTAATACGGTCTTGTGAGAAGTCGAAGGAGATCAATGGCTACCCTCACACAAATGGCCTGGTGATACGTGTTGCTTTTTGTTTTTTTTTTTTGAGAAAAATGTTACATCGACAGTGTTATATAGCCAGGAGAGTGTCTATCATCAAACACCACCTAGCGACTTACCATCACGTTTGAAGCATCATCATATCCGAAAAAAAAGGAAAAAACTTTGTATGAGGGTAGACACTGTTGATGTACTTACAGCTGAACCTCTGTTGCCAGGGATGCCTTTGGGGCCTTGTTTTCCTGGGAAACCCTGGAAGAGAGTAAGATCTGTCAAAACCCCCACCCTACCCACAAAGGAACCGACTTACTCGTTCACCCATCTCACCCGGAGGTCCCGCAACCCCAGCATCGCCAAGCCGACCCTGCACGCAAAATATAACCTCAACAGCATCAGAAAATGGCGTCGTCGGTCTCTTTCAGAACAGTCCCGTTTACCGTCGCGCAAGCTTTGCGGCAGTTTTCTTAGAGTCCAAACGGTGGATTTGGGGCTGAAGCGTAACCCAGGGAAAGCAGGTACCCCTTTCGTCAGCAACATGAACAGCCGTTTTGATAGAGGTCATGTACGAGTTTACTTCTGGGATGAAGGCCTCGGGTATGCGGATGACAGGGTAAGCGGTTCAAGAGATGTGGGTATGGGGTGTGAGTTGCAAACATTGTACATGAGAGTTAAAAAAAAGGTTCTAATTTACCAATATATATGCTTTGCAAGTCGGTGATTGTCCTGTATATAAAGTCCGTATCAAAGTCTCGTGTATCAAGTGTGTATCAAGGTCTTTACAGAAAAATACAAAAAGCACCTGTAAACATGGAAGCAAGTGCAATACCATTATTGACACATGAAATTAGCCAATTAAACTTTTACTTTGCATCACATTAATTTCTAAAGTGGGTTCTAGTTCTCTTTAAGCTTGTACAGTCATTATCTTCGCGGTCGATAGACAAACAACACATTACGATGTTTTTATTTCGCTGCTTTTTCTTCAAGGAACGTTAAAGCCATACCGGCATTCCCGGTTCTCCTGTATTTCCGGCTGGACCTGGCGGGCCTTTGCTGCCCTGCAAGCAAATGATAAAATACAGTTAGGCCATGTTGATTTGATTATATGGATGACATCCTCTGGGAACCCCAAAACTGTTGCGAGCGTGCGAATAAAGAAAAAGTTTTGCAAAAAAAAAAAGTTGCTTTCATTATGAAATCTACGTGGTCATGAAGATTGAACAAATGACACAGGGTATGGTATAAGGCGAATTATCTACTCTTCAAATTCATTTCTTTACATTTTCGTCTTTTTCGTTTGGTTTTGACATCCTACGACATTGTTATTGTTTTCCAATACTTTTTGTGCAAATTACAGTATATATTTGCTCATTTTGCAACTGTTTTGTACGATTTACAGCATGGTTGAAAACTTTTTTTTTTTTGGAAACGGCCGAAAATTGATGCGCGCGCGGATGTCATCCATATAATCAAATCAACATGGCCTTACGGATAATAAAACAATAATTCAATAGGAATGTAGAAGGTACACCAAGCATGTACATGTAGGACAATGGGGAAAGCGTTGAAATTGCATTTACTGTTGATACTGCCTCTACTGTTGATACTACATATATTGCGGATACTACATACACTGTTGATACATCTTCTGCTGATACTACACATACTGCTGATATCACATCTACTGTTGATACTATCTCTACTGTTGATAGTACATATACTGCGATTTTAGATCTACTGCTGATACCACAACTACTGCTAATACGACATCTACTGTTACAATGCTACTACATCTACTGTTGATACTACATCCACTGCTGATATAATATATTTGTAAAAGAACATTCTTTGGTTTGCATTATAACAACGTAAAAATGTACATATACCTTTGACCTATCTGTACAAAATGTTGACACAGAGTCTGATTCGTATGTAATTGTTTTTCTTCACTTACCGGCCCTCCCCTTGGTCCAGGTGGTCCTCTTTCTCCGTTCATTCCCATCATTCCATCCATGCCCTGCATGAGGGCGGAAATTAGTCACTTAGAATCAAAACAACAAAAAACAGGCAAAATATACAGGAAATAGCATGGCAGCCACAAGTGTCAGTATCAACCTGGCACCGTCACAAAAAAAAGTTGAAAAAAGACACGCATGTCAATGGGACATGTATAAAGCATATAAAAACATGGCCGGTAGAGATATCATCTTTGGCAACTAACTAACAGTAATAACAATGGTTCAGTTATACTGTATCAGATTTCCATTACTTTGCGTATATCATACAGAAAGACCAACATAAAGGAACACCCGCATCGTTGTGTAGAAATGTCTCAAACCCCTATATATATTAGTAACAACCTGTGCATGATTTCCAGAACAACTGGCTCATGTGATAAATAATCTCCAAGCAGATTTTTGGTGGCTGCAAAAACAGCAGTAGACCTGTTGGGACCTCACATGCGTTGGTGCCAAATCGAAGAAGTGTTTTCCCCGTTTGGTCGGTCAGATTTTTATGTTTGAATAACAGCAACAAAGCAGACATGACCCGCCAAATGCCAATTGAGGTAAAACAGCTTTAATGTTTCAATCGTTCGAGTCTTAAGTTTCAGAGCCCGACAACAACATTTTTGGAAAGTTTCTTGTCATTCCCTCGACACTTGCAATCTTGATGAGACTGAAGACATTATGGGTGTGCAAATTCTAGCCGATCAAAATGTAAAATATGTCACTAATGATGGTAATTTTGTAATCACCCGAAATCGGAATTTCCACCCGTACCCACGTTTTTGTCTGTACTAGTGAAATAATTAGATGTAGAAAGTTCTGCTATACTATAGCACGGCAGCTGGTGTATGGTTCAGTGACAAACAATGACAAGCTGACAATCTTGTAGAATGGATTAGACAGCATTAACGTTCTTACTGACAGGACCTCCCGGATATGCGTACGCACAGTCCCTTTAGTTAACTCAGCTGCCCGTGTCACGCCCAGCAAAGCCCAGTGGTGCCTTGTAAGAGAATACAATAACCTGCCTATTTAGTAGCAATCAACGAGGCAACCCTGTCATTACATCGTTAGACAAATACATCAATGTCTTATCAAAGACGCTGCTTGCCGACTCTCACATACCCACACCGCAGCTACTATGTATCAAAGACATTGTCCACTGTATTGTCTAGCCTGGGTGGCAGGCAGTTTCCAGTTACAGTTCCTCGGCTACAGGGCCAACATACCCCCAAGGACATTATAACAGCAAGACACACTGGCTCACAGCCTGGGTGCCCGACTAGTACCAGGGGTAATATACAGGCTAGCTCCCCGGCTCCATTTTTTTTTATAGTTTATCGCTAGTCTTCATTAGCCCACAACTCACCACCCCATTCACAGGAACGATAATTGACCCTAGTTACAAATCGTTTTTCAACCATCTTCCAAGTAAAAGAAATATTTATATCCGGATCTGAAACATGGCTATCTTGACAACGTCACTCACTCAGCTACCTATCTAAAATAAACAACACCGAACGGAACGTTTGGAGGTAAAGGTAAATAGTATTTAGTCAGGAAAATGTCAAAGGTTATGTTTTGACATGCGAACGTAGAACGCTAATGAACAGTGCTGTCAGGGACAAGAAATGGGATACACTCGTTTGCATAGTATACCACCAATTTGCAGCAATTACTGGACATACAGTATCTATATGTATGTAAATAAGTCTTTCATGGTCAAAGTATTTCACAATGAGAAACCATGAAATGCGGCGCGGCTGTCGTAGTGTAACATTGCAAAGCAGATGTAGCTTATATGATTACAGATGCCAAACATGAATGACACAGAATCCAGGATAAGAAGTAAACTTAACCCTTCATTTTCATCCAGAAGGCAGCTGGGCCCGGGGTAGACATGCGGAAACAAAATACTCTTCTGCTTGTACTATTCAATACATGTTAAAAGAGCGGAGGTCGATGTGTCAGACAGAAAACGCTGAACAAACAACAAAACTTGAAACGCAAAACTCTACCACCTGTGGGGTTTGCATATGGTTCCTCCGTGTCTGTATATATATAAATGTAGACCCCACACATGACTGAAAGTGCGTACAAAACTTTCCCACGACAAATACAAGCAGCTCGAATAACGATGAGCCCTAGCAAGAACATTGTCAAGTGCACCACTGTTGAAAGATCTTGAACATCCTCGAGGTCAACTTGAAGGTCCCGAATGACAACATGACAGGCCCCTGAAATGGTAGTCCTTAGGTAAACAATATGACACAGTGAGTGCACATTACAGAGCTGTTATTAATCGTTGTACAGTTGTTTAAAGCTTATTTTGGAAGGGTATTTCACTATGGATGACCTCCATCATAATTCTTCGGTTGTACGGTATGTATGAGTGACACCAGCGGGCATGGTATGGGTGACATCAAACACCATCCGTCGCCGGATGCGAACCTGACAAACTCATGGGCAGTTTGGATAACTTATTCACCCTGAGCTTCTCCCTTGACAGCTTGGACGATCTCCCAAAGGTCTAAACAATTGTGAACAACATGTTTAAATAGAAGTCTCGAGTGAAGGATCAAATAATTCTTGTTGGATCCGATTTGGTTACAGTGTTTACACGTGTACAACGCCAAATGGTTGTCGATGACAGTTACTTGATCATTTCAGGGTCCCTGTGGCCTCCAGTAGCCCCCGTAGCAATTTTACGACCATAAGTAGTGTTCCTAAGTGATAACTAGAGACAAAACGTAAATACAAAAGCAAGGACTTGGGTTGTATGACATATTGTATGGGTTGTGTGACACCTGATGCTTGTTTTAGATCTTCGTTTTATTTTTAGCAGGCTCTGCCGCGCGCGTTAACATAAACATTTTAAAAACTTCTAACTCCAATTCAGCTACACAGATTGCTCTCTGAAGGTGGTATTCTCCAGTTTCACTAATTTCACTAATGTACAACATGTGAGGTCATCGAAAAGTCAAGGGTACTTAAAGAAGAAAATATGCATGGAGATCTGACTCATTGGGGTCATGGCCACAGGCTTAAAGGTCAAGTTGAGATTTCAAAAAATCATCCGAAAACAGGTGCGTGAGGCTAATAAATTATCACATGTCCCGAAGGTATGATGACATTTCAAAAATTTCCGTTCTCAGACTAGGCGACAACGTACGGCCAAGCATAGAGATTGGTGGAAACAAAAGCCTATTTTGACATTACAGGGTTCAAGGGATTAAGTGACATCCATAGAAACTATTTGGGATATTTTCGTTGGCACAGGCGTGTCCCAAACAGCTCAGGTTCAAGGACAACTTGAGGTAAGGTCAATGCTGTTAATGACATTTGATCTATTGTGACCACAGCTGCACGCGTATATTGACAACAAGGGCTGCGCAAGGTTCGCCCACACTTAGCTACAGTACCCAATGAAAAATCCAAAGTAAAAGTGAGTAGCCTACTTTTCTCCCTTTAATTTTGTCTACTTGCATCTTCGAACAATTGAAGTCTCCATGCAATACGAGCGATCACTGCTTTTGATTACATTATGTACATGCAAATTATTTGAGGTCATATGCAAATTTCAGTAGGCAAATCACCAAACCTCATAACGTATGCAACACCTTCCGCTCGTTACTGTTGGAGTAGACAATAACTAACATTGTAAGCTATCGGTTTCCATATTTACTACAAACTACGGCAATGGGTCAAGCTTTAGCCACATTTCCAAACTATGATAGCATCTCAAATATTCCTACAGCTGCAAGTATGATGAGAAAGGGGACGTACAGAAAGTTCTGCTATCGATGTGTCAAGTCACACGACTAGCGGTTCATTGCTATGTTGTTACCTTCGCCAAGAAGGTTATGTTTTCAGTAGCGTTTGTCTGTGGGTGTGTGGGTGTGTTTGTGTGTGTGTGGTTTAGCAAGATAACTCGAGAAGCAGTGGATGGATTGGAATGAAACTTGGTAGGTGGGTAGGACTTCATGAGACCTAGAAATGATTAGATTTTGGGCCCCCTGGCGGCTTTCCTAGGTACTGCAGCTGAACTTCCGGTTTTGATATCTCATGTTCTGGACATGCTAGGGTCACGAATTTTGGTTGGTAGATAGCTCTTGGGGTAGGGAAGAAGTGACATGAGTTTGGGTCCCCTAGCGCCTTGTTCTGGAACTGCAGGAGCATTTGTTGAAAAAAAATTGAAGGACGATAACTCAAGAACCGGTTGACGTATTGTCGTGATTTTTGGTATGTAGGTAGTTGAAGTAATGCTTGACATAATCAGATGGCAATTATGCAAATCAAGAGCTAATTTGCATAATTAATGAGGGAATTCTATAAATCTGATTTGTTCGATAATAGAACTATGAAACAGTTGTGACATCTACTTGAGAACGAGAAAAACATCTGAGGATATAGATTATGTAAATGAGGACCTAATTTGAATAATTAATGGCAAATTCTTATAATTCCATAGTTGTAACTGCTGCACCCCGAATTTCATACTTGCCACATTTGGAATTTAAGTGAAGGTGAACATCAATAAACATAAGTTATTCAAATCATGACCTAATTTGCATAATTTATGAGGAATTGCTATAATAGCCTTTTTGTTATGATAAGGCTGTCATTGGATGGAGAATATGATCAACTGATATAATCCATGCAAATGAGGCTCTTATTTCCAAAATCAATGATTAAAATTGTAGACTTCGTCACCCGCAAGGGTTAACATTTTTTGGCGAAGGTATGAGATCGTGGAACTCTTGTTTATCATAGCAGAGGATTACAAGTTGTGTTCGTTTAGTCCTTAATCAACTCATGCCATGTTGTGAACTAAGTTGTGTTGCGTGCGGGCTTGTTCTCACCTCCTCCAAGACCTTGGACCTTTAATTGGGAGCCT
>NW_017803490.1:5062684-5127274 GCF_001625305.1 Branchiostoma belcheri | reverse complement strand
GTCATATGCAAATTTCAGTAGGCAAATCACCAAACCTCATTCCATATTTACTGCAAACTACGGCAATGGGTCAAGCTTTAGCCACATTTCCAAACGTGTATGATAGCATCTCAAATAATCCATGCAAATGAGGCTCTTATTTCCAAAATCAATGATTAAAATTGTAGACTTCGTCACCCGCAAGGGTTAACATTTTTTGGCGAAGGTATGAGATCGTGGAACTCTTGTTTACCATAGCAGAGGATTACAAGTTGTGTTCGTTTAGTCCTTAATCAACTCATGCCATGTTGTGAACTAAGTTGTGTTGCGTGCGGGCTTGTTCTCACCTCCTCCAAGACCTTGGACCTTTAATTGGGAGCCTGCTGTATATGATCTTTAAGAGCTGACTTGAAGAAGCCTTTTTGGCAAGGTTCCATAACCTAACTAGAGTTCGGAGGTCTAGTACCTCCATGAGAAATACAGAGCTTTTATAGTTTTCTGTTTTCTTTGTCTTTTTTTACTATACAGATAAGGTTGCAATAAGCATGAGTTTTATTTGAAAAGCTATGGAAAATACTGAAATTATGTAATTTCTACATTAATTTTGCAAATAAAGTCTGTCTAAGCTGCCTCAAACCATGCAAATTCGTTCACCCTCTCTTGATTCGTCCTGTTTGAAAGTTTTTAACAATCCAAAATTAACTGCTGGGTCGCCCGTAGTACCGTACCCATATAACTTCTTACTAATATCAGAAGGTATCTGTCACCCAGAAAAGCGAACAGGCACATACGTTTAACAGTATACTGCATGTACACATCCAAATCTATTTTCAATAGTCAACAGCTACCGTTACAATGATGTGTATCACAGTTGCCTGGCCTTTCGTCGAGATAATTTTTGCCAACAAACCTTTCTACTTTAGATTAAAGGCCCATCAACAGCTGTTCATTTCCCAAGCCGCGTCTATTGTTTCAGTAGATTCTTTTCGTTTCTTTCCACCATGCAAACAAAATGTTGAGAATGCAGATTCTGTCTGGCAAATGGTTCGGGTGGAAAGCGATCCAAAGCTTCGGATATCCTAAAATTCCTTACAGTATACGATTGGATTCCTCCACGCGACAATTAGATGAAAATTGCTGATTAACAATCGCTGGAGGGCAGAGATGCTTTATAAGCACTTGAATCTTTCTGCCTGTTTCGGATTTATATCACCTGTAGGTTGTTTGTGGACCTTTAATTTAATTTCCATTTGAAGTGATCGATATATCGCCTCTAGATTTCATTCTCTACATCGTTACAACGTAAATTATTTTAGTATAGTTTTTATCCCATTTTTATGTTCGACAGATGGCCCACGATTGAAAACCGTAACAATGATGGAACATGGCAGCCAATGTTGCCTGTCTCCATTCTTGTTAATTGTTTCCAAAATGGCTGTCAATTTTCCTTAATTCCCTTTCATCAATACACTTCAAAGAATGTAAGATGAGGATGAGAATTAATTATTTCCGAAAAGTTGAAATTTAGGGGGGAGATATGCCAGGTATGTTTTCAGGCGCCTATGTTACTCTTACTTTTAAACCGTGCACAAGGGAGAGGATGGAGAGGTATTATATAACTTGCCAGAGGCCTTGCTCTAATTCTTTAATAAATCAGTCTCAGCTCCAAAGATCTGCCATAGCCTGATCAGACGGCACCGCACTGCAACCATAACAACTAATTCCCCATGACTTACGCGTTTAAGGAGGTCAATCAACCCTAACCTGTTCGTAATAAGGGGACACCAAAGCAACGTTGCGGTTAACAGCTTTCAGTGAACAAGTACAGTCGTATCTTTCACATCTCACGACAAACCTAGGAATGTTGTGTGTCTACATCGTACATCGTACCCATCATCGACATGATAACTCTAGCACGTAAACATCTTCTTTTCTACGACCTTGCTTTGAAAACGAAACCTTTCCAGACTCGAACCGACTTGTCCTCTGAAGCTGGCTTAATCCGTTCCAGTCGAAACCTGCGACCAGACGAGCCAAAACAGGGCATGTAACGAGACGTTATGCGTCTGGAACTCATTCAAAACTAGTTTAATAATAGATTGTAATCTTTGCTAGAATTTGCAAACTTGGAATTCTGATACAAGCACTGTCCTGATAATCTGCTCCTCCTAATCAAGAGCAACTTGCATATTTTGATAAAATTCATCAACTCTTGAGGGGCACATTTTTTCGCAGGTGCGGACTTTCTCTTCTTTCCAGAACGCCGATCAATTTGTAGCAGGTTTGACGTAAGGAAACAAACATTTCCTCCTGGATGTGGTACTGGAGGTTGTTTTCTACGTCTCTGTTGGTCATTTCAAGGTGTTGTACGAAACGTAAACATGTAAATCCCGCCTCTATGACCTTGTAGGGTGACCTTCCTCCCACGGCAAGTCCAGGTTAGCGACAAACACCATGCCAGTCGAGGACAGGGGTCTTGGAGGGAGCATCTCCTGGTGGGTCGGTAATTGGTGGAAAAGAAAGAGTCCTTGACTTGATGAAAGGACTCAATGTAAACCTGCAACGCGTACCGGTACCATACGTTATGTACTACTAATCTCGTTACAGAGCATATGCCTTGATGGATGTGTGAGGACCTTAATAGACAAGAAACCGATTTGCATGGAGCTGTGACAAGGAACAATCAAATGCTCATTAAACGTGACTGCTAAACTTGACCAACACAATGATTTTTCTTTTAAAATTATCAAAAGAAGTGTTTTAAAAAAACGCGTTTCCTATACGCTGGGTGACCAACACAATGATTTTTCTTTTAAAATTATCAAAAGAAGTGTTAAAAAATGCGTTTTCCTATAAGCTGGGTGATAGATCAACTTGGTGTTTGTGGCGATTCGTCTTCCGTATGTTTCTGGCAATGGAGGTGCACGTTGAAAGGCATGAAGAATCAGACAGACGGGGCCATGCCCTCCGCTACCTCAGAGCCAAGCCCCTGTCCGGCTCAGCAGCTGGAACAGTCCTTATGAGGGAGTCCCTTTGTCTGGGTAAACAGTCGTCATTCATCGCATCTTTACAAAGCACAGACTTCTTTAGTCTCTTTCCAGTATCACCTTCTCATCCCTTGCGGGTTTTCTCGGCTTGAGGTAAGATTCCGGGACGCCAAGGAAAACTGCAACCGTGGGAGTGTGCCAATATACGTGCGGCAAGGTCTGTGATAGACAGTCTATCCTCACCTCACCTCACCGGTCCCATAGCAGTCTGTCCTGCCGTTGATACAGTCCATACATCTACTAAAATAAAATAAAAGTAAATAAAATACTCATGGAACTGTTTCAGAACAGAAGACTCGATCAATCTTTGCCCCGCATCCATTGCTGCATTTTGCTGTTGAAAATTATTTCAAGGTAACTAAAGAAAGTCTGACACAAACAAATTAGTCTCTACCAGACTAACTACGCTGGCTTGATATAGAGAGAATATTTGCCAGGGTAGTTTGACCGCCTCGGGGTTTTACTGGCCGCGGGAAGAATGAAAGAATCAACCTTCCACGGACTGCCTGACTGCCAAATGCTACGATCCGTATATTGTCATGGGAAGGCCTGGTGGAGGCTGCAAACAAATATAGAAGACACTGTCGATTCTTGAATATCTGCAATATCTAAACATAAATATTTCAAACAAAAACGGTTTTCTCTCGATGTCCAGCCAGTAAGTGAAATATCGAGACTGAATGTCAGGTAACAGAGGGGCGGGGCCTCCAGACATTGGGCTCTTTTCGTCTTGGGAGACGGTGTGACGCTTCTGAGTGACAGATATATGGAAGTACTAAACAAACATGCCAACTTTTCTTTTTTAGCCTGCCAGTCACACCTCCATCCGCTCCCACCTCCATCCGCTCCCAGTGGTGTCACATCTTTCCTTTGTATCTCTTTACAAACATAGTTTTTCCTGGAAAAGTAAAGGATGTGGTCTGGGCGTGTTCATCTTCTGCCGCCGTGGAAACATGCAGTAATTTTTTCCGTCTGAAACCTGTCCAATGTAATTAATACCTAATGCATAGTCGCTTACTGAAAAGACACGACCCTTCTTTTCATTTCTTTTTATGTGTACGTCATCGAAACTGTTTTATGACGATCTACTGTTGTTTTTTGTGTGTGTTCTGTAACGTACCAATCATTACGTGAACAATACCACGGTGAAAGCGGCCATTCACGCCTGTTGCCAGCAACGACCGACAACGTGTCACTCAAGTCTCATCTCTTCGTGCTGAGAGTTCAATAGAGTTCACCGCCGATGACCTCTTCGTCTTTGAGAGGAAACCAGGACCAGATCGGATGAATTTTCCAGCCAATAGTGTAGTGCGTGGGATCGACAGTGCACCGTCAACAAATTTAGGTGGGTGGCACATCTAAAGGCGGCACTAGAGAATTGTTGGCTAGTTGAGGAACGAGTTTTTCCCATCTTATTAAAAGTGCAGAAAAAAATTAAATGCAAAATAAAAGAAACTGACGGCCGTTTCCACTTATAAGTTATTGTATGACCGAAAGGCTGTTCTTTCCTTCTCATTATACATTCAAAGGAAAATAAACATTAACACACTGAGCACGCAAACATCTTTCTAGGGTTTCGCATGTATTCCACAGTTGGTTTTTGAAATACGATTCACCTTGTTCTGGCTATTATCACTTGTGGGCCTGCGTTGTTTAGGGGAGAGCTTCAATATAGAAAAACAGTGGGCTATCCGGCTTGTCTTTGAAAACAGGAAGGGCAACTCAAGGGCAAGTCCATGGGCAGTATTATAAGTCAGCTGATGCAGATGTCAAACCGCCGGAGATCACACCTCAAACTTAGGGCCTGACTTCGTTGAGGTATCACCATGCGTATGTATGGACAAGTTTGCTCCTTTGTTGAATATATTATACTATCGCAAGCAAATGGAATGTGCTTGAACAATGACTGACGCAAATACATGTATCTGGAAAAAGACTCTCTTTCCATAAGTGCACATCAAAGAGGATCAGACACACCGAGGTTTTAGTGGTAACCTTTCATTGAAGGTATTACGAGGACTAACGTTGACTGGTGTACATATTAAGACAACGTTGTGACGAATGAAACAGCAGGAAACATCAGTATATGATCCAGATATGTCAACACATGCCACTCCCCGTAGGTACACTAAAAAGGCATATAGACGTCCGTCCAGTCTGACACATCAAAGGCGCTCAAAGACCGAGGTGACCAGATTAGAACCATTGCAGACAAACAGACCCTATCAGTAACATCTATAGACGAAACCTGTCACTACCGGGGTATATGGACTACAAGCCTTGATCCTCTAAAACCCCGTGTGGCGAAAACAACGCTAAACGAAAACACGCATCTACTTCTTTGACCCAGATCGGTCGCAAGGGGTGCGGAGGGATCATGCCTTTCCTTGCAGAAAAGGTTGATTGAACTGTAGGAGAACGTCCCATGTGGCCTGTGTGAAGAAAGGCCAGAAAACTCGGCATTCCACCAAATAGGGAAAAGGACCAATGACGTTCAACAAGTTCAAAAGTCTAGTCTACCCGATCCCCCGGCCGACAGGTGATATTGATACCTGGTCATGCCCTAAAAGTAATGCATAACCGTGGGCAAACGTAATAAACTTAGTAAAGAGAGATGGGGGTCGTCATCTTTGGGCTATGGAGAAATGGGATAACCTATAGGACATAAACTAGATAAAACCATATCGTACTGGTTTCATAAGTTGTATTTTCATCAATGTCTTATCTTGAAGTTCATCTGTGTTGGTAGAAGTCATGTGCAGTCGAAAATTTGGGTGAGTCCATTTTTTGTTGTGTTGGAAATTACAGTTTAAACTTACTTCATAATATCAATGTCTTGTTTACAACTAAAAGACAATCCGAACATTCTAGACAACTTTCCACGGCTTTGTCCAGGAAGGGTAGAATTTCAACAGCTGGTGTGAATTTCTAATTGACTGTGGAGCAATCCACTTGCATGTGCAAGGCTCAACCTCTGTCACAATAGTGTATAAAAACCTTAGCATAGGAATTCAAGCAATTCTGGATGTGTGAAATGTATGAAACTTTTAATAAAACAAAGCACTCATGGCGAAGATGTTACTCGTTAGAGATAATTATACTGGTACAACCTAACCTTGGTGTGTTATGTAAGCACTGGTACAGTCACCGAATAACACATGGCATAGTTTTACAATGTGTTGATTATTCAACAGGACACGCTGGCACGTCTAGATCTTCCAGCCACCAGCTTCTGGGACCTAGCTACCTGTGTCTGGCCTTTTGTGTTCCATGATTACGGAATTTCCTCCCACCAAAAATTCGTCGTCATTTAATCGATGACGTTTCGAGCAAGGCACTTCTAATTTCTCTTCCGAAATAAATTCTGGAAGTGCTTTCTATCCAGAGTCTTGTTGGCGTGCACCTTCTCTAGCTATCACAAAAATTGCCTTTTCTAGGTTTAGAAGGCGACAATGAAAACCACACGCCCAAGAATGTGACACCTGCTAAATACATTGTTGATGTAAAAGCTTTCATTTGAACTGTAAGGGTACTTGCTGACTTATTTGGCCTGTCCAAAACGGACAGGGCAAAGACATACCTCATAGCCGTCATGCCTTTTAGACTGTAGATAAATAAAGCGCATCACCTCTGCCTGGGTGAAGTATAGCTCTTCCTTTCGTGCACCGTTTCCATAGTGACAGCACGTCACCGTGCGCCGCCCTCTGTATCCCCGAATGATCTGCATTACATCTGCCTCAGATTGTGTCAAGATGCCGAACCAAACGACTCATAACTGATAAAGCTAATAAAATCGATGTTCATACGCTTATCTATAACAAAACCCACATGGAAACGGTCGCCGTCCTTCATTTTCGGTCTGGTTTGTGTTTTGAATGTCGAGTTTTGGAAGAGTCGATGGTATATCGTTACCACCTTTGTGGGTTTATATTACTGCATGTCTATAGACATTCCTACCCAGTATGTGTTTTCCACACCATATGAGGCATCATAGAACTTTAGAAAAGAACATGTCATGATCATGGGGAGATAAAGATGCCAAAGCAAATCAACGTCAAGGCAGCTGTTCGTCTGATATTCGTCAGCCATAATGACTTGCAATGGTTGAAGAGAGTGACACGAAAGAGAAGATGACAGAGAACAGCCTTGGACTCTGACCGTATCCGAGCCATATGGATAACAGGAATACCTTCCAGACTTTCAGACCACAAGCTGCGTGCTTTTCCTAGCCCCGAGGGACTTAGAAAGGCTCTAGGAGTCTTCATTATTATGTCTCCTGTCTTATCTGTTTGTCGGAATGCGATGTACTTTCTCCAGGCAGTGCGAGTTCGTTTCCATAGAACTATGACCTCTTTGACCTGTTGAAGCTTCTCGAATAGGTCCTGACATTTCTTGAAAACAAAAGCCATAATCTGTCCAAACGTTTGGCCGCAAAATGGCTCAAATCAACTCTGAGCAGCCAAATACTGTTGTCTCTGTGATGTTGTAACAATTACAGGATGGATCAAGATAATCTTAGTGATAGCCACATCATGTGAGCGAAAGGGAAACTCCTTCAGATACCCAATCAACTAATCAACAACGGCTGGAGCTAAAATTAGAACGGCACCTATGGAGATGGGTGTTCGATAAAATTCCTCTTTAGTCTACGAGCTTAGTTTGATGATCTAACAGATGATGCAACTAGTTTAAATGTTGTTAAGCCATAGGCCCAACTCATTGAGTCTCATCCATGTCCACCAATCTACCTACCGGTTTATACCAAATTAAACTCGAACTTCGAAGGAGACTCTGTCCTCTCATGGTATGGTAACAATATTAGGCTCTCCCAATATGCACACACCACATGCACTCATCACGCTGATTCCCTGCATGATTTTTCCGTACTCCTCCACAGGGAGCCATTGGAAACAATTTGAACTGAACGTAAATATCATTTGAAGAAGTGGGTGATTAAAATCACATATTCTACATGAGAAATAAAAAAAAAACTGACAGGTCAATGACCTATGGCAATATCAGTAGATAGCTTTTACATGTAGATAAGTGACTTTCAACATTTTGAACGATGGATCTTGTTTTAACTGTAGATGACGCCGAGCTTACACAAAAAATGCCTGCGGCAGAAAGCCTTCAGACTAATCACACCTTATTAGATAAATTCGAGGAAACGAACTCGGTACCCAAAATTGAATCAATGGTTCAAAGTTGCCTAATGGGAACAACATGTCTTCTAAAACTTTAAGAAAACAACAAGATGCTTCGCAAACAAAATAGTTAACTTCATCAGGCTGGTCATCACAGAATTACCGGGGACTAGACATACAGTGTATGAGTGAAAGACATAGGAACGAAGTAAATAAGAATCTTTACTCACAGGTAAACCGGGTGGCCCAGGAGGTCCAGCTGGTCCCTCAGGTCCCTGTAACACAAGAGAATATGATTGTCCATTAGAGTGTGCCTAGACCAAGCCGAAGGAACTAGGGTATATACTAGATCGTTACGTTGTCACGACGTTACACGGTACCGGACAATTGACAGCACGATTCTAATGTTTGACATTTTATAAAAGTAATAACAATGATTTCAATGACACTATTGCTTATGACATGAACCCATACTCCATTTGGATTCTGCCCATGGCTTCTTTCCTCCTATTGCATCATTCTAGACGTAATAATGCCTTTTTCAATCACAAGAATTTCGTCTTTAATTTCTGTTTTCATATGATTTGGAGTAAACAGCTCGTTGTTGAGTCAAAGTTACTTTGTAACTTTTATATGTCTCAATGTACAATTCAACTAGGCTCACTGCAATTTACTACATTTCACTGGGAATGTTACATCGCCCATTCCCTCTTCCTTCGGGATTTCTCTGGGTAAGTGATTAACGACTGGTATGTGGAGTTTAGGCACAGTTTCTTGTTATTGCATGTTATTTGTTGCTACGACTTGAAACATGACTTATGGGGCATTTGATTACAATACAGGCACCTGTTGAGCTTTCATCACTTCGAGCTTCTGTGGAATGCGGCCGGAAGGAAAACCTCGTAACTTCTCGGTGTGCCTTCAATGATTCATGTTTCAACTTCGGGGACATTAGGAGTATGTTTTGTGTGCAGGCGTTTTAATCGTAGGAGGCGATACAACGCAGATATTGGCTTGTGTGTGGAGACTAAGAATTTTATTGCCATATTCGTACTGAAATTATTGCTATTTTCAATTTCTCACACTTCACTCCGACTACAACTACACAACATACTGAATACATGTATGCCTTTATTTGTTTTGTGAACCTTGAGACTCATTTGCTGTTTCACGCCATTCCGTGGTGTATGGCGTACCGAATTCCCGCCATTGTCATATTTACCTGATAGGTTGTAACCCGATACCGTTTGGCGCGAAATATTCAAGCCAATCAGAAACTGCCGAGAAGGGTCCTGTCAGAGCGCGCCTGTATTGCACAATCATTTCACGATATTCGCATTCGGTGACATAACTTGGCTAATGTAAATACTAAAGCATCTAACGTGGACATTATAAGATACAAGATTTCTAAAAAAAAGTATCAGTTTCCTCTTTTTATAACAAGTCAACTAGACAAGTATTGGAGATGTGGTTTATCAGACGGTGACAATAATAAGCTGGGCACCATTTGGCGCGAACAATTCAAGCAACCGGAGTCAGTTTTTCGCGCCATTCCGTTGTATGGCGTACCAAATTCCCGCCATTTTCAAATGTTACAATGATAGGCTGTAATCCGACACCGTTTGGCGCGAAATATTCAACCAATCAGCAACAGCTGAGCAGGGTCTACCACAGTCAGCATCTGACTTGTGTTCTCGACTGTCTGGAAATCAGTTTGTTCTTTTATTTTGACCACGTTCATTCCAGGTCTAGACTTGTCTATCTGGGTAGTGAGCGGGGTTCAGGGTTGCTGATTCAACCTCGAGAATTGGGGTAGAAGGCTACGTGTGCGGATAGGCGTGTGCGGATACGGTCTGGCGTTTCTGTCCATTTCAGGTGTAATTTCTGCCCTGCATGGTTCATGTTTTCTGATTCTTCACTTGCAATTTCAACGAAAAGTGGGATTTGACGTACTAGTAAATGCGTGTAGGGATATTTAGGAATTCAAATAAAGAAACTAGCTTGAAATACTCCTGCATCAAAACACAAACGTCGCAACACAGTTACACGTCTAGACATGGGGTGAACTGAACGAGGAAACCATGGCTGTGTGATGTTCTTTGTGAAGGAGCGGACGAGACTAGAAAAACAATCCACCTCTCCTCATGTCCACCCACACAGTAATTGGATACCCGCATCATTCGTCTTTTTCCACCACAGCCCCCAATTATACGTCAGGCCCCATGTTCTTGCAAACCAGAAAATTGTTGGATTCTAATTCTTCTTTGGAGAAAAGAACTGCCACCGTTGCCAAGTCTTTCTTGGGTACTAATTCTCAACGGAAATGTTAACTTGTACGTGTATATTACCACTGAGTCCCACATTGGCCACGGTCCAGTGCTGTCGACATATGACACATGATGTCTGCTTGGCATGCAGTCGACTTTTGCATATTTAAAAATCAATCTGGGATACTAAGCTAAAAGATCAAAGCCATTAAAAAGTATTTACAATTTTGAACTAAACCATTCGGTTCCATGGCTACAGTAATTGAAATCTAGCCCCTCCCCTATTCCTCCTCATCCTTGCGTTTTGATGTTGGCAATGGTACAAGTGAGCTACCCCATCTCGCTGGAGTGTCGTAAATCTCAAAAGGTCTTATTTTTGTTGCTGAAACCCCAGATGGGGAAAGCCAGACAAGATTTCCTTTGCACCTCTGAGTTGGTCCAACAGGGACGGCCAACTCAAATAATCAATCATGGCGACTGGTCCTAACCTTCAGGAAATCAGAGATCTTTCAGTTGCTCAAGTCTGGAGTTCTCGAAGTCGTAGTTTATCCACACTTAATCCATCAAGGGACCACCTCCTAAACTAGGCTTCAGAAGTAGCAATCATTTCCACACTGAAGTCGGCGACTTTCGTTCTCTGAGCAGTGAGCCGAAAAGGAATTTCAGGGAAGTTGATGAACAGATGGCCATGGTTCGAATTAAGCTTTCCTTGATAACACTTGGTGAAAGCATTCTGCATATTTTATTCCATATTTTTTACAGTCTAGATAATTCGTAACCTTTAGGGGCGTAACGTATGCAAAAGTTGCGAAAGCTGAGGGCTTACATGTGAGAAAGGACTACTGACAACCTAGACTCTCCTGCGAGTAGCTGTCAACATATGTGGGGAAGGTCTCTCAAATCTCAGACAAATGCCTGTCTACTGTTATCCCCTCGGCTCTAAATAGACAGGTGAGGGTTCTGGGCACATTAATATGTCGGACGAGTTTGAAATCACGTTTTCAGAGGAAAGGAGACACAGAGTTGGAAAAGAAACCTTAAACATGGCTTGGCAGCAGACCGAAAACCACATGTTTGGCAATCATCCCAAACTTTCACCAGGGCACACCAACATGGGACTCAAACCACTGAAGGCGTGTGAGTGTGTGTAGGTGTGTGAGTCTCTCTGTGTGTGAGTGTGTGTGTGTGAGAGAGTGTATTTAAAGTGAAAATAGATCTTGTAATACGTTGGACTTGGACTGTATGCATACGGATCACTTTCCAAACTTTCGTGCAGAAATAAAATGCATCTGAGATGAAGCTTGAAATTGTAAAATACCTATGACGAATGACCTATCCAACCGTGATCATCTTATTCATGGATGTCTTAAAATAGGTAGACATTTCAGCTGGAAAATCTCCAAACCCAGCAGTTGGTTGCCTGCCACCGCTGTTTGTGCAAATGAAATGTCAGGTTGGATCTCCAGGGGGAGGGGCGCTGACGCAAAAACGACAGTTACTTGGAAGGTTTACTTACACCTTCACCGATTTTTCATTTACTGTTACATTATTTATGTGACGAGGTCCTTTCTCCAAGAAAGTCTGTGTATTAAAGAAACACAAAGTACCCTCAAGCAAAACGTGGTCCCAACGTAGGTGACAAGTTATGTGTATAGACAGAAAGTAACTTGTACGTGTTGAAAGCGGGAAAACAGTACAGAGCGAAGTGGGAGAAATTCCTGCGAAACAGGGAGCTTCAAGGCGGCCTGGAGAAGACGCAGACCCGAATGGTTCTCGTTAATTGATACAGCCGTCTGTCGCGAAGTGTCAATCATGGTTCTCGTTAACGCTTATGCTGTCGTCAGCAAAATCTGTCAGTCACATTTGTAAGGGTGTCAGCTCAGCAAAAGTTAGCTATCTTGTGAAATGTCATGGTAATGTCTGATTGGTTATGGTAACCACGCTTGCCTTTGATGTTATTATGAGAAACAACGCTGCCATAGAAACAGAATTAAAATTCAAGCAAACCAAAGCACAGCATATGAGGAAAGTACGACTGTTCCAATTTGTGCTTCTGGCTGTTTACTTTTGAATGAAACTGCGCTCCCCGCACAGACGGCGACATGCCAAGCGGGTTTCCCAAGATGGTATTTTGACAACGGTTACTTTGTTGTAGCAACAGCACCTAACAGGTCAAAGTAATTTCGCTCACCACACTGACACAATCCTTCTATCTAATCTTGTTCTGATCTAATCTGATCTGAAGCAATCTTCTGTTCTCGAGTTTTTAGTGCTGGTGGGCCGGACATTTGTTCAGAATTTAAAATATTTAATGATTAAGCTCCACTTAAGTTTTATAGTGTGTGATACTTGCCAGAACCCTCCTGAGCAATGTAGAATTTTCCTTGGTGATGGTGATTAACTATTTTTTGGTACAAATTTATTGAAATTAGACCACGGCAGACGTTTGCACAACAGGCTATTCGACACTAGTATCTGTTATCTTGCTGTGAACACCAGAGAAGCTGTTTGGAGACATTCTGCCCCCACTGAGACATCTGTTTTTACTTGCCGAGTCTAACGCAGGTATCAGAGGTAATATTTCTTTTTCAGTGGGAGGGGGTGCATTTTTAAAGGGTCAGTGTCACTGGCCGAGTCAAGTAGGGAGAATCTAGTTTTTAGTCAACGGTTTAAAATCGTCTTTGTATCCGTTTCAAAGCATGGCACAGAAGCTTTGTTCGTAGTATATCGCAGACGTCTGAAGGTCAAAGGTCAAACCGCATGCTTCCTCCGTCCATTCCCACTGCTGTCTGGTGGACTTCCAACGAAAGGGACCTCTCAGAGAAACTTCAAACTCAATTTACGACTCCGTGCCAAGGTAATGCAAAATGTAAGCAAGAAGGCCTGACTCTCATTTACCTATTTGAGGGGAGGTTTGGTATTTCTTAACCAATAACATTGGCTTTAAATCAGTCGTCCAGGCTCAAAGGTGTCGGAAGCGGTAAGCGCTGAGAAACTGCATGCATAGTTGTCCTATCCAATAGTCCCTTGTCACGACTGGATGTAGCATACTAGGGGCCCTAGAGGGTTATTGACTAATGAAGATCACCCGAAAGTGGTAAGGCCATAGATAGCCCGGACTTACGTCACAGGTGTTTTCTTGTGGGTTGGGAGTGGGGTAGAATGTCTGCCCCTTGGGATCAATTGTCTGCCCCTTGATGACCCTCCAATGTTGACCTTGACCTTGGGACTGACGTTTCAAATACGTCTTCAAAATAGCTCAGTGAATGATCCCAAAGTACCGTGACAGATGTCTTTGGTTCGGAGACTTCCATTTTCCAATTCTGTGTGCTATGTTCCTACCCCCTACACAACGGTCTATCCCTACATGTGTTCACTCTTCTGAACAAGGCCCACGTTTGAGGCCTCCCACCGACATAGCGACAAAAAGGTCTGAATGAAAGCCCACCAGGGTCCGAATTCTGTCTTTATCTGTCATTCGAGTAATTAAGCCTGGGGGATTCCATCCCGACCATACCAAGCAACTCCAGGTCAATTTACGTGTAGAGCATTATCCTTGCACTTTTAAGAGAGCCCCAAAATATTTTGCCAAGTATTTACGCGTGGGAAGAACAGTCTGACACCGGCGGCGGTGTGGATGTTTGTGCAGGTCCAGGAGCGTGTCCAAAACGTCCCGGGGAGCCTATAATGTCTTACGGGAGAGATAAGGGAGGGGAGGGGAGTGATGAAAATGTCAAAGTTATTCAGGTCTCTCTAGCTTCCTTTGCCTTTGGCTCAGGAATACCTTTCGTAGTATCGAAGCTTTTAACATTTTATTTGCTTTCAAATGTCAAGGTTGGAAACGAATAGAACTGGACAGTCAAATATGATGAGTAAATAAAATGTTGCTGACATAAGCTGCATAAATTATGCAAATAAGGTAGAAACCAATGCTCGGATTCCTTGTGTCAAAGTTTAGTCTGATGACAACGTCCTTTGTTGACCTGACTCGACCTGGACTATTGCCCAACTTTGATGAGCTACTGATAAGATAGAATGTCTTACAGCTAGCTGTTTGGTCTCAGTCCGTCTGAGAATTCCACCCCACGCTGTTATTTAGAATTTTAATGAAGTGGGCAAAACAACTTTCTTAAGGCTATTTTAATTAAGAGGTTCGAAGGTGGGGGTAGGGGGAATACACTGCTGTCGTCTTGAGACCTTTCTTAATTGAGCATGAAAGCTTAGTAAACTTTTGCTGACGTCATAATGTATCAGTTCTGTTGTTTCTTTCTTCCTGTTTGAGAAGGTTTTTGGCAAGGTGTGTCGGAAAGAATAAAAGGAAAATAAAGGTCTTTGATTCCCAAGGAGATTACCTAAAGAGATCGCATGCGAGAGAATTCAAAACTCGGCCACACCTGCCAATGCTTCTCGAAACTATACAAATGTTTGAAGGAGGAAATTTATACAGGCATGCCATTTATCATAATTATGATATTCAGAGGAAACCAATATGGCTGCTTATGACGTATATAGCGAACTTTGAACAAACCCATCTCGATCAACCATAACCTGGATGCGAGACCCACATCCAGCACGCTATTATAAACTGAGGGGGGCTGTGATGTAATTTCCTTGGGAGCATGTTGGCCCTGGAACCAAGGAACTGACCTGTGTAGGCCATGGAAACAGTCTGGCAGCCAGGCTAGATCAACCTGGGTTAGGAGAAAAGTGGGAAACTTTGGGGAACTTTTCTAGTCTGTCTCCCAAAGGACACATCTCCATTTCTTCATAACAAGAGGAGTCAGCCACCGTACTCCCTAATACACCTATGACATGCTATCTGGAAATTGTTTAAAACCAAGGGGTAAATGCTACAAGGCGTTGACTTTGACCTTTATTTATTTCAGCTAAACCAGGGTTATTCCGGGTGTACACAAAGACTAACTACATTAACTTGGACACGCTGGAATTCTTTGGTTCCAAGCCTTTGGCAACTTGGGAACGCGACCAGTATGTACCACACTTATAGGTACCGTAAGAGCAATGATTCGTCCAGAATGCCAAGCATACAAGTGTTCCTACTGAGGGAATGGTCTTGTTGAATCGGACGACTCTTTGGCTCACCCCGACATTTTTTGCTCGTTAAACTTGGCCCGCAAGCTATTGTACGGATCACCGTGAGAGGGACCCGGGAAACCACAATCAGTCTAAATAGCTGGCTTTGGAAAAGTGCCGAGACTTTTTGCCTTTGTCAGAAGTTGACAGAAACTGAGAGCGCCGGCCATATTGAGTGCAGCCTTACGAGCCTTGTGTACATAACGTTATCGAACGCTTTCGACTCATCAAAGTGATAGAGGGATGTGGAATGGGCCTTTAGAGACCCCATGACACCTGTGTTTAGAAACTAAACAGTCAAAGATCATGAGAGATTACTGGATAAAGCTGGCTTCTCGTGAAATCACGTTCTATAAAGTCAAACTGCTTTTCTTTCAGCAAGCAGTTTACCAGGTCTCCCAGATGTGCACAGCTTTGACAACCGCGCGGCTGTTTTTCGCACCAACTCCATGAAAGCACTTTAAACACCACCTCTAGGGCACATTAATATAATTGCGGTACTTAGCGTTTCTACTGTCATCACATATCCAAGCCAGTTGGCTGACAGTTAAAGCAAGAACTGTCCAACACGCCTTCCAAATGCAGACATACACGTTTAGTGATCAACGCCAAGAGCCCTAAATTACTTCCACATTTCGAAAGTCGTGACTTTGAATTCGTTGAATCTGCAGATTTGGGCGAAAACGATGGAAATTGACTTCCGACTCCATATAAATGATAAACCATGACGAATCAAATCTAGAGCCAAGTCCTGTTGGGTGTGGAATCTAGATAATAAAAAAGCTGCGTCTGTGGCGATTCAGATTACAATAGTCAATACTTTTTTGGCGTCTTCCCGTGTGCCAGACTAGTCTAGAATGTAATTACTTGACACAATACGTTCCAACAGCGCGTGCCAAATTCAAAAACGTCTACCGTGAACAAATCAACTTCCGACGTCAAAGTATTTAGAGTAACAGAGGGTGATAATTAGCATAAATTGGCATCATAATGGTAATACATGAAACGGACTACGAAAGTTTAGATTATAAAATGGTCTATAACCAAGGAGGTTTAAATGAATGATTTAACCTCCTTTCTCTGGCCAAAAACCACGGGCGTCTATGGTGTCAGTCACCCGGTTTTCCCCTTTATTAAAATTAGCCGAGAGACATATGAGCTACTCCCATCCGTCTTCGTTAGCATACGTGCGGTACGCTGGGTAAACGGTTGTGTTTTTCCTCGCGGCATCTCGCAGCTATATAGGGTCATGGCACAGAATTCCAACTAGCCTCTCCTAGTCAAACAGCATTTAGCAACCCTTCAGCTAACAAACAGAACTACTTACAGCTCAGCTGACAACGTCACAACTCTTTTGGCCTCTGCGCCCATTTACAGGTTTTGCACTACACACAACTACTACACCTTTATTTATTTGTGTTAGCGAGCTCGCCTTTCGTAGTTTGGAAGAATAAAGTTTTGGTCACAAGGCTTTACTAGTTAAGAAAAGGTCATTGGAAGGCAAACTTTGGTGTGGTACAAGTGTAAACATCACGAAGGTGAGAGAACCGGTTTAGCGTCGCTTAATGTAGTGTTGATTGAAAACTGTGTGAAATAAGAGGGAATTTGTAGTGTAAGCAGTATTCAGCGTGTGTTTGGGGCACTCCTCGTACAAATTGTGTGAACTAAGTAAGATTGTATACAGTAAGGTCTGTGCACAAAAATAGAAAAGAATCGTGTCTTTCTTGATTTATATTTTCGTGGTCACTAGATAATACTATGGTATAGTCAGTAATCTCTGTACCATTCCTACTAAAACGGGCATAATTTGGCGCTACCGAAGACTGAATTTTCGGTGTCTTATTTTTGGGTTGGGTTGATGATACATGACGACAGTCTAAACGCGTGAAAGAATTTCCTCGTTCAATGTCCCTCCTTTGAAGGATCAGTCACCCTATGAGCCATGTGGGCCCGTCCTAAATCTGCCAATCCAGAAGAAACCTGATGTTTTGGAGGAGGGAGACAGTGGAAATATGGTTGTTATTAGCTGGCAGCTAGGGGCGGGTACAGCGTGCCATTCCCGCCACAACTTATCTCAAACAGTGCCTGGTGATCAAATTTGGTTTCACAGGGGTTCCAAATGGTGTGGCCTTTCTTCAGTATGGGGGAAGGGACAGAGGACGGGGGGGTGTCTCGTAATAGCATCACATTATAGGCGTTTCAATGTAAAGATACAAAGATCTACATGAGCCCGACATCATACTCTAAAGTTGAAGTCAAGTTGTTTTTTCTCTGTATCTACAATAGGCTACTATGACAACGCACAGAAGTGTATATTTTCCATCACTTCGCAAGAGGACAATGGAACTGCATTGCTCTGACCTCTCAACACAAAAGGTAATGACATTGACATTTTTCCTCCTGGCGTCAGGGGCCTTCTACAGAGAAGTTTGGTTTGTTGTGAGGGGAGGCCTTGGTGGTCCCTTGAACTATCACTCTAAGTCAGTGCAATTTCCACTGTGAACATTTCGTGTCACGCAAAGAGAAGATCAGGCTAGAAGCATCTTGCGTATACAAAGGTCTGTGAGCTACCACGAAGCGTCAAAACTTTGAGTGAAACCTTTCAAAACCTTTGGAATTTGACTCTGTTCTGACATCGACCAAATTTAGCTACATCTCCGGAGGCGAATTAGCTGCAGCGGTGATCGATGTATATTTGCTTTAGTTGGAACTCATTCAAGTCGTTGAATTACCCTTTACATACCCAATGTGCACGGTCAAACAAAGTTTGCCGAAAACGTCTGAGGGTGAGCAATAGGTGGAACAGCCGGAGGACATTCCCCGCCCTTCCCTCCCTCCGGATATTTGCTCGTTGCCAGGGGCAACTGTCTAGACTTCTGATTGGCTAATAAAGGAAGCGCACTCACCTCAGGGCAGTCGCAGGACGAACTTTTCTTTCTAGAAAACTGAGCATTTGCTGGAAAGAAAAGGGAAAAGACCGTCTAAGTGAACACTCATAGAAGTCTGACAGGTTAAGAAATTAAAATAAAAGAGAAAATAAGAGCTGAAGGATGACATTGTTTGGTGGAGAAAAAAATTGATATTCTGAGAATTGATAGACCAATTCGCAGAATCTTACATGTTTGACACGGGTACATGTTCATTTCAAGTGAGGACTATGTCCTGCCAAAGTCTAGATGGCCCTATTTATTTGTGCTAATCAGTCACACATGTCGCCTTGAGACAGCAAGACAATGACATATTGCGGTTTTGCCTTCGTCTGTAAACAAAGCCTGATCTATATTTGGGGAAAGGATTCCGAAACACTTACCATGTACAACTAATAGTAGGAAGATGGCGAGGTTTATCCTCGTCACATCCCATAACGTCCCCATGGCCCTGTGATGGAAAGGACAGTACGCAAGTCAAGGTCAACAAAATGGCGCCCTGTCTGTCAAAATAGAACATCCTATACTCTGATCATGTGTGTCTCAAACATTCCATCGCCAATGTAGCATATGGTTCCCAGGCTAGAGCGTGTTTGGTGTGGAACTGATTTGGCGTTGGTACCTGCTATGTTTCTGGTCTTATACGATCAGACAGCCGACTCGGCGTACGATCAGAAATCCAGCCAGCCTGTTTCCATCCGAAGAGAGTCCAGGCCAGCTTGTACGGCGGTGTTCGGTTTCCTCGCTTGTAATTAAACCCAAATAAATTGCGGGTTCGTTCGTCACCGCACCACGACTGGGGGATTTCTAGGCACAGCGCCAAACCAGTTCCAAACATCCCGACCAAAACCAACAGAAATATCAATAGATCATAACTCGGTACAGAAACAGATGCAAATGTAGACATTTGTCGATAATGAAAGGTCAGGCACGGAACTAGAGGTTGCCCATAAATCACAAGTCACCCGTTCGCGTTTTCCAAACTGCCCACATGGGGGGCAAGCGCTAGTTTTTGAACTATTAAAACTCTATGGACTGTATACACAAGCTTTACAGATATGACATCAATTTGTCAACACTGAGAGAGGAACACTTCGCAAAACAAAATTTCGCATGAGGAGAAGGTGAGAGTGCGTGAGGTGGTGGGGTTGGGTTGGTGGTTGGGGCAGGCAGCCCCGCCAACATGTGGCGTTTCATCTGTTTCGCGTTATCAAGGTTAGAATTCCGTAATTCCTCAATCCCACCACCCCGCGGCACACTGTAGGGCTGGGATTTCTAGAATCCTTCTATTCAATCGAGCTCCCTTCTCCAATCTACTGGACGATTTCTCTTGCGATTGCTCCAGGAAAGGAAGTGCTCTAAGGCGCTTGGAGATAGTGAAAGTGTTTACTTGTGAAGTACTCTCTCTCTCTCGACGACATATGGCGGCCCAAGTCGCCGACGCACACACACACACATACACATCGCAAAGACCAACAAAGCAGAACGTAGACTTACCCGTCTAACTTTCTACAAGCCCTGGAAGACGGGAAACTAACACTATCTCCTGGCCGTTGCGGTTATTCTCATCAAGTAGTCCTGGAAGATTCTTGGCGGAGAAACAAAAAATAAAAGTGAGTTCTTCCAGAGACCGTCTGTCGCTTGGCAAGTGGAGCGCGGAGTACCTTCAGGGGAAATTGTACTGGGAACCGCGTCAACTTTGCCTTTACTTTCCCTGGCAGGTATCTAGATGATCCTAGATCTACTGATGAAAGCTGGGATACGGCTACTTCATCTTAAGCTTCCTTTCAAGAACTTTCGCTTCTCTTCGATATCCCTCCCAAGGCAAAGGCGGAGTGGAAAAAGTAACAATTGCTAGTGGCTTAGTGTAGGTTTTACTGCTTGTTGACTTTCTCTCTCGGAACATCAGCCCGGGTTTTGAGGTGGGACACCAATGCAAACACCCCATGCGAGGAGGGTCACATACCGGCCCAGAAAAGAGCATACGAAAATATTCCTCTAGATCCCAGAGCTTTGCGGGATGCGCGGATAAGAAAAAAAGACGTCTGTACTTACAATTTCGCAGAGCTATGCCTCGCTGGTAAGCTCGCAGAGACTCTAACGCATCCTCCGCCAGGAGTTGTGATGCGAGGCGGTAGTTATTCCAAGCGGGGTACGGTCGAGATGCTCCACAGTGCGCGGCGGTCACCAGTCTGTGGCCGTCTCGTCTATAGCCCGAGTGGCGCTGTAGCCAACCTGGTGCTGAAAATGGAATGTACCAACTCCTGCGGGCGGGGGGAGGGGCAGAGCCAATTCCCTCCAGACGTCTGTCCCAGTGAGATGCTTGGGGGCTTTCTCTTTCTCCCCGACGGCGCGCAGAGACGTCCCGGGACTCCTTAGAACAGATGTAGACACGTGAGTCAGTTTCCGCCAAGTCGGGAGGCTAGTCGGCGATGTCTCGGAGAGAACCACGACCGTCCCCGGAGATGTACCGAACGTCAAGTCGCCGTGAAACTCTAACAGTGTTTGTGTGTTTATGTGCGCAGGGCGGAACACATAGATAGCTTCACTCGCCCTTCTAGAACGTCTTTGTCTACCCACTGTCACTGCGTGCTTTTTGCCATCTGTGCAGCAAATGGAATGGCCAAATGGCAAACATTTTTCCTGTCAAAATATTGGCACAGAAACGGTGGTTTTCCCCGTTGTCTGTTACTTACTTACTTACCGCCCCGGATCCAAGACGTAAAAGTCATCTGTCGGAGTTTTGACTCTTACAGATGTCGTGACCTGTAGTGTGACATATCTAGATCTTGATATAAGATTATACACGTGTCAGGGAGGGAGCTATAAGTGGGCCCAGGGTACGCCATGTTTGTGGGGGTCGGTCATCCACTGCCACCCTGGGCCGCTATCAAATGACAGAGTCTCGTTGGTTCGCTTGAAAATATTTGCCAGTCGCGATTGGGGTGATGTTAGGTTTCCCCATGCTGCACAGGGGTCTGCTAGACGGCAAATGCCCCCAGCTCATCTAAACGGGACCGTCCAGAAAGTATCATTCAGGTCAGCAGGAACGATATTGTTTAGGATAAATTAGTTGTCGTGCTATTTCTGTGAAGTGCTCTGCAAGGTACTATATCACGGTATCTCTGGTATAATTGAAGAACAAAAACATTAATTAGACAAACAAAACATTGTTTAAAATCGGAATCTTTAATCAGAAATAAATCAGTTTACAGGATTGTTGCAATAACCAAATCGAACTGAGGTCATCCTGTGACTGTGTGATACAGTGTATCATCGTCGCTCGTAGTTTTGCCCCTACTATACAGATAATTAAATCGATAAATAAAGATTAGATCGACATTAAAATTAGTGTTTCCTATACCCTATAACTCATGGAATTCCAGACTTCGTCTTGCTTTCTATGATGATAACCATTCCTTCCTAACTTTACCAATGTCTTCACGGTTCATCACAGGCTGACACAGACCAGCTTGTTTTGTTGAATATGGACGAGCAGTTCGTCTTTCAGAGTCTTGCTTGCGGTCTCTGTTAACAATTAAACTCCAAGGTCGGGTTGCCTATGTGACGTTTTAACCGTTCTCCAACTTGTCAAACCATGCCAAGCAACATTAAAAACAGGTTTATTAAATTACCTGCAACACATACTTTATAAGAGCCCCATGATACATGTTTATATACCGTGTGGTGAAAAACTACTTGGCGAAGTTTTTGTAGATTCGATAGCTCCACCCACTTGGTGGGATAAGCCTCCGATTAGTAACGCCGGAAGCCAGCTGTAAAATCCTGGACCAATTGTCAACAAAGTGGTGACAAAGCCACTTGGAGACTCATAACCTCTCGGTTTACCTGGTCATTAACGTGTCATTAAGTTTAATTGGCTCTCAGGAGATGTGAGCGCTCCGCGGTTGTCATGGTGATGATGATATACTTGCAGTGAGAGGCCGCCCCTGTCCGCTCAGGCCGCTCGTGTCGTGAAACTCGAGGCTAGCCATGACTTTCGTGCTGAGTTCTTCACGTCCAAGGTCACACCTGGCATATCAATGTCTGTGGACTCTATGTCTCTGTCAGCCTGACGAAAAGTCGAGTTTCAAACGACATGTTTTTGTCAGCCAGCCGCGTGCACTGCTCGATGCTCAGGGCACTCTGGCACTATCAGGCATTGATATACACGTCTTCAAGCTAATAAAAGTGGCGGCCTGTTTTTAGGAGGAAACCGAAGCAGCAGGAGGAAAGGATGTTCACGCTGACAGACGGGATGGTTCGTTTGACTGTCTTGGTTATTGCGGCAACTTGGACATCTCGGTTGTCCACTTGCACTTGGACGGGACGACGAAGAAGAACAGATGTCAACTAAAGCCGGGAGTCTGTGGCTTTTTTTTCTTCCTTGCTGCACAGGAATATTTGCTCTATGGGATCCTAAAGTCGACACCACGTGGACTGATCGAAGACGATCTCACTCAAAGTGCCTTTTGAGAGCTTTGCTGTACGTCGTTCTTTCAGTGGTGTTCTTCTTTGGAGACATTCTCAACATGATTGTGGGATGATTCTGCATTTCACATCCTGTCGGTGCCGCTGACTCACAACGGTAAGAGGAGGCCGCAGAGAGAAACTATACTGATTTACCAGGTATTTCCTAATCTGTCGGCTTCCTAGTAGGTCCTCCCAATTTCCTGCAAAACCTTCCTCCGATGCAAATCCCTTTCCCCTCAAGACGGCCTCTTTCTCTTCTTGACATTTTCTTCCTCCGGAGAATGGCTGGCATGTCCTTATAACAGACCAAGTCCTGGTCGATTTTCCACCTCAGTGGGTTTTAAACGTACCCTGTGGAGTCTGTTCAGAGGAAACTAACGAGGCAAAGACACGAAGAGGATTAAATGTGCTTACTTTTGTTTACATAGACCACGGGACGTCTGGAATGATCAACTATGAAACACCTGAAGCCCTGATGCTGTCTCAGTACAGAGTACCACAGCTTCAATCATCGAGAAGTAATCCTAATGTTTCATTCTTACTTCGGGCATAATGCGAACCATTTTGCCGGAATGCAGACGGATCAAACCGGCCATCAACATACCGAATGACGCGAGGGATTTCCTTCTCAGGCCCAGACGTGTGCCCTGACCACCGGCTTTGTGGACACACGAGTTTGCCATATGCGTGGAGCTAGACCACGAAAGAGAAGCAAGTCTGTGCCTTCCCCCAACCAACCACGCTCTCCCCTACCTTCACCCCGAGTAAAAGTAAACACCATGTTTGTTTATTTGCTTTCATAGCAACTGGACCTCCGCCTTTGTAAATAAAACACGCTGGTGAGACGTGCTGTACTCATGGCAACCATATAACGTTACCATAACAACGAAAGTGTTCAGAGATACTTCAATGTCATCAGTTCTAAATTTAGGATGGAAGTGCGGGTTTTGAGTGGATGGAGGTTGCCCTGTCTCCTCTGCAGTGTTGTATGGACAAACCCACCGCAGTGCTGTTCGCAAACCAAGCCGAGAAATGTCGTTACGACGACGGTAAATTCCATACCGGACCGTTAGCACAGCTGACGCGTGGAAGGTTTGTTTGAAAGGCGGCTGCTCCCTCAAACTTCACCGCATAGCGAGAATTGTCAGATGTGAGTGTCGGGTGGAAGAGTGACAGTGAGTTGCTCTAGTTCTGTCTGTCTCCAAGGTTTGTAATAGACGACAAAGGCAAATAAACACAACTTCTGTTTCCTCCGTTCGGCCGAACGGGAAAGCTGTCGCGATTTGTTCAACCTAGACCTCAAAATCCTGAATGTACAATTATTGAAACCTAGCAGCTCTCTTGTTTTCAAATCGCTCAAACAGTCGCAATGTTGACTAATTCTTCTACTGTGAGAAGCTATCAATGTCAGGTACATTCCCTAGAAATTAAAGGTTTGTTCAGATATATTATTGTAAATCTAACTTTGTGAGGATTTAGTCATCAAGGATGATTTGATGAGTTGTCAATGTTTTGATGAAGATTATTAGATATTTTAGGCCTCAAAGATGCTATGCCATTACAATGAAGTTTAAAGTTGAAATTGTTTATTTCAAGTTACATGTTCTTTAATAGATGTAAGTCATGAAATTATATAGAGAAAAGTTACAATTAAAATATATTGACTCCGACTTGGTTCTGGAAACGAGGCTACTAGCCTGGAAAAGCGGTTAGAGCAGTTGTTGTAGCCTCGTTTCCAGGCTCTATTTGGGTGTATGATGTATGTAAGTTTGAAGGAGACTGGTCGTCCATCAGACCTCGTCGGTGCCCGGAAAGCCTGGTTAACGCTCTCCCAGACTGCACATGGTGTAGCCAGTGACCCGTAGGCGGCGTCTACGGTCGAATAGCGGGATGGAAATGCCCGAAATACTCTGGCTGGTGGTCCGTACTAAGTGCCAAATAACATCAGTGATGATAGCTATTGTCTTGAACCCCTAACCCTGTTATAAACGTAGTCTTGGTTGAACTCCAAGTCACGGAGATACAGTATGGTGTGGCTGGTCCAGAACCGTAAAGTTTCTATGAGATAGATGGGAAAAGTCCCATTGTGAGGACCACTGGGCAGATTTACATGTTTTAGTCGGATAGTACTTACTGCTTCTATGACGAACTGAAAATGACAGAAATGCACGTTGTCGTGCATGATTGAATGTTAATCCATGGTTATATCTGTGTATCTGTAGATGCCCGTGTTATCATGGCCATTTGAGGGAAGTGCCAGATCCAGACAGGGAGATAAGCATTATGAATATTGTCATAAAGAAGTAAAAGTACTTTTTATCTGCCAAGTTCAGTAACCTTGACAAGACAAGACATCCATGGCCCTCTCTGTGATTGCAAAACCACGAAATTTGGGTTTCTCTTGTCTCGGTCCAATGTTTATTCATCCTCCTAGTCATCCCTATGATCCCCTATGGCATGCGAAGGAAGGAAGGGAGGTGTCAGGCAGAGAAAAAATAGGCAGCATGAATCATTCCATAAGTAAGTAAAAAAAAAGAAATCCTTTTTTATTAATATCTGCCACGTTCAGTAACCGGACAAGGCATGACCTCTGTGATTACAAAACTACGAAATTCAGGTTTCTCTTGTCTCCGTCCAATGTTTATCCACCCTCTCAGTCATCCCTATGGTATGCACACCGCCCAAAAACAAAATTGCACGTTATGTCGGTATGAATGTGCCCGGGTCACGACCCGACAACACTAATAATCATATCTCTCTGCAGTCGTTTCAAATTTCGCTTGAAGTTCCGACATATTGCTAATATGTCATTAATGTATAACGAATGTACCAGCGCCGTTGCCATCAAAGTGAATGATAAACATAAGACAATGAAATAAAAGGCAATGGAAAAACAACGAAGAACCCATCAGCTTTTGCCGTTTTCCAAAGATAACAGAAAATGACCTGCACAGTATAGATTAAGATTCAACTCCAGCTAGAACTGCTTGAGCATACAGACATTATGATTAAAATTAATTATAAGGTAGCCTCTAACTAGAATTCAGAAAAAAATAGATGGCCAGGAGAGTCAGTCCGCGGGAGGGTTAATTCACCCTGAAATGAGCTCTACGGTGGCCAAACTCCCCTGGCCAATTATTCTCCTTATTTGGCTAAATTTGTTGTTAGCCTGGTGGAGACTAATCATGATAACTTAAGGAAGGTACAGCCAAAATTATGTTCAGAGCACAAAAGAAACTTGGAATCAACTTCATTTGGTAAAGTGACAAGTAAACGTTTCAGTTTGACTGCCAAACAGTCTAGACGATGTAGACAAATCCAGAACCTTATATATAATATAGGTGTCCCGTTGATATGTGTGTTGGTATGCAGACGCCCTCCAGTGTTCACGGCATTTTACTCTGTGATTTGCAGTGCTTACTACAAGCCATACAGGGGGTAGGCTTTTTATAAAGAAAAGCAAAACATCTGTTGTCAACATGGTTGAGATTTGGCCAGACGACCTTTAGGAAAGGTGACTAGAGGCAATACACCGAATCGAGGGGAGTCAGTTTAAGTTAGCCCGTCATAAGTGAACCACACCTGGTTTTCGGACATGTCATGCAACTGTATTACTATTAGAATTTGATTTGTGAACCCTACTCACATTCTACCTATTATTATCTACCGTTATTTTTTCCCATCTTTCTCTTTTCAATTCCCTATTTCCTTCGCTTCGCCCTTTCACCTTTCCTCGGCATTCATTCATGCGTTCTTTCCTCCAACTTTTTGTATTCAACTAGTGCGATAGCGTCGTTCAAAGCTACATGGTTTGGATGCCTACACTGAACTTGGTTTACACAATGAGTTCCATACTTTTATTCTAGTACTGATAGTAAGGCATTGATGGGAATTGTCTTCCACCAAGCGTCCTTAATCATTGAAACAAAGACGAATATCACTCTACCACACACAGAAGAATAGAGTCAGTCAGCAAACGCCCTGTTGCTCAGTCAAATTTTACCGTAAAATGCCAGGGCAAATGCAGAATGCTGGCAGCTAAATTGACCTAGTTTTAAGCTCTATTTGTAGGTCACAGTTGGGAGTCCAGGGTTCTATTCCCAGACCGCCAATCTGTACAAAGGGTCGTCCATCATCTTGTCCACTACCTCTGTAATTATAAGAACAAATGACTGTGTTTGAAGGAAGGAACTTCTGTGTAACGTTGAAGATGTCAGCAATCCTCTTAAATGAATGGAAATACCAAAATTAGACTGTTTTGTCCCCTGCTGTGGCTTTCGCTCTATGTTTATGGATGCCAATCAATATTTTATGCCGGATATGATACCTACGTTGACATACTTGAACTGTAGTGGCTGTGTCGTCATCAAGAGTCCATGAATTGCTTCGTGCCTCTTGCTTTCACTCTACCTCATCAAATCAATTCGTACGGCTGTCCATTCTGCGCGACAGTCGTAACGATAAGTAACCAAGTAACGGTCAGCTTGATCTAATTTTCTCAGTCGCCTCGCCCCAGATCTCAGAGACCCTCAGACATGTCAGAGATCGATGGTACGGCATCTTTCTGTCAGGTCATTGCCCTCTGTATGTAGCGGGTGTTCTCTTTTGTTTGTCTGGGTGTCATCCTATTTACCTGGGCCCCCATACTCGCTCTGTGGTACTAGTAACTTGGATAGATGTACATGTAGGCTCTGTATCCATAACACAGACCTGGCCACTCTCGGACACAGATGTCGGACTACGAAGACAGACGGTTGAGAAGTCACGAGGTTCGACCTTGTGGTAGATCCTATCGCGAAAAGGCCTAGATTCTCAGTGACCTTTGTCATGCCTTTGGCTTTAGTGTCACCAGGTCAACGAATAGCTTGTTGGGAGGCATTTACAGAAACCTGCTAGAAAAAAGACATCAATGGAGGCGAACATGGTTGATCGTTTGAACTGTCCTGTCACCCTTCTGGTGGACGGTGAAGTGAAGAATGACTCTCTGGCTATCTGGTCTCTCATGGTCACTGGCAGCTACAAGGCGATTGCCCTGGGCTCTTAGAAAGATCATGCTTGAATCTTTATTGGAAAATGCTGTTGCCCTCAAAACGTCAAACCAACTTAGATGAATTGACGAAATCCCAAATCTATAGAGCATGTACATGCTATATTCCCGGCCTAATATCTAGACTTTATCTTGATAAACAGACGTTTGCACGAGTTACAAGGTTTCTATGCCAACAGGTAAAATCTACAGTGAAAGAAGAACTACAATGACCTTGACATTAATGGGCAGTAGACGTCCCACAGGATGTCACTGATGTGGGCGTTGATACCAATGGATGGTAACAGGTTGCAGATCCTTGATGGAATGTGACCATGGCCAACCATCTATTTTACTAGATGAGGCACAACTCTTGGAAACGTCCTCAACGTTTTGTTTCTATTGCCATAGAAATGCCATTCAAGAACTTGTAAACTGCAATATTGGCAAGTCAAAACCCTCAAGTTTCTAAATCATAAATCATATATCACTATGAGGTTGAGGTTACGTGGTGATGTTATAGATCATAATTCAATGTCATTAGCTCCTTTAATATCGGATAGAATTTTACCGGCCTGCCAACACTTTCGTCGGCATTCTAAGGAAAAAATGCGGAAATCTCGATCTGTGACAGAATTTATAACAAGCCGCCATGGGGCTCAAAATCTAACCATTCCGAGCTATCAAGACCTACCCACCTACCAAATATCAAGATAATCCATCTAAGCCTTTTCGAGTTACGCTGTTGACAGACACAGAGAGAGAAAGAGGGAGAGAGAGACAGTCAAGAAAACATAACCTTCTTGTCGAAGGTAAGAACAGTTTTTTTTACTTATTTAGTTTTTTTACTTAGTTCTGTAACATCTTGTACTGAGTGATGAAGACACGTTTTGTCATGACCTTGACACTGTGTTTTCTGGGTGACAAAACAGACGTACGCAGCTTCTCACCAGCATACTCAGTTAGTCAGTACATACCTGTCCGACAGTAAGTGTTGCTGAGTAGAGATGCGGCTGGACGATATGGCTTGAGGCGTTACTGTTTTTGGAGAAGAGAGAAACCTTGATTGCCACTGCATATCATCATTACCAATGTGCAGATGACACTGTCTCATCATTAGATAGGTTAACAGAGAGTAACAAAGGTAAAAGCACACCGTACACCAGTTAAATATGATTATGTAGCACAGAAATCAACAGCCAGAAACAAAGAACCAGAAACATAACCGTGACGATGCATATGCCACATTTTGGAAAAATAGCCTTGTGGCTTGTCAGGTCAAAATGGCGTCGGTGGTCATGAAACTACCACAGGTCAAGTTGCTGGAATGATTGTAATATGCAGTATTCCAAAAACGAAGGAAAAATGCACCACGCCTGTTATTTGACCCGTTATTTCCACATCATCGACCATCAACTTGAGAATGTCCGTATCACTTTTATTGTTTCAGGTTATGTAAGTGACAAGTGTTGACCTTAGTGGGAGACAGATAGATGATCATGGTAGTTAACCAACCCTGCGGTTTCAATTTCATAGGAATGCCTTGAAGTCATATATTTAGGATTGTGTAGAGTAGTTCGAAATGGTAAAAAGAACATATGACTAGTATCATTCGTCTCGTGATTTCTGTCACCACTCGAGTCAACTGACATAGCCAAAACGGCGTCCATCCAAAACACATAATTAGTTCCACTCGATTGTTCCACTATATCAAATACTTATGCTAGCTCTTATTGTTTTAGGATGATGAAGTTTATACTCTACCTTTTGTCCCGTACTAACTATGTCCAATTGTTCTTGTCTTTCCATGTGCAATTATCGTGCAATTAATTTCTTCAATCAAACCAGACTACAGATTAAACAACAATGACCTATCAAAAAAGTAAACAACAGCATACAATAGATAACATGCAATCTTGCTTTTTTTTCAATATTTATTCATCTATTCTATTTATAACAGTTAATTTCCTCAACTTCCTTTCACAGTGCATGATTTCAAACTGGTTTGTGAAATTGTCGGTGGGAGGTCACCCAAGCTCGACCTTTGACCTAAAAGATGTGTTTAATTTGGTAACAATAATGCATCAGTTACGACTATGGTCCAGTGGGGGGAAAACTGTGTCATGACCCAAATCTGACATCTAAAAGTACAAGTGTATAGAGGGATAAATAGCTGTGTAATCGTTTGCAGCTTTAAACTACTGTGCCGCTGAAAATAGCAACACTTGAGACAGGAATGCTTCATATAGTTACCAATCATCTGCCTGTACATGTAATCAGCTGACTGTTATCATATAGCGTCAAAAAGGACTGCGAGTAACTAGTCTGGTAAAACTATGCTTGCCATTCGGAATATTGTTATGTTTGGTATCCATGACATGGCTTAAAATATGACACCAGCAAATTACTGACAGCTAGCATGACCTTTTGGTAAATCTTCATAAGAGGGTCACCAAAACAGAACTGATTTTCCTCTCTCATTATCTTAATCGATAATTTAACTTGATTGAGTTACGTTTCACAATAGAAAAGAAACATAAACTTGTTTTATCCAATTTTTTTAAATTCAATTTCGTTTTACCCACAATCCTATGCGCTCAATAGTCCTTTCCACTGGAATGTATTTGTCTACTTTCAGGAGTGCTACTACATTGCTGTTCCTTTTTGTCCAACTAGAGTCTGGGTTACGCCTTCGTTACAAATTTCACGGCTGGGGGAGGAGTGTTAGCTAAGGGTGTCAGTTTACTGAAGGGCAATTCTTGCAGTTTCGTTTGTAGATCTGGACTATTTCAGATTTTACACCATAGACAGACCAATAAACACACATTGATTTTGATCTTCCGCAAGAACGTCACATGAAGTTTGGTCGACTCTCTAGTCACCTAGACACAACATAACTTGAAATCTGGCCTGCTGTGGTAACGAACTATTTATAGCATGCTCGGCAGGTGGTGGTATCTGCATGGTAAACTAGGGATGAACCGGAATGAACTGGAACGGTCCGGAGCCGTGCTGAATGAAAAATATTGGGATGGTCGTTGCCGTTCAGACGCTTCATTGTCTTCTGAATGTTCGTTTGAGAAGTGCAATGGAAATTTGAACGGTTTGTGAATCCATATTAACTTGACTTGTAAAAGTGTAGCAGAATTGAACCATAAATGTCTTACTTCGTGCTGCCAGCATTCCATTGAAATTTGGTGTATCCTATAGATAACAGAACAATTAAAGATGATTCTTTTCTTTTCAAGAAATTAGAGACAAAATATGATGTATTGGCGAACACCTTGCTTTGCTATATACTCATTATCTCATACTTTATTCCATGCCACTATATAAGACTTTAAGTATGTTATAATAATACTGCAAATACTTCAACTACACAAATTTGGCAATGACATTTTCTTTACTGAGCAATATCTATACATCTATTATCGTAAAAACACATAAAGTTTAAGTACCGATCTTCTGTGTGAATCAACTGGAATAAGAATGTAAACAAACACCTTTGGACATTCTTTTTACAGCTGTGATGTTTCAAACCACTGTTGAATGCACCATGAGTATTTTCTTGTTAAAATTCTTCGGATTTGGAGGTTCACGCGGAATTTAAATCCTATTCTAATCGTAATGTTTATTGGAAAAATGTTTCTGTCTCTGATTACTGGCCTTAACTTTGCACGAATGTTCTCAACAAATGAAATTGATATTCTGTTTAAGTATCAAAAAGTGGCAGATAAGCAAGTGGTCAATCCTGGGATTTACTCTGAAGATAAAAAAATCAATTTGTTGGCTCACCCGGTACGATTGCTTGTCTATAGACTTATTACATTGATATGAAAGCACCCCAATCATAGCCAATGGTTTTGCTTGGATGATGACAGACTTTTTAAAAACACTGTGTACATCTTTATTTTCAGCAACTACATCTTTCATTTTCACAATATCCTTGGCTAAGCCACGTTTCTAACAAATGCAATTTACCAACTATATACAACGCTAAATTATGCTAATGATGGCACCATAATGATATTACTCATGCTGATGTACTTTTCATTTACGCGTTCAGAAAATTCCTCCAACTTGTTCTGGTGACAGTACTGTAGATTGACCCGCCCACCGTAAGGGGGCCTCCTTGCGACAGGATAGCTCATTTATCTGTACATTCTTCAAGTTATATGTTTGTTTGTTTGTCTTTTTAGATATGTTTATGTCATGTCATGTATGTATGTCACTATGGGACAGTAAGTCCGAAATAAACAATAAACAAACAAAATGTTCGTATACTCATACAGGCCAGGTTCAGCGATAGAAACTTGATCCTGATGTTCTGTCAGGCCCACTGACGATCTTTGTGCATCCAGCTTCTATACTCAACAGAGACCATGTGTGATCCCCTGACCTAGACCGGGTCTCCCGCGTTCATGTTTGTGGGTTGCCGCAGTTTCAGTCTTCTGGAAACAAAGATACACTGAAATTCACATTTTCTGTTAGCCTCAAATGCGGATTATTTGCATGCAACATGCAATAACTGTGGCAAGATCATCATCGTCATCATTAAATTCATAACATCATAAACTGGTATCTAATAAACACTATCAACTATATATCTTCTATACAAAACAGCAACTGACTTAACGATGAAGCAAAAAATACAAAACTGTTGATTAGTGGATCGGAGAGACGGCAATCCTTAGCAAACTGTGCGTGCCATCTAGATTTGTTTACATCATGACAGATGACTATATGGATGGACGAATGATGTACATGTGTTTGCAGACATCGTTGTTTCAGATCACACATCTCTTTCTTTCTTCGAAAGCGTCAAATGTTTTGAACTATGATTACGTGAGATCTTCCTAAAGCTTGAAATCATTGACACTAGCTTGCCCGCTATGGCACAGCCGGAAACAACGTTCGCAAGTCTTGGAACGATTTCAAACCAGGCCGGGCCCTGGGGTCTTTTTAAGCGTTTTCGAGAGATATATTGCAATTCCCTTTGGTGCGTTTGGTCGAAATGAAACTCAGTGACCCGAGCATTCATAACCCAGCATGGGCTTGATTCTACCTGACTCCAAAATCCGTCGTAACTGCTACGCCCCAAAAACAACAAAAGGCGGTGCCGAAAGGCTCCTCATGTTACTTTGATGGCTTCTCGAGAAACCTCGCGAGACTTGATCATCTGGGCGTTGCTCTCTTGGAGGAAATAAATCATTGGTACTTTTTAATGGTATGTTGGCATGGCAATACATGTTCATGTCAGAAAATAAGGTTTTTTAAAGAACATCCTCGATACACTACTTCTGCATTTATGCGTATTTATGGAGAAGTTATAGTCCCTGGAATTAGAGGTCGACATGGAGGAATTCAAGAAGACAAGGATTGCATGACTCCAACCCTGTACAGCTTCTTTCCTAATCTCGATTAGAGTACACTATGCAATCGCCTCGATCGTTCTATTGAATAGATCCAAGAGAACACAAAATATATATATACATGCCGGGAGTGGACTCTGAAATTTCCGGTTTCTTGTTTCCTTTGCTGAGCTGTGGGACTAATTATCTGAAGTCTTCGGTGAAGTTGAGGAGACACAGTACACCAGTCACAAAACCCGAGGTGACTGCTGCCACGTGTGGAGATAAACCGACGAAAAATAAAGGGGCAAAGAGAACGTTGAGATGATGTGAGGACACGGTTTGACAATTTAAAAGTGTCCTGAGTTCTCAAATGAAAGCTCATTTGTGTTGGTAGAATCCATAGTTGTAGCTATAGAGTCACAAGTTAAACTTTGTTCTAGCTCAAGAAAAAATTGTCATGAGTTTGTTTTCCTTGTCCGTTGTTGACGGCACACTTCTGCAAGCGGCAAGTTCAATAGACACCATGAAATGTTCACGTATACGTAAGTAACTAGATAGATATAACACTTCGGCATATAGTGGAAATCCTCAGAATCAGTTGATCCCCAGCTCTTGCCTTGCAAGCAACTTTACCTATATACTGTTGAATACCAACTAGAATGTGTAAAAAGTAATCTGATAGTGTACAAAATAATTTGATGAACAATGTCTGGCAGAAAATGTCTAAAGATATGAAAACAGTAAAAGTTGTAAATAATAACCGTGAAACCTAAGTCCGTGAAGTTAGCGTACAGGTGGTGATGATTTCAGCAGATGAACAAATTCTGTTTCCCGTTAGGCTTGTCGCTAACAGTCAGGTACAGCAATTGACCCTGGAAATGAAGGTCGTGAGATTCCAAAAGTAATCTGATTTGGAACAGAAATTTCCTGTCACACATTCACGAATTTGGCCTCCCGAACAAGAGCCGAACGCCCACAAGCATGGTTAGGAGTAGATGTAGATCGGGCAAGGTCGGCTGGTGTTCGAAGAGACAAAGTCGGCTACTGTTGTTCGGCTGTGTCAGCCGAATGACGTTTAAAAATGTATAAACGTTCGGAAGAGAGGTTAAGCCATGGTTGGCTGGTGGTCGGCAGTAGTGTTCGGGAGTAGGCTATGTGTGGTTGTTGTTGGCAAGTTCGCATCTGAGTCAAATTCGATTCATATAGAGAGGTAGGCGTGGCCTAAATCTGGTCAGACTGCTCCCGAACTTCAGCTAACCTTGGTCGGCTGATGTTTGGGGGAAGGTCCTGAATGTATGACAGTCTAGATTGGTACACCGCACCTTGCAGGAGTCTTCTAAACAAAGTGGTTAGACGATACCATTTTTGCCGATGACCATCTGAGAAGCCACCATTATTAAAAACAATACCATTGCTGCCATTGCTCTTGCCCTGTTGAAGAGTTGACATTTCATTATTATGGAAAGGTCGAGATTGAATGAAACTCTTGTGCAAGTGCAATTAATACTAATACTTTCTGATATTCTATTATTAAACATATACACGGACTCTAGGAAAATGCACTCAAGGAATAGTCACCAGGTTCATGTTCAGCCATTGTTTCTGATTTACGATGACACACTGTACCTATGATGTGCCAAATTCCTTCATTTTGTACCCCTGCCTTCCTTAATCGACAATCCCCAAAAGTGTGCTCTGCGAGCTTCAATTGAACTGGGCAACAACACTGCGACCTAGACTTGAACTTGGCAATCACGACCAATGCCGAACATCTGTTGACTTGTATCTTGTCCAAGTGGGGCGATGTTGTGTGTACACAGTGGGTTTGTATATATCCGTGGGGAGCCTACTGACCGAGACTTTGTCAACATGGAACTCATCTGGAGTGCCCTGACTGTCGTAAACAAACCTTGTCCCGTTTTGCGGTCATGTGCGAGACAGAGGTGCCCCCCTCCCCCCTTGGGTGTGTCATTGCCACCAAGGTCAATAAGGACGTCAGAAAGATCGCATCCTTCCGCAAAAAACATCACCGCAATGACCTCCAGTCACCGCAACAGAACCCACAGAATGCCTGTCTCCGCCCACGGTTGACTTGCGGGAGTAAGGAGCGGCCTCTGTCTCTGATTCTGGCCGACGAAGGTTAATAGATAGCTCTAGGTCAATGATAATGACGTTGTTTACAAGTGGTTTGGGGTTCCATGGCAACGGCACATACCATTTGAAGGGGAGGGAACCTTTCAGACATTATAATTAAAACCTGAAGGAGAAATGGTTACCTGATAACGAATGATGCTGGTAACACGCCTGACAAAAAATGTCACCCAGACAGAAACTCGCCATAGCATACACAAGAAAGCTCCTCCGCTACCCCAAGACCTGAGTACTAAAGTAATTTCCCTCAGCTACCAGCTCTAGATACCAAGTTTCATATTTTCCTAAAAGAGCTGAGGTAGCGTTTACTTGACAACCAGGTCCTTGGGCAGTCGAGGAGACTGCCTGTGTAGGTGTGGCTCCGGCAACGTCTCGCTTCGAGGGTACAAAATGTCCGTATTATTTATTAGCGGTTAAAGTGCTTTAGGGCGAAAAATAAAATGCATGAAGATGGAACAGAGTGATGTTTAAGAGGATAGATTAGTCCATTATAGACATAATCAGTCAGTAAATCATTCCCTGCATTCTGACATTGGAACCAGATTACCGTCTTAACCTGATTAAGAAAATTCGCACCACCTCGAGTCTCCAAACCAGGAGGTATTACTTCAGTATCTTACACCATCAATCCACCCACAATATTGTTGCATTGACAAGCTCTCTTCCGTTAGTTATGATCCTGTACAGATATGGGCATGTCGTCTAGTAGGTATGAGAAATCACGTGAACTTAATAACTTGTTTACCGTTTGACATTGACCTGTAGTAACCACGTGTAAAATGAGTAAAGGGAGATATGTGATTGACAATGGCAGCTGGAATTCGGCACGGAGTCCCGAAATGACCTTGAAGTTTTGTCGGGTCCGGTCAATACTCCGAACGAGCCTCGGGCCGTGTTCTCTGGCTGACTCACATATCGCGAGAACTCCCACGAGACTCGATGTGGCTCCCGCGAGATTTCAACCCCGTCCTCCATCTTGGAACGTTATGTAAGATCATCATATAAATTGTCTTAACAAGTAGGATGTCTTGGTGGAATGTGTTCGACAAATCTGAATGCTGCCCCTCCCCTGCTCATTTTGCCTTAGTATCATACCAGCTTTCATCCTCATAGTAGTATTGACTGTTACAGTTATGTGAGGAAACAGGTCAAAGCTATGTCTATTCCTGGTTTCTCTCAACTCGAAGAACAAAAGGACCGTACGTGCGTGACTCACGTAAATACCGTAAACTCTTACCATAGCCCTGGGGAGAGGGGGTCTTTCCTTATTTCCTTGAAAGTGTTAAGAAGTTAAGGTACTAAGCCGTGAACTGTTCTCTTAGCTATTCCGGCCTTGTGTCAATTGCCAAGTGTTTGGCCCTCCAATTTGTCAGTAATCGTACTTTCTTCCACCATGCACCATGCATACCTTATTTCTATACGAGCCTGCTGGGAGAAAGGTCTGGTTTGTCCTTGTCCTCACTTGACATCAAAGTTCAACGCCAGGCATTGTGTCACTTCCACTTTATACTTCTTTTGACGTAGGTATGCCCGACATTTGTTGCTAAGCCTACCCCGCAGACAGTACACATCCTCTAGGACAGAGAGCTTTGTACTGTATGCTACGCCTAGCCTCCTGTGGCTAAATTGTTAGGAAACCAGCTTATGAGTCAAAAGGTCATGGGTTCAATCCCCACCTATTCCTAGCCTGAAGTTCTTCACATCAATTTACACGCAGTTGGAATCGACACTCGTTACACCAAACACCGTCGCTAGCCTCACGGTAATTATGGCTTCACCACATCACGAAAATTACTAAAATATTTCTACCGTAGTCTGCAAGACTAGGAGACGAAGTACTATTGCGACAGCACTTGATACTGCATAATGGAGAATCATTAAGCGATTTTTATTACGTGCTGCCACAAGATTACGTCCTGGTATCCGATGTATTTCTTACATCCCCTTTCCACTAGAGGATTTGACCGCTAAGTGACAAAAAAAATTGAAAAATCTTTCAAAGAATTTCATACATTAAGATCGAATATATTTACCTCTTTTTGTCTTTTAAATGATTTATATCTTGCATCAATATTCTAATTTTAAAATTAATGTTCACACAAACCAACTTTGTTAAGCGATCACCGTTTGGTGGAAAGGGGGGCTTAATGATTGTAAAGTTCAGGGATGTAGATATTAAAGCAGCTTGTTCTACTACAGTCTGACAGGTTCTCCCGGCTCTACATGTAAAGTCAAGGTTCCCCCTGTCAGGACTGTAACTTTAACACCGTAAAGAGTTTAACAGATGTTAAGTTTGCCACAGCGGGAAAATTTACAGCCCAAACAAAGTTTAACAAAGGAGGATTTGTTCATGTTTCTGTTTTCTGTCCCTGGGAAAAATACTGCAGAGAAAATCTCGCCAGCTGTTTTCGTGTCCCGAGAAGTTCATTCATCGGCTTTGGTGGCTGGCAAAAAGAGACCTCGTTTCCTTTGGGCTTTGTACCAAATTGTAGATCTTCCTGTTTACACTATCTTTGTTGGGTTATTTTAGGTAATTAGCCTTACACATGCCTCGCTTTGAAAGCCAGGATAAGCCTTTCAACAAGCTCAATGTGTAGCTGACTTGTATACATTTTTTGTGTCCTGTGCCCACCTTCCAAGGCCCAGACCATAATACAGACACATTAGGAAGTCGTAAATCGTTCTTTGAGACATGTTAGGACTGAAAAATACAGGAAAACTGTTCCTTGAAAATCAACAGGTCTTGAGGTTACTGAAAGGTCGCTGTAGTCAGGAATTTCAGACAGGGTTTCTGATAGAATGTTGATAAGTTTGCATTTCGTCTAATTTGTGTCAGTTACCAAACTTCGTCTCTGTAACGGACTGCACTTACAGTATCAGACTGTATGACACTGAATAGAAAGCAAACGTCACACATAGCCAAATATGGCCTCCGGATCCCGAACACTGCCGAACTCCCCCCGACCATGGTTAGGCGTAGGTCAGGAGCAAGGTCGGCTGGTGTTCGGCCAGGTCGGCTACTGTTCGGCTGCGCCCGTGAGCCGAATATACTTCAAAACAAACCATTCCGGTGTGGACGGGAGGTTCGGCAATAGTTGGCTGGTGGTTTGCTGGTGTTCGGAAGTTGGTCGGGGCGTGGTCACAGTTGGCCGTCAAATCTAACTCACTTTGGTTCTATTCGTACAGAAAGGTAGGAGTGGATCATATATCGGGTTAGACTGCTCCCGATCTTGATGCTCGGGAAAGGTTCTGAATGTGTGACAGGGGCTTTATCAGGATAACATGTGAGACTGATTCTTGATGTAGGTAAGAAAGACTTAGCGAAAGTTAAGAAATTCTTGAAAACTTTCCAAGTGTCAGTCTCACAGTTTCTTGATAGGATTATTGACTTAAGGTATATCAAAGAGTCAGGTTGACAAGCTGTTCCGCCCCCTATGGTTTAGCGAGCTCTAGCACTGGAGCAGAACTGTTCCGAGGACGCCTACCGATTCTCAAGGGCACGTCAAGGTCACGTTCAACACCACGGCTTCTTTGATGTGCAATGGCGGTCCTGACACGCGGTGCATGACGGGGAGGTGGGTGACGAGTTTACCAGTTGTTGCTGACAAATGGTGAACCGTTTCTCAGTGACACTTGGCGGTCTACAGGCTGCGGTTTACCGCAATTATGTGACCTTCAGTCCGATTGGCCTTCATAAGCCACGTTCTAACGCCGTGCCGTGTCACTGTGGTCGTCCCCGAGTCACACATTTTAAACTACCAAAGAATGTGTTGAAAGCTGACTGAAAAGACAAGTGGGTTAAAGTCAGCCCTCCTGCAGGGCCTACGTCACCAACTGGATTACATATATACCAATGTCACTGCACCCCTATATAAATTATTCTCCCCTGACATTCATATTTAAATTACCAAACATTTTGGAGGTTGCATACAGACACAATATAGCCATATAATTTGCTCACCTAAGAAACTCAAGTTCGAAAGAAGGTGGCAAGCTTTTGATGTTACTTAGCGTTCTGTTCTATGTACGGAAAATATTTTATGGTCGGACATTGATACTGTTCGACCTTATGTATATCACCTTACACTTGATAATGTTACCGACATAGTACTAACATGACATCCACAAATAAATAGACATTTTTTCAGGTACTGCCATGTTAACATCGATTTGCTAAGCTTTCCTGCTCCTTCACTCATCTTTTTTTATTATTATGGCCATCTAAACAACAATCAACTCAAACAAACAAGAAGTCTTTTCCATCTGACTTCCATGACGTCACGGCCAGCCAGTGGCAGGAAAAAAACGGGTGACGGTTGTCTAATTTGCCTACAAATAATTTGCATATGTTTTCAAATTATTTGCATGTATATGATGTAAACAAAAACGGCAATCGCCCGTATTACGTCATGGAGTATGTCTGCTGTGTCGAAAGAGGTACCTAAAAGTACAACAACAAACATCTGGTCATATCATGGCCTTAGACCTCATCTCTGTGGTCAATTTTCTCACACCGCGAATCCAGCTGAAGTTCTGTGTCAACTTGACGTTTCTCCGCTGGTCATCATGGGAAGTAGGGCAGCTCAAATTGTCTGGTGGTTTCTAAGAAATGGTCAGCAGAATTCATGAAAGGTTTCCAGGATCTAAACATCAAAGGCAAGTTCTATGCGTTATGAGGTACGAAATGTGTTTACAATGTCTTTGTTCAGATTTGCCTTGCTGTATCTGTCAAGGACTGTGGAACCTTGTATTTGTGTGTTTGGTTCATTTACGTATCTCGTCAAAGTGTTTCAAGAACCATTAAAAAACCTTTATTGAAAATAACATCCATAGCATCATACATTTTGGTTAGTGAGCGAAGTCAGACGAGAAACATATCCCCATATCAACCCCTCGGAGATTCTCTTGGCTGGTGCATTAGAACACGTTGATTTTTGTGAAGACTGGGACGTGAGGGGAGGGCTAACAACTCCATCCAATATGTGTTTCAAAACCCCTTTAACTTGAGGAGGTAGTAGAAAGCTATCACATTCCATGCACTGACTGTAGCAAGGACAGTGGTGAGGGGTGAGGTAACAACAAGGACCAAATACCAGGCGATAGGACGGACGGATTACAGGTATTTTGGAGGACCTCAGAAGAGCTCGAAAGTAATTTTACCTTGAACTAGATATTAGGGACGACCGTTGGTTTATCCCGAAGAATGTCCAGGGACATCTGTGGGATTTTAAAGGAGTCCGGGAAAATCAGGGTTCAATTAGAGTGAATTAGGTCAGTTTGTGCTGCTAATAAATCCTTGGATATCACCAAACTAGGAGTCCCTCTTGAAATGAACGTGAAATTGGGAGGAAAAGATAGATTGACACGAAAATTTTATATTGTTTTATTGTCGAACTGTGTTATTACTGGGTAATTAGTGTGTAGTCATGTTGTGTTTTTATCCATTTACTTATTAATTTAAATTTGTTCTGAGATAAATGCTAACAAAAGTAAATTGTACAACAAGACAAAATTTAGCCAATGGCTACAAGTTCCTGTTTGTTTTCATAGATAACCATTTGTTTTTATTTGATTTGATCTGAGTTGAGTTAAGATTCGCCTCATTGATTGGTTGGTACTCCACACATCGCCGGTACCATGGTTCCAGCTAATGGCGAGAATGCTAGACAGACTGTCTGGCAGACAGTCTTACAGACAGAGAACTAGTGGGCAATAATGGACAGCTTTTACTAAAATTCTGATTGCCATTATGTATCATGATGATGAAGTACATCCAATGCCGCTTTTACGCACTAAATCACAATAGGTTTCAGTCACAGTACGGCAATTTTACGTCTGTTTTCGCCTAAACTCGTTCTATTAAAGTATACATCACCAGACATCAAAAGGCGGGAAACAGAAATGATTGACCGGACGATTCACGTCTTTGATTGGTCGATACGCGGCCACCGGACGGCGCGAAATGCTGACTTTGGCATATGTCATGACAGAATTCTTCCCGCCAAATAGTGTCACAGACTCCGAGTATACCTTGTCATTCAGGTGTTTGGCACGACGCAGAGAGGCTTTGGCAGTAAAATAAACTACACGTATCCCACATTATCGTGGGACTATTTCGGGTATTCTGGGGTATATCAGGACAAGTCAAGATGATTGGATTACGACTGAATAAACCATAACAAGATGACCTGTCGGGGCCTGGTTCAGAAATAGCCTGCTTACACGTGTTCTTTGTTACTGTGTTTCATCTTTAAATTTTATACCGATGCTCTTGGGTTTAAAGAATTCTTCCGTGACCTAACATGTTGCTGAACGTCTCGACAGTGCTCCTGTGGCTTACAAAGCATTCCAGGTCTTATTTAAAACAAAAATAATTTATTCACCCACATCAGTATCAATTTGTGTAAAATGTGTAAAGTTGTGTATTATTTGCAACCTTGTATTGAACTACAAAATGAAACAATTGTATACGTGATGAATGTCAACTTTGGTGATGCGGATATAATAAGACGCTAACTACTGGAAGTTCGCCTGAGATGTTCCAGTGAGCAGGTGTAGTACATAGGAATCTAGTTAGAAGTTAGACGAACCTCTTCTGACAGAAATCTGATCATGTTATGCAAAATAGCTGCTTGCTTTCCAGACACTTTGCAATCCTAGGTCAATTATGCAATCCAAGGTCAATTATAGTACTTTCAGATGCCATAGTTCTACTAGAAATTATCAATTAGATTCTCTTTCCATTGGGAAAGAAAACTCGCTGCAACGGCATTCGCCATGGTCAAATTAATGGCTTGACATACTGCTGATATATGATATTGATACTTTTGACCAACTGCTAGCTTGATGTCGAAAGTCTGATAGCTATATGTACCTGTAAGCTTTATTTACTCGGGTGCGAAAGTCTGGACATATCAGACATAATCTATTGTGACAACTTCTCTTCCGGCATTTTGTTACAGCTTAAACATATTCACAGCTTGAATGTATTTGCTCCAACATCAACGACATTGGTGTCCTAATAATGTCATACACTCTCGTATATACAGTCTCTTTACAAGCTACTTCACCGATGTAAAAAAATAGCTACACATACCTTATTCATTAAGTTCTATTTATAGAATTTGCAAAAAATGTCCAAGATAAGGAATCTTGATTACCGCAGCAGGAAACAGGAGAGAGTCATGGAACCGGTTTGTTGGCGAGGCGATCACTGATAAAATCAGTCTGAAACGGCAGGTTTTTGCAGCTGCAAGGTTTTGAATCACAAACACAAACTTTGCTAATCGAAAAGTGGAGAATAGACTTATGTGAAAAGGAATGGACCCATAATATGAAGAACTGTAGAATTAAGGAGCATGCTCCCCTTTTCAGTATAATCCTCAAGCTTTAAAAATAAACATCTTTTGGCATAGCCATATGTTTGTCGTAACATCCAGCTCAGTGCCTAAAAGTGATCATTTGTCTTTGCAAATGACAGATTTTGTAGCGATAAGAATCTGAGAAAGTTACTAGAACAGCCTACTGTGTTGTTTGTACGTCTTGCATCTGGAATCTGGGTCGCACTCGGAGGTGAGACTCAGCCGGGCGAGACTAATGAAACTGAAATTGTGAACTTTTCTAAACCTTTCTAGACTTGAACAGTTCAAGTCTAGAAATCTATGTTTTCTCGCTCAAGTTCAAGTTGAACTTGAGATTCTTCGTACCAGTTACTAGCCATGCTAGTACGCGGGAGTCCAGTTTCACCGATGTTGTATGGACAAGTATGCATGGTTCGAAGACCCATTGAATGAATCATAACCTGAGTGTCAGACTATTGCCAAGGGCAGTATACAGGCTAGTTCCCCGTCTACGAAAAATTTACCATAGACACCCCCACAGATCGAGATAAATTAGACCCGTAGATCGATGCTAACTCTGGGATCGGGCTTGGGGCTTCTCCAAGCCGAAGGGAGTTTTGTGTCGGAGTCTGGCGTCCAGGCTAACCCAATCGTAAACATCGCCTAACCGGGCTCTTCAAATGAAACCCATGCCCATGTTTGGGAATCTTCAGGTGTAGATGTCGTAAAGCAGCGCTTGGACTGATTTAAATTGATGTATGGGAAAACGGTCAAAAGTATGTACAAACAAACTTAGGATGCTTATAAAAATTCAATTTCAATTGCAACAAGTTGATCAATGATTTGAAGGTGCTATGACAGACTTCTAAAATGATTGAAAGAAATGGGTGTCAAATGACTATGACTCTTATGCAAGATACACGGATATGGTAGTGTCACTGACTACTGATCACTACTTCTTCGGAAATGTAGGATTGCCCGTTCCTTGGACATCTGTCTCAACAGAACGTGCGGGTCAATGACCCCTAGTTGATTCAGTAACCCTGTCTGCCCTTATTAACACGGAGACTTGTGGATAACGGACAACATGCCGATTTCATTTAGTCTCGGAAAGGGCAGCAACGGGTCACTTCTTCCGACCAAGCAATCCAACCGGCTGGAGGAAATGAAACGAGACTTCGGCCCTGACTTCCAGTTTTCTAGTGTAGTGCGCAGTGTGCATAACAAAGTGACTTGTTGGTGCATGTGGAAGAAGAATTTTGAAAGTTGCTCTCTGTCATGCCTGTGGAGGGTCGCGTATGTCAATGTTTACTTTCGCAGAAGGAAAACATTGTTTTTGATCAGTCTCTTCTTCCTCTCATTCTTCATCTTATTCTCCAAACAACTAAAGTCAATGACATGGACCAGACGTCGTCTGTTACCATGGTAACTGGTGTTGTAGCAGACACCGTGTGGTGTTGGGTTACATTTTGTAGCAGAGCAGAGTTGAAGGCACTTCCCGCCATATATCATTTAGGGCCATTTAGTAAGGTGTTTGAGTGACAAAACACTAGACCATTATGCCTTTGCTTTGCAAATGTCACCTTTCTAGTTTTGAATGTTTGTATCTAAATCACAATGGTTGACAACCAAACTAATTTTATATCGATGGGAAAAGGACGTAAAAGCTATGTCCAATTGTCTGAAAGATGTTGTTTTTCTTGTGCTTTTTCCCCCCATCGGTATCCTTTGAATGACAAATAACCCAGGGCAAACGTCGGTGTTGCGGACAGTCCTGGAACACAACACACAAAATGCCACACGTCAGAATACGATAGAGACCATTGATAATGCATGGTTGTTATTGTGAAGAGAACCGTTTCTCGAGTAGCCAGCTCGATCAAAACCATATTGAAGAGCTGAGAAATGGCATTTCAGACGAAGCGACCTCTACCGATTCCATCTGTATAAGCATGAAATTCGAAGGTTTTGAACCAGTCGCTTCAGTGTACGATATTACAACGGAGACCACCGTTGGTTGTACATGGATGAGGTACATAATCCAACTAGAGTCTTTCTGATATCGCCTGCTCACAGAAAGCGATCAGACAAGCACCACAGGGAAGTGTAGTGGTGATCTATAAGGGCATTTGGCAACTGTTCTCGAGTCAATGTCTCCCACATACTGCGGTCTTTCGTTGATTAATACATTGATAAATGAGTAGCCTGTCCAGAAACGTTTCTGATACTCTATCATTTTGCCCCCAAGGCTTCGAGTTCTGCCGCAGAAATTAGATCAGCCTTGACATCATCTGAACTCGAGCGTTCTCTGTAATTCGCAACATCAGGGCCCAATTAACCCAAACTTGGCTCAAACGCCATGAAACACCCGTGGAATAGTGCTCCCAGAAGGCCTGTTTATGTAGACAGAGGCGGACGGTACGACACCACAGACCCAGACGAGACCGGGGCCATGTGAAAACGATCATTCGGGCTTCCTACGCGTTTAAATTTTCGCCGACTCTGCACTGTATACAGTATTGGACGTGACAGTTGCTCACAGTTGCTGTTGCTATGCGGGAAACTCGACTGTCGTGATGTTTGATGGGCTTTACGACATTAAACGTTTTGCGGTGGCGAAATAAAGAAAGCAAAGAAACCAGCTAGTTTTTTTCCTGCTAATACTGAAAGGGCACTATTGACAGACTTACCCTGTTAGTAACAAAATATTTTGTACTATATTCCTCTCAATAAGGGGAAAATTTGTACTATTGACAGAATGATTATAGTGCAATATTTTCTGTTATTTTATAACAGTCACAGTACGGCAATTCTATGTCTGTTTTCGCCTAAACTCGTATCAAAGAATACACCACCAAACATCAAAAGGCGGGAAACAGAAATGATTAACCGGCAGATTCACGTCTTTGATTGGTCGATACGCGTACACCACCGGACGGCGCGAAATGCTGACTTTGGCATATGTCATGACAAAATTCTTCCCGCCAAATAGTGTCACAGACTCCGAGTATACCTTGTCATTCAGGTGTTTGGCTCGACGTGTCTGTAGTATTATCATGACAGAAAAGTAGAAGTTAAATCTTGACTGTGACGGTATTTTTCTCAAATACCGGTTTTCTATCTTGCAAACTTGCGTGGAAGGAATATTACCATGCTGAATTCGTCAATGACAAACTATTTTCTGTGATAACGACTGTGTACGGGTTTCGCCAATGTCTGACATGCTTTGTATGAGTACAAGAGATCGTATTTGGCCCATAACATCAACCGTATCCGTCTGACAGTTCTCTGAGCTACTGTTCTGACCCTTTAGATTCAGATCAAAGTTTCTCTCAGACCTAAGGGAAAACTGCAGATTCCCGTTACAAGGAAAAGCGAACTTTTATCCTGTCTTTCATCTGTTTTATCATCAAAGATCTTGTCCGGTCGGGATGTCGGGAAGTTCTTGCTTTAGTATTTACTTTGACAGTCTCCTACACGGCGAAAGATTTTTCTCAAGCCCCGGGAAGGAAAGGATGGAGCCAGTAACAACAAACAATTCGCTGCAGACCTTCTGATATTTCCTCCCGCAAGGTTATGGCAATACGCAAAACAGTCTGTGAAGTAGTGCTGCGTAGGCTTTAACGAGACAACTTGAATAACCATAGGAAGGCGCTAAGGGCTTAAGTCAGCCATAAAGGGGAAGGGGGGCTATTTCTGAGCTTCCTTGCCAAAGCTACATTTATTCTCATCGCTTCATAGACACTAAAGGGAAGTTAAGACAAGTGTCACGACCAGAAACAGTAGTGATGTTACGTTCCAAGTAAATGCATAACCATTTATTCCTTGAAAATACGTTCCTGATTTTTCTTAGTACGCACCTGATATCAATTGCCAAGTGAAGGTTAGAATAACAAACCATATATATCGTTCAGAAACGGGAAATTCTCTCTTTTGGAACAGGCTCAAGTTAATGTCACGCATAAAGCCAAGTTCCTGTACCATTCAAAGAAAAGAAAATTAATTGAACAAACGTGTCCTTTAGGGTTCACTGACCGCACGTGGCAAGGCATTTGGGGAGGCGGTTCTAATTTACGACTCTGTGACCTTGTGCCTGAAGCCGGGACAAGTGTGTATCGTATGTTTGCCACATGTGTTTAGTCGACATGGCAGACTACACTACCAAGAGCAGTGGCATTCCTGGACATTTTGGCGGTTACGCACGGTTTGCAAACATGTTCAGGTCGTGGTATATGACAACGTGCCCTTGTAGGGAGAATTATTTGCAGTAAATTAAATTTAGACGTCTGCTGCAGTTTCCTCATCCCTCGTACGAGGTCGTTGCTTGAATGATTTCCCTGTCATTTTCTGGAATGTCACATCTTTCTAAGTCACTTTAAGTCTAGCTTACACACATTTGTTCTATTATTTTCTGACAAACGTAACATTTGAGAGCATCAAGGCAAACAGACCACTGAAACGCCCAACTAACAATGAAAACAACAACGAACTTATTTTTAGATAATTAAAATAGCTGTCCGATTACAAAGCTCATTATTTTGTTTCTTTATTACTAACGTTTGTTTAACATGCAAGTGTTTCGAAACTTTTGTACAGTGGTTACTATTTTCTATATATGTATTTTACTTCTTTCTGAAACAACCAATTATTTACACATTGCAATAGGCTAATAGAGTACAATATTTACATATGATATCTTGCTTTTCAGATCCAAGTAAAACATGTCCCTTGATAAACTATTTTCCATGTATACGCTATGATATGTTGAGTTACAATATAGCACATGCCCTGCATATTCTGACATCAGTGCACACATTTCTATGACGTCTAAAGCTTCGTTTCAAAGACCTCCTTCATGTCGTGTTCTTCCAGCAGTATGACGTCACCCATCCTGTTTTGGAACCACAGTCGGTTGTTTTTCCTGTCCATGCGGGACTGCAGCTGCAGTTCCGATTTGTCTCGGTAGGGCTTCGTTGACAAACCTGTCATCTCATCTATGTAAAAAAAAACAACTTTATTCTCGCAAATAGGATTTAATGGATGACATCAGCCTAGAACACATATCCTAGCCAACACAACTTGTGGACTCTGTTGTGACTCTGTAAAACTTAGTCTTCTAACTAGACTCATAAGGTTTGTTTCAGGTGTTAGATATGACTAGCCTACTTCTAAAGGTACATGTAGGAAGATGATTTGCACGGTATAGCAGTTGCAGTCATTGCGTACAGCAAAAACGAAAATAGTTTTTTTTTTTTGCTTGTATTTTTGCAGTAGGAATGCCCACGTTTCAGTGATTGACTCCTTTGTGGTGTTATTTTTAGCACAGAGACAAAATTTAAGATGTCAGGGCCTTACCAACAGACGGGGTTTCCTGGGTTAAAAGCTTCCGGCTAGCACCGAAGTTCGGATCTGGCACTAAGCTGTTCCTCTTGTACTCCAACTTGATCGAGTCTACTGAAACTGAAAATGATAGCAAAATGTAAAGTTGGATCCAACAGTTATTTAAGTTTAGGCATCGGCTGAATTATACTTTCTAAACTATCCAAAAGTGGCCTAATATATATACATGTGGTGCTTATATTTGTAGTATATATTATATGTTCTATCCTTTGAATGATCATAACTTTCCTTAGTTAGAAATGCGAAAATGTTTATTTTGGGGGAGTGCAACCGCATTTCTGGAAGGGCGGCAGTTTCGCTTGACAATTCAGCTTGACATCTCTGTTGATGAGTGTGTTTTTGGTTCTCCAATCTTACCTAAATCTTCTTCGTTTAATGAGTAGGAGCGAAGTAGCGAGTTCCTCCTGCTCTCATCATCCCCAGCGTCGGTAACTTTCGTGAGAGATCGGAACAAGTCGGGGATGTCGTCATCACTGTAATGTCGTCTCCTGAAACGAATTGTCAAACGTAATGCAATATGAGAAGAGTATTACCTTCTCTATAGTTGTCTTAAAATTTAAAACACATAACGGTTACGAATCAGCCAGTCATCACCTTACTACAGTTACCATCTCCGTTGTTCTTCTTAAAATTTAAAACACATAACGGTTACGAATAAGCCAATCATCACCTTACTACAGTTACCATCTCCGTTGTTCTTCTTAAAATCTAAAACACATAACGGTTACGAATCAGCCAATCATCACCTTACTACAGTTACCATCTCCGTTGCCTTGGTAACCATGTCTGTATCCAGGTCGGATAACCTGTCAACCACAGCCTCGGTCCGGTGCACCAATCCCTGCAGCCGACTGTAAACATCGTCTATGTCTACGGACTGGTCTGCAAATCATTCAGAAAATTGCGTTAGTTTACAAAGGTCAAAACTAAGGTCATGTATCTTTTAACACTATGCTAATGTTGGTGTGAACTCTAAGGGTTAACTTCGTAACAGCGTTATATGGTTTCTATGGCCAGAAATTAGAATTTTATCTAATCTTTAGAAACATTTAGATACTTTTTGTCTGCATGTCTGTAAACCCCACCCCTCGTTTAGCCCAACATCTCCAGCCAATGTCTTACAACAGGAGGTTTAAATCTCTCGTCAACCTCTTTGCCTATTGGACACAAAACCCATGTACGTGTCATCACAAATCAACCGTTTTGACTCAAACTGTTGTAAGAGTTACGCCAGGATGCCCTTACTGGGATTTTAAAGCCCGACAGACATGTTTGTCCTTCAGATGACCTATTCATTGGTTGATATGACCTGAACACCACCAGCACGCATGCCCCGGAAGAAGGGGGAGGGGGGTGTTGTGTGTCAGAATTTGAATTGATTGTCATCTTCAGGACAGAAATCTGAAAATTTGAACAATTTGAGAAAGGTGCAATAACAATTTCGTGGTATCATTTCTATACTTCTTGGCCATGCCAATCTATCACTTGCTTTCTTGGGAAATTTGGTAGGTTTTATTCTAACGGTCAAAACACACGCGATGCATGACCCAGCTGTCTACGCCACTGCACCGAGGAATTCAACCATCATCATTCATCTCTTACCGAACACGTACACATGTATATGTCATCTGCTGTGTGCTATGTGTACATCAACATTACTTTGTACTTCAAGGTCGATTGATACCCTTGTATAGCCCGCTATGAGTGTTGTCATGAGTGCAACACCACACCTATCAACACCGTGTTTGTGAAAGGCTGTGTCTACATTTCACACACTAAATCTTGTTCAAGTTTTGCTCGATAATGTACTGGTACATACTGTACATTTTAGTTTTCTCCTGATAGGATTTGGGATTCTGGAGGTGAAGAGGGTGCTCGCGCGCGCTATCTTGACGCTGACGAAAGGAATTTTCGACAAGTCTCATCTAGTTTCAAGTTTCTGTACCTAATTGTTTGAGTTACCTAACTATATCAAGGAAACAATGTCATTAAAGTGCTACTTAGGGCTTTTCGTTCAATCAAATATATTTATATCAAAAATATTCTTACAGTTTAAGTCCATAAGTAATCAATTCTATATCCAGCGATGGAGGTAAAAAATCAAATTAAAATGTGATTTTTACCTCCATGATCCAGCTAAGCCTGCCTTTGGCGACCAGTTTAAAAAAATCTTGATACTTTGTTTATTGTTCCAAAGGAACATCCAACAGTACGTGACCACAATTTTCAGGTCCTCCCTATAAAGAGACGGTCGCTATAGCTAGTACATGCATGTGCTTTTCTTTGCAAATTACACTGTTGCAGGACTTTTATTTGTAAAAACTAATGTCATGTATAACTAATGTCATTTATAATTCAAAGTTTGTGTAAAAATAAATGGGAGCAAACGCTTGTCGAAAAATAACAGCAACAACAAACAAAAAAATCTTACCGTTATTGTCTTGCTCCTGAGTTTCCACTCTTCCTGCAGCCTTGTTCCCCTCATCATGATCAACTGGCCCCTGGTCACGAGAATGCTCCGCCATTTTAACTCTCGTCCATAAATCCTCTCAAGCCGATCTGACCATTTGGAGGAAAGTAAAATCTTTACTTATAACTGTATATGTTTTCTCGAGACGTCGACCTTCTTAGCCAGCAGTTTGCCGAATGGACAAGCAGGGGTAGTCTGCTCTCATGCACAGTGTTAGTGTTGGCGCTAGCCGAGCAACCATGTCCATGTCGGGACGCAAATACCTTTCCGCAAACTAGCGCGCTCCGTGACGCCTAACTACGCAGGTGTCAACAAGTGTGTGTTTAAACTTACTCCACTTAAACCGCTGAAATGGGGGTGGCCGAAGCTTAAGATATATGTTTTTCTTCTTCTTTTGTTCCACCTGTTATGAGACCGGTGCAATGGCCATGTGGCCTCGCCTTCGGGAGGTCGTGAGTTCGATATCCCCGGCTGAGTCATACCAAAGACGACTTTAAAAATGGTACATACTGCTTTCTCTGTCTAGCACTCAACATTTGGGGAAAGAGATATGTCAGTTAATATAACCCGGTGGACTTGATTAATTCTTGAGAGCATATCTTTATCTCACCCCACTACTGTTACATCAAAAGATTTCAAGCAAGGAAATTCCAATGAACACTGAATGACTTTATTTGAAAGATATTTTTATTACATTCCAGACACACCAGAACATCTGTGTAGTTTGTGGTTTCATTCATATTTGAACAGCAAACTCTTAAACGTGTGTTTCAGTAACTCCATTATATGCCACATATATGATATGATATAACAGAATGGAAGTCTTCGAATGGCCCTTTAAAATCTTCTCTTTTCGTGTATGTGTACGAGCGCCTCCAAGCGATAGGTTGTTGATCTACACACTTGTTAATGTTTGGTCGCCTAATTAGTCACCAATTACAAAACACAAAGGTCATTTACCAGCTCAGCATGTATGGTCACAGTACATATACATATACATACAGCAGACTTGTGCACCATGTTTACAATAATATTTTGTACCTTGAATAAAGAGACTCTTATAGTCTTTTTTACACAACCGAGTGTTTTATTCAGCCGATGTGTCGGTCACCGTCTGTCACCTTCCTCAGGGCAATAGATATTCTGACTAGACTGGTTCACGTTGCACAGCACAGGTGTCACTGCTATAGATGCGTTCCCAAACGTAAAGTACTTACACATCTACACGGTTACCAAGAACGGTATCTACAATGCAAGCATTGTATCTCATCTGAAAGCTATTACTAGTTAAGCTTGTGCTGCTGGACATTTTTACGTGAGTTTTGTTGCACAATTTTTCTGCACTGCTGTCACGGCATAGTTACTTCCGCATTCGCTGCGGTTCGATGCGTTCATGTGAGAAATACTCCCAACCCGTAAATATACGAGAGCACTGTTTGTGCGCAACCCATATATGGGCCCAGCAGGACAAGGGTTAAATGTCTGCGGCTATGGAAACGTAGGAGACGACAGATCTGTATGGTTTAAATTTTGTTGTTCTCGCTGGACTACGTGACTGTAAACAATAATCTACATATAAACGCTGAGGTAAGATGGAGGTTCTGACACTGTTGGGGCTGCTGGCTGTACTGTGGACTGTGTACAGTGTCTGGACGTGGTGGAGAGAGAAAGAAATGCTTCCAAGGGTACGTGAACAACTTATAGTGTTGAAAGATGGACGATGAATTTGAATAGCGGTGTCAGAGAGGTCCTCACGACATGAAATATTTTTGGTAGAAGATACCATCTGCTTGCTCGCTTGGGAAATGTTGTGGGGTGTATGGAGTATCAGGCTTGGGATGTATTGGAGAGGTTTGGCTAGCGTATTAGAAGTGACAGCTTGCTGGGTCGTTGAATTTTATATGGATCGTTTCTCAAAGCTGGGTAGAATAAAGCCATTAACGTGCTCGGTACCTATTTGTAGCTAGGTACAAAGGTCATGTGTAACATTTGGTTGGGAGAGACCACAATAACATAGCAGCTTTCCCTCAAAGGTTGTCCATGGGCAAAATTGTACTTGAGAAGCTTTGGGAGCAAAGCCATTTTTCTTTAGATTTATTCTTTATTTCGGTGTAGGAACCCATACAACATTACACATTTAAATAATACAATCTTAAATATACACACAAAACGACCTATAAACCACCATATCACGATTCACGCAAGCTTTTTCTGTTTGAGGAAAATTGGCTCCTGTTATGTCATTGTGACAGTCTCCCCCAACCAGACTTTGTGATTATACACGTGCAAATGTATAGATTTCCTTGCTCCCAAACGATATTATCAGCATGTCGGCTGGTCACATCTCATGAAAGCACCATAAATTTACTATGATTTGCGACGCTATTAGAATAACGTTATTTTCATCGCCTCTAGCTTGTAGAGAAGTCAGTTCTGATCACGGGGTGTGACACCGGCTTCGGGAACCTCCTGGCCAGGCGGCTGGACCAGCTCGGCCTGCGGGTGTTCGCGGGCTGTCTGACCGAGGCCGGCGTGGCAGAGTTACGGCAGGCCTGCTCCGAACGGCTGCAGCCGATTCAGATGGACGTGAGCAGCTCAGACAGCGTGCGGCAGGCTTTCCTAGTGGTGAAGGATAGCGTGGAGAGCAAAGGTATGGGGTGGGGGGTGAATCGGAGATATCTGTGTCCGTTACAAACATTCCTGGTTTGTAAATTTACCCATGATTAATAACTTCTCTATGCTGTATTCTATATGGAAATTAAAATACTTAGAAACTAAAGACATCCAATCGCTGTCTGAAATATAGATTGTTCAGATTGTAAAACAAAATAAAAATGGCAAGCACCATACATACAAAAATACAATTGAAATGTGTATAATTATATCATCATCTCCTTCAGGACTTTGGGGTTTGGTGAACAATGCAGGGATCTTTGGACCAATTGGAAGCGTTGAGTGGCCTTCTATAGCAGATTACCAGGTGAAATATTTTATAAAGATTTTATACGAAATTTCCGTACACAAAATTAGGCGCTTACCAGCAAGTTTCTACCAGTCCTTTGATCCTTCTCAAGTTGAAATGTGACCTGAATGGAAGTGTGACGTCAGCAACAGCAGTCGGTATCGGCCCCCGTCTCGGTTAAGGGATGGTTGAAATGTTGTCAGACTTCCTATAGCTAGCAACCGGTTATAAATCCCGTTAACATGTCATTCCAAAACGCTTGCTGGCACATAGTATGGATATTTTAATTAGTTCTTTTTAAACTTCTATCAAAGGCTGTTTTGGATGTCAATCTACTGGGAATGATTGACGTCACCAAAACTTTCCTGCCCCTCTTGAAGAAGTCACCTGGTCGTGTCGTCAACGTCTCAAGTGTTGGCGGGAGGCTGTCAGCTCCTTGTACAACTCCGTACGCCGTGTCTAAATATGGCGTGGAAGGCTTTTCAGACGCCCTCAGGTGCTTGTTTGTTTATCTTTATAATATTGTGTGTGACTACTAGAATAACACAGTTGAGTTCCCCCAAGGACCCTCTGTCTGACGTACTAGTAATTCAAACGAAACGGTCGACGCTGATTGGTCGCGATGTTTATGGGATTTAAACACCACGGTGTTTATTGGATTTAATCACCACTGGTAAGGTTATGACGTCATAATCAATACGAAATGGGAACGTCTGATTGGTAAACGTCATCTGGCTAATTATAAATAATAATTCCTCTCATTACTTACAATCGTTTGCAACATCCTTACATTTTTTTAGAAAACGTATCTGCTAGACATACTTATTGTATATAGAAATTTTCATTGGCTAATATTTTAACATTTAACAGACGGGGCATAAGGTGTTTTGGGATAAGCGTGCACATCATTGAACCAGAAAAATTCAGCACATCGATTGTGCAGGAGGACAATATTAGGAAGAGTTTGCATCGCACGTGGGACTCCCTGTCGTCTGAAACTAAAGAGGAGTATGGGCAGGACTACATGGATGAACGTGAGTGAGCCTTACCCCTTGAATTTGTTTCTTTTTTGTAGCTGCGTTGGGCTTCGACTTCTCTGCATTGCATCAGGGATCTGAATTGCAAAAGAATATAATTGGTAGGACGCTAGGAGCAATTGTTCAGGTGCGGCCATGAAAATGTGTAGTTTTATCAATTTGCACAAGGGGGTGCTTCTGAATCCATCGGGATTTATTGTGGGTGCAATTAGCAAGCTTAAGCTTTATTCAGATCACTACAATTCAGTAGCGTAGAGTGGTGTGTTTCTGAAGTGGTTTCTGCTGTTTTACGAACTCTACGCCATAAAAGATATTTTCTACAACATACTGGACACGCACAACAGCTTAGCCAAACTGTATCCATAGCAATTTGAACTTAGAATTATCTGATAATCATAATAACTATTCTACCTTACCGCAGTTCTTAAAGGATTCAATGATGGTCGTTACAAAGACCCGGCCATCGTTGCCATGGCAATGGAGCATGCGCTGTGTGCTGCCTGTCCCAGAAGCCGGTACGAGGTAGACTGGGGTGCGCGGTGGGTCGCCATCCCGCTGACGTATCTACCGACTGATTTGGAAGACTTCGTCATGCGACTGTTGCTACCATGGATGACTCCCGTTCCTGCTGCTTGCAGATAGGAGACGTAAACGTTTTACGCCGTTTTATAATTACGGCATTTTACGTCGTGCTCAGTGTAGCTTAGAAATAGTGAAAGATTATTGCAAATTCATGTCCGAAGGCTAATTGCAAGAACATGACAAAATGATAAACCGTAAAAGATGATAATGATTAAAATGCTAATAAAATAATAATAGTAACAGCCATGCTATGAAAATCTGTATCTATATGAACTTTATTATCTTCTCTATATATCTCTGTAACCTCTCTTATCTTCTGTATCTCTATATAAGCTGGTAGCAACAATAAATGTAAACTGGTTCCTCTTGCAAGTATGTACAAGAAAACTTGAATAAATGAATAACGTTTATTTCAATAAAAAGGAAAATCGCAATAAAACGGAAAACTTGAATAAAAGAATAACTGGTTTATTTCAATAAAAAGGAAACAGGTTAGTCATCCCATTCACATTCAACATTTATCCGGTAATAACAGAATATGTTAACAAGCCTGATAAAACCCATTTAGGAGAGCAAAAAAACGTGAAGATACATAGATACATGTAGTTACACATATTCAACATTTATCCTGAATAATTTTGACACTAAAATACGAGGTGAGAGTTAATTCTAACGAGTTATCAGTTAAAATGTACTTTCTTAAACAAATGATCTCGTTCAAAGATTCCTAGGTTAAATACGTGATAAGACTTCCTCTTTAACGAGCTGCAGGTCCTCCTTGAAATAAATTCTGGATCATCTAAAGATGAAAATCAATTCATAACTTTTATATCAGTTATGCTGTTCATTAAGATACCACAAATCACCTCCAAAAACATTGCCCTCTGTGATTCCAATAATATTCAATACCGTGTTTAAAGTTTAAACTTTTGATCCAACACAAAAATAGGTTCCACCTAGAGCTTTCGACCAATCACTCTGGTCTTCCTCAGTAGATTGACCCAGTGGGGCTTGCCGCGTGGCTTCTTTGAAGTGAGACGTCAACACTGGGTCAAATGTATCTGTCTTCTGATATAGACGATGTCGGCCCCCGTCGCGGTTGAGTGAAGGGTGATGGGCCCAGATGCCTCTATTTCCTCCCTTTGCATGCGGCAGGGACAGGGGTCATCCATGGTGCCACCACTCGTGCGAAGTAGTCACCCAGATCAGTGGGCAGCCAAGAGATCGATATCCATGCATACCGTACACCCTGACCAACCACGTAACGGCTCTTGGGATGGACAGCACACAGCGCATGCTCCATTTCCATGACAACGGCGATCGGGTCAGCGTCTCCTTTGATGAATCCCTCACGTACTGTGATCATTTATCAATACAGGGAATGACTGTAAGACATGTGTCAATCAAAGACGGCTATTTGTATTTGTTGGCAAAGTTATTATAAAACATATGTCATTTTCTTTACTTCCCATGGGTGTTTTTTGGTGCATTTTGGTTTTTCTGATGCACAAGCAGTATCATATCATCAGTCAATAGTGTTGGCAGAAAGGTACTGAAGTTTGGAAAGACACCATATTTGAAGTGAATACTTTCATCATTGTCCGCCATTGTTTATCACATTATTTCAAAAGTTACAGATTAGATACAAAAGTCAGGCACTTTGTGGACTACTTTCGCCTCTTGACAATTCAAGAAAAGAAACTATACTAATCAAATTGTATCAGTTGCTGCAAGTCAAAGGCAACACGACAAGTCTATATACTTGTATTAATAGCTTACAGTCAACCATCTTGAATGTGTATTGTGGAATGTGTGCTGCAGAGGATGCTGCGATGGGTCCAAGTACCCCCTCCCAATGATAGCCCTTGCAGCGCTGGCTGCAATGAGTTATCGAAAACCGATACAAATACCCTGATACTGACAAGTAAAAAAGCAAAACGCACTTTCTTCGACGTACTCCAGTCCGTATTCCTCCCTGGTTTCTGGAGACAGCGTCTCAAAACAGCCGTATATGCTCCTCCTGATCGTTTCCTTCACAGTTATCCCTGTGCTGAACTTCCCAGGTTCGATGACGTGCACAGTTATCCCAAAGCATCTCATGCCCCGTCTGTACAATTAACAAATACAGAACAAGAAGTTGGAGGTCTCAGAACTCCATGAAATATTTAGATCTTGAGTGATGGTGACTGTGTCCTCCTCTGATTCACCTTGGTTTTTTTATTGCGCAAGGGAAGCAAGTTGTTATTATAATAAACGAAAAACAACAGTGTGACAGACTGAACCCAACCATGTCTGTTGCAACCTGACCGAAGGGTCATGCGGAAACACAGACACACACACAGACAAAGACAAAAACAACGCCTCCATTTTTCATGGTGGTAAATACTCTAGGAAATACCAACCTGAGGATGTCTGAAAAGCCCTCCACACCATATTTGGACACTGTGTATGGACCCTGAAATGGGACAGCAGTCCTCCCGGCAGCACTAGCGACGTTGACGACACGACCACGTGACTTCTTCAACAGGGGCAGGAAGGTTTTGGTGACGTCGATCAGACCCAGTAGATTGACATTCAAAACAGCCTGTTGAAGACGTGTAAGGAGTATGGCGCAATGTGATCGAGATGCACATATTTATGTTTACCTTCGCAGAAGGAAAATATATTGCTTTTGTTCCGTTTCTTCTTCTTCTTCCTCTCCAAACACATATGGGTCAATGACCTGGACCAGACGTCTGTTACCATGGTAACTGGTGCTGTAGCAGACACCCTGTTGTGTTGGGTTACATTGACATCTTACCTGGTAATCTGCTATGGAAGGCCATTCAACGCTTCCTAACGGCCCAAGTATCCCAGCATTGTTCACCAAGCCCCAAAGTCCTGAAAACGATAGATACTTGCACATAAATTTTTGCAAATACTCAAATATAGCCCAAAGCAGCTTTCATACCAGTGTTTCAAAATGTCCCATATGCGCTGAAATCTTTGATAACACAAATAAAAGCTGGAGAGTGAAAAAATATATATTTGAACCTAGCTATGGGATATGATATGCACAGTACCGGTATATATATATGGGGCATACTATGATAATGAGGAGTTGATTGGTCCATCTGCAACTGATGAAGAAATGTGTGAAGCAATCTGAGTTGAGGACAGGCAAGAAGATAGCATTTACACAGAAGGTTTGGTTACAATCACAGGTAACGCTGCACATATACCTTTGCTCCCCACGCTATCCTTCACCACTAGGAAAGCCTGCCGCACGCTGTCTGAGCTGCTCACGTCCATCTGGATCGGCTGCAGGCGTTCGGAGCAGTCCTGCCGTAACTCTGCCACGCCGGCCTCGGTCAGACAGCCCGCGAACACCCGCAGGCCGAGCTGGTCCAGCCGCCTGGCCAGGAGGTTCCCGAAGCCGGTGTCACACCCTGTGATCAGCACTGACTTCTCTACAAGCTAGAGGCGATAAAAATTACGTTATTCTGTTATATCTATCTATAGGGTGGCATATGACTACATAATTATAATGTATATACATGTACATGGCGTAATAGCCTGGATGCCAGACCCAAAGCACACTGGACACAAAATATCTCAGTGTGCACACTGAGATATTTTGTGTCCAGTGTGCTTTGGGTCTGGCATCCAGGCTAATGGCGTAACCGCAGCCACGTGTTATCGTGTTAAGCGGCACACATACACACAGACTTGGCTACTGAAAACATAACCTTCTGTCGAAGGTATCAAGTTAAGTTTGCTTAATCTACAGGCAGATCTCTTTGGAGGCATACGTATGCATGACACTGTACGCTGCCAGGGTATATCGTTCAGATGTTTAGTATATTCCTATATCACGATTCAGATTTCCCTGACTTCCCCCTTTCACATGATCTTTTTCCGCCAAAGTGTGACATATTATTTCACATGTGTTGAAGTTTACCTGCCAAAGTCACATAAAGGTCACAGTTAGTGACACATGATAGTCCTAGCCAGTCTCGCCACATTTTTCCAGCCAGCTATCAGATATCTTCTTTTGTGTTGTACCAACCTCTCTGACACCGCCATACAAATTATCGATCTATATTTCTACACTTTAAATGTCGTACATACCCTTGGCAGAATTTCTTTCTGTTTCCACCAGGTCCATGCGGTGTACAGCCCCCACACTACAGCCAACAGTCCCAACCCTAACAGTACCTCCATCTTGAACTGTCTCGGTGCACAGTTTCTAGCCTCGAGGCAACATACCACTGTGGTCGCACAGCACAGTAGTCTAGCATAATGGGCGACCTTCAGAGGTCTATGGCGCGGTATACAAAATAGTACGACCTTTCACCTTTGTAGCTAGCTACTGAACAAAGCCAGCAACTAAGCTTACAACTCGTTTTCTGAGTACAATTGTACGATGAACAGTGTATGAACACCAAAAAAACAACAAAAGCCATATGATCAGTTAGGATACGGTAGTTTACTGTTTTTAGAAATTTAATATTTCAAAAAACTTATCATCCCTATATTGAACGTTGTCTCATAAAGTCATAATAGTGGTATGCTTTCTTATTAACAACATTCACATTTAATATCTATCCGGTAATAAAAGATATTTAGAGAGCAACAAACCTTGATATATACTTATCAATATTTGTCCTGGGTAACTTTAACACTAAAATACATTAGGTGACAGTTAATTCTAACGAGTTATGAGCTTAAAATAACATTTCATATAAGATTAAACAAATGAACTCGCTAAGTAGATACACGATAAGACTGCCTCCATGACCCTGTTTCGGAGGACTTATTAAAGTGAATTTCAAGATGAAAATTAATTCATAACTTTTACATCAGTTATGCTGCTGTTGATATAGATACTGGTCAGCAGTCACCTCCTAAAACATTGCCCTCTGTTATTCCAATAATATTCAATACCGTGTTTAAAGTTTAAACTTTTGATCCAACACAAACCTTTCGACCAGTCACTCTGGTCTTCCTCAGTAGATTGACCCAGTGGGGTTTGTCACGTGGCTTCTTTGAAGTGAGACTTCAACACTGGGTCAAATGTATCTGATAGACAATGTCGGCCCCCGTCGCGGTTGAGTGAAGGGTGATGGGCCCAGATGCTTCTATTTCCTCCCTTTGCATGCGGCAGGGACAGGGGTCATCCATGGTGCCACCACTCGTGCGAAGTAGTCACCCAGATCAGTGGGCAGCCAGGAGATCGGTACCCATGCATACCGTGTCCCCTGACCAACCACGTAACGGCTCTTGGGATGGGCAGCACACAGCGCATGCTCCATTGCCATGACAACGGCGATTGGGTCATCGTCTCCTCCTTCGCTGAATCCCTCACGTACTGTGCATCATTTATTAATAGAGGGAATAACTGTCAGAAATGTGTCTATCAAAGACGGATATTTGTTGGCAATTATCATAACACAATATGAAATACTTTCGTCACTTTCCCATGGTTGCTGCTTGGAGTAGAGTAGCTGTTTGGTGCATTTTGGTGCGTTTTTCTGGTACACAAGCAGTATCATATCATCAATATTGTTGGCAGAAAGGCACTGTAGTTTGGAGTTTGGTGCAGTTGAATCTATTTTGACACCATCTTGAATGGACCCCCCCTCCCGCTTGATAACCCCTACAACTTGCTGCAATGAGTTATCAGATACTGGTACAGATACACTGATACTGACAAGTAAAAAAAAAGCAATACGCACTTTCTTCGACGTACTCCAGTCCGTATTCCTCCTTGGTTTCTGGAGACAGCGACTCAAAACAGCCGTATATGCTCCTCCTGATCGTTTCCTTCACAGTTATCCCTGTGCTGAACTTCCCGGGTTCGATGACGTGTACAGTTATCCCAAAGCATCTCATGCCCCGTCTGTATAATTGATGATACAGAAATATTAGGCGAGCAAATACGATGAAATATTATTTGAATTAAATATATAATAGAGAAATTATTTTATCAATCCTTCTATACATGCATATTACTACTTCCTTTCTTAAAACTGTTTACATATATTAACACAATATAACACAAGGCATGACATATGACACAAACGACATAACGTAAACATTATATTCTAAGATCGCCAGCGGTTCTTGTCAACTTTGATAGACTTTAAACTACGAAACTCGTAAGGCAATGGTGAGAGAAACAATGCCTCCATTTTTCTTGGAGGTACTCTGAAATACCAACCTGAGGATGTCTGAAAAGCCTTCTACACCATATTTGGACACTGTGTATGGACCCTGAAACGGGACAGCAGTCCTCCCGGCAGCACTAGCGACGTTGACGACACGACCACGTGACTTCTTCAACAGAGGCAGGAAGGTTTTGGTGACGTCGATCAGACCCAGTAGATTGACATTCAAAACAGCCTGTTGAAGACGAATATGTGAGTATGGCGCAATGTGATCGAGATGCACAGTTATATTTACCTTCGCAGAAGGAATACTTTTTGTTCCGTTTCTTCCTCTTCTTCTTTTCCAAACACAAAAGGTCAAAGACCTGGACCAGACGTCAGTCTATGGTAACTGGTGCTGTAGCAGACACCCTTTGGTGTCGGGTTACATGCTACCATACATTGACATCTTACCTGGTAATCTGCTATGGAAGGCCATTCAACGCTTCCTAAAGGCCCAAGTATCCCAGCATTGTTCACCAAGCCACAAAGTCCTGAAAACGATAGATGTTATAATGGTAGTTACAATATTCAAAATATACTAGTAGCCCAAAACAGTTTTATTCCAGTGTTTTGGAATGTCCCATATTCTTACACTGAAATCGTTAAAAGCTTGAGAGTGAAAAAAGTATATTTGAACGTCTGCGATATGATCTGCACAGTACCGGCATTTGGACCATACTGTCCTGTCCATACTATGATAGTGAGGAGATACTACAATCTTATTGGTCCAACTGATGAAGAAATGTGTGAAGCGACCGGAGTTAGGAAGAACGGGCAAGAAGATAACGATGGATTTACAATTACAGATAACGCTGTACATATACCTTTGCTCCCCACGCTATCCTTCACCACTAGGAAAGCCTGCTGCACGCTGTCTGAGCTGCTCACGTCCATCTGGATCGGCTGCAGCCGTTCGGAGCAGGCCTGCCGTAACTCTGCCACGCCGGCCTCGGTCAGACAGCCCGCGAACACCCGCAGGCCGAGCTGGTCCAGCCGCCTGGCCAGGAGGTTCCCGAAGCCGGTGTCACACCCCGTGATCAGCACTGACTTCTCTACAAGCTAGGGAGGATAAAATAACGTTATTCTGGTAAGTTGGCAATCTTGGCATATTACTTCATAATGTACAATGCAGCTACGTGTTTATCATAAACACATACACACATACAACGCGAAAACAGAACGTTTTGGCGAAGGTGACCAGGTTGCGTAGAGTCACCTCTGCAGTTCCGCAGGGCACAGTGCTAGGTCCTCTGCTCCTTAAACTGTTTGTTAACTCCTCCCCAACTCAGTAGATATTAATATCTAACATGTTCGACTATTTGCCGACGATTGCTTGATTCATAGAACAATCAGCAAGCCTTCTGGTGCTTAAGGTTTGCAGTCTGGACTATCTATTTGAAAGTTAGTAAAGTTATTACATATGCTAATCAGGGCCTCATTTACTTCATTCATGAGCAAATGCTACAGTACCCTTCTTTACTAATATGGGAAATTTGTCACAACTTTTGTCTTGGTCTGTAAATCAATTTTAAAGGATATGTCTGAAATTAGGCATGTCGGTAGTTAAAGAGGGTATCTAACACCTTAGCTACATTCCAACATTAGCACTATAATTACTTCACAGGGGATTGTGTCCTATGGACTCTCGTTGTACCTTTATGTGTTATTGCGTGACTCCGTTGGCTTTTAAGAAACCGAGGACCTTTTCTTGTTTGATACCTCCATGTTTTGACAATGAAAAATCATTCCACTCCGCTGTTTAGCTACTTGCACAACTAGAGTTCCACGATCTCATACCTTCGCCAAATGATGTTAGCCTTTATGAATAAGAAATATACTAATCACCCTGATTATGCAAATAGGATCCTCAATTGCATGAATTATATCAGTCTGTTGATCATATTCTCCACCGAAAGACAGTCTTATCTTAACAAAGAATGCCATTTTCTCATAAATTATGCAAATGTGGTCCTTATTTGAATAAGTTATGTTTAATTATGTTCACCTTCACTTAACTTTCAAACACCCCAAGTATGAAATTCCAGGCAGTTACCACTACGCAATTATAACATTTTCTCATTAATTATGCAAATTAAGTCTTCATTTGCATAATCAATATTTGCCTGTGTTTCTCTCGTTCTTAATAACATATGTTACAAGCTTGAACTTCCTATCATGGAATGCAGCTGATTTATAGAATTTCCTCATTAATTATGCAAATTACATCAATATTCGCATAATTGTAATATCATTATGTCAAGCATCATTTAAGCTACCTACATACCAAAAATCACGATGATCCATCAATCGGTTCTTGAGTTATCCTCTTTTAAACATTTGTCCTTTAAACCCCCCCTGCAGTTCTAGAGCAAGCCGCTAGGGGGCCTGAAATCACGTCACTTCTTCCCGAGCACAAGAGCTACCTACCATCCAAATTTCATCACCATAGCATGTCTGGATCTTGAGATATCAAAACCGGAAGTTCAGCTGCAGTACCATGACAAGCCGCTAGGGGGCCCAAAATCTAATCATTTTGAGGTCTCATCAAGACCTACCCATCTACCAAGTATCAAGACAATCCATCAAGGCCTTCTCAAGTTATCGTGTTTACAGACACACACACACATACACGAACGCCCCTGAAAACATAACCTTCTTGGCGAAGGTAATTATAGATTATCTATATTCATATTTCCAAACCAATTCACAACATCTTTTACTGTAATCACATCATATTACGTGTTATTTTTTCAGTTTCTCCATCAAATTCACATACGGTCACATTATTTAGTACACCTGTTAGTGATAGTTGACCACCCTGTGTCCATTTGCCCCGTAGAATCGGGTCACAGAAGTCACTAGAGCGGGGCGGCTACCTTTTTAAAATTGGTGTCGGGGTCAAATACATTTGCAGGCAGGCCAACTATAGATATACCATGCCCCCAAGCAGTTAAAAGGCATCCAATGCACAATGTAATTTCGGGACGGCAAACCAAAAAACATTCTGAATCACGTGGATTTTATACTTTGAAATATAAGTTACCTTCCAGGTAACCTTATACTATGAAATATAAGCTACCTTCCGCTACCAGTGGGGGCAGGATCAGGGAGGGCTACCAGTGGGGGCAGGATCGAGGGAGGGC
>NW_017803490.1:5052993-5062434 GCF_001625305.1 Branchiostoma belcheri | reverse complement strand
ACCAGTGGGGGCAGGATCAGGGAGGGCTACCAGTGGGGGCAGGATCAGGGTAACCTACCAGATATACAAATGGGACCTTCGTATCATTTTAATGGAAAAATGTAATATAGGGTGACTACAGTGGAAAGTACAGTATTGTGAATTGTTTTGGGAATGTAAATCATGAAATATGGGATATGGATAATTCATAATTAAGTAAATAGCTAAAAACTGGAATGATTCTTGATTGTCAAAAAAAGTGGGTCTTCGGTTTCTCAGAAGCCAACGGAGGTGAACACATCTGACCGCAGGCAATATTATGGCACATAATAAAAATACAGAAATGGTGACGTATAGCGTCCAGGTGTTTAGTATACATATATCCCCATATCACAATTCAGATGTCCCAAAATCCCCCTTGCACGCTATCTTTTTCTTTTAAAGTGAGACATATCATTCCACATTTTAAAGGTTTACGTGCCAAAGTCACACATGGTAGTCCTAGCCAGTGTCACTACATTTTCCCATCCACCTTTTGCGTTCAGCGTTATACCAACCATTCGAACGTTACGTATTTATCTATATTTCTAGACTGTAAAGTTCGTACATACCCTTGGCAGAATTTCTTTCTGTCTCCACCGCGTCCAGGCGGTGTACAGCCCCCACACTACAGCCAGCAGTCCCAACCCTGACAGTACCTCCATCTTGTACGGCCACAGTGGTCAGTTGCTACCCCCCGGGGCAACAAGCCAAATTGTGGTAGCAGAACACAGTATTTATGGGCGACCTTCTGTGGTATACATGTACAAAATAGTACGGGCAAAATTATTGAAAACTGGGTAGAAAGCCTGGCGTGAACGTTACCCAGGTGTAAATTGTGCTACATGTATGTGGCATAGGAATATGTCGGATTTGATACTGTATGATTTGGATCGTGATGATTTTCCAGTTCGTGTATAAATGCGCCAAGTACTACACTTGAAAACGGGCTTTTGGGGTGAGTCTGTTGCATTTGACCTTCACAGGGCGCCATTTCAAATAAAGAGCTCGTAAAAAGCCGATACGCCGTCATTACGTATCAAGTTACCGGAACCCCGCGTTCAGCACCGTATCGTATCGCCGCCATATCGCATGGGAGGGGGGGGGGGAATACTGCGTTTTGTACTGAGTTTTTAACGCGTTCTTTAATATATCGTTCTTTAATAGCCTACTCTCCAAGCAGAGGTTGGTGGGGAAAATTGTGACATTCTTTATCATGCGCCCGGTTTTTGCCCGCCCTCCCCACCAATTTGTCTAAATATGGCGTTGTACACATATTTAGACCATACCGAGTAGATTCTATTGATGACGTCCTATGGACACCCCACAATCATGTACGCGTGAGCGCATGCAAACAAAAAAGACGAGAAAAATGATTTCATCTTCTTCATTGCCTTTATTTGAATTCATTTATTTGATATTTCTGATAGTCTTGTGCACCATGAGCATTGTTGAATGGACGGAGTATTCAAATGAAATCAAACATATAGGCTCATCAATTATAATTGCATGCTACAAAAATTATACATAACATAGCCTGTATCTGGGACATATGCTACATCCGGACACCTAATTTGTGGACGGATTATGCCTCAGTAGACAGAGGTTTTCTACACTCTCTGCCCGCGCCTCTGTCGAAGTTTCCCTTGTAGTTTCTTCCTGACGTCAGCCTTGGCCTTGGACATGTGCCGCTGCGGCGCTGGGCTCAATTCTGGCCCGTTCTGTTTTGTGCCATCGGAAGGATCTGTGGAAAGACAATTGGGGGTTGTTGTTTCGGAAGCCATAAACCTTCACCTGGTCTAGCCTCACAAACTACTTCTCTGTTTATCCTTACTGAAACACATTCACATATAATATGGATACCAGCCTGTCCAGCTTTGCCCTGCTACAAAATGTAACCCAGCGCCACCAGTTACCATGGTGACAGACGTCTGGTCCAGGTCATTGACCTTAAAAAACAATATGTTTTCCTTCTGTGAGAGTAATTTGAACCACAATACTGTCTCTCTTTGTCACACACATACATACATACATACATACATACATACATGTACACATACACAGATACACACATACATAAATAAACATATGCATACATACCCTCTTTCACTATTCGTTGGCCAAGGCTTGAAGCAGACGAGGGCGTGGCTATGGACGACCGAGTCCCTGTGGACGGCCGACTAGCGTCTGATTGGTCGACTGGCAAGAGTTGAACTTTGGTAGTTGGGGATGGAGGCTCCTGATTTGTCATCACTGGTGTGATTGACCGCTCCTGATTGGACGGCGTTGTAGATAGCAACTCCCGGCTAATTGCTGGTGACAGCGGATTGGACGGCGTCGGAGAGGGGGACTTCACGTGAAGACTAATGGGCGATGGGCTCTGCTGATAGGTAATGATGGGGAAGGAAGTCCGTAGAGTACGTGGCGATGCGGTCTCCTTATTGGTGAAGACGTCTTCAGGTTGAGACTGTTGGCCAATGACTTGGCCTTTTGTAGACTGGGAAAGATTGCTGTCGGTGTGCTTTTGTGGAGGCTCATTGGACAGCAAAGTGTCCGGAGATGTGGATTGCTTTTTGGTGGGGATTTTGGGTAAAACCTGCGTGCTGTTGGGCTGAGTTTCTGTTGTTTTCAGTGGTTTTTGTTTCTTCAGAGCAGGATACTGGATTTTAGGAAGAGATGCGATCGACGAGGGCTGTTTCTTTGCGGAAGACTTTGATAAATCATTCTGCTTAGGGGCTAAATTATTTGTGGATGGTGATTTCGTTTTTGACAAGTTACTGGGAGAAAGCTTCTGATTGGCCTCTGGCTTGTCTTTAGGAGACGGCTTTTCATTGGTTGTCACTTTCGGTGCAGGCTTCTGATTTGTGGACGGGGCTTTTGTAGATTTGGATCGCTGCTGGGTTTGGGTCGTCTTTGGTGGCTGATGTTGATTGGGTGCATTCTTTGGAAGTTGCTGTTGATTGGCTTTCGGAGCCTTTGTAGATGCGAGCTGCTCATTAGATGGGATTTTCTGTGAAGACTTCTGATTGGTTGGCATTTCTGCGGCCTGTTCCTTATTGGTTGCTGGAGGGTTTGTAGACGCGGACTGTTCATTGGTCGGAGTTTCCTGTAAAGGCTGCTGATTGGTGTTTGTAGATTCGGACTGGTGACTTTCCAGGGGATGCTGATTGGATGAGACGTCGGGGACCGGTGAGTCTCCATCTACCTGGGCTGGTGGGTCATTCTGGGGGTTAGTGGTTTCTAGAAACTCTTTTTCTTCTCCCATACCTTCATCCTTCATAAGAGCCGTACACACTTCAACTTGCCCCTTGTTATGATCTGGGTCCTTCTGATCGTCGACGTCGTTTTGAACTTCTATCTTGATGAGGGAGGATGCTGACTGTTTGGCTGCGATGTCGTCTTCGTCATCATGAGTGACCGTTGTCGGAGATGATGGGAGCGTTCTGTTGTTAGCGGAGGGTTGTTGTCCTGAGTTTGAGTCGCCTGTTTTATCCGGTGTTTGCCTGTCTGTAGCAGGTGTCACATCGCAGTACTGTTGACTCCCAGCGACATCCGACCCTAGCGTATCGCTCTTTTCATCATAATCAGTAGGAACTGCTATGCTGGGTGACAAATTCTCTGTGTCAATAGTTTCTTCTCCGTTTTCTCCTGGTTTTGATACACTTTGGGTTGATGTGTCACTATTTGAATGGTTTTCCAGCCCTTTGTTTTCAGGTTGGTCGATTTTCGCGAAATTGCCATCGGCAGAATGCGTTTTGGACTCGTCAGCAACAGTAGCAATGTTTGTTTCTACCTGTAGTTCAGACTGGGACTGGATATCGTTTGCGTCAGTGTTGTCGTCCATTTTATGCGAGGAAGTGTCGTCTTCAGTTGATACGCCATTTTCGTTTGAGAAAGCCTCGGCTTGAAGATTTGTGTAACTTTTGTTGTCACCGTAAACCTTTGGAGAATTCTCACGATCTTCAAGCGTTTCAACGTTTGTGGACGGATTATGGTGTATAGGTGTCTCTTGTAAAGTTTCTTGACTTGACAGCGATGATTTTGACCTCGGGCTGACACTTTTCCCGCCATTTCTCCCCCTCTGTTGGGCCACGATAACCGTTGCCTTGGTAACCAGGTCCGCGTCCAGGTCAGCCAACCTGTTGACAACAGCCTCGGTTTTAGACACCAGCTCTTGTAGTCTTCTTAAACCTTCTTTTGTTTTTGCCGACCTACACCGGTCTAGAAGAAAACAAAAAACGATTTTTGTTTCAAAACAAGAACCATATTAACGCTGTTTTACCAAACTCAGTGTGACCGATCTACAAAGCACCAAACAAGGCAATAAATCATTCTGAATTAGTAGTTACACAATTAAATAGTCTTTGAGTTTAAGCATAAACAATTAAGGCAAACGTAAGTGCAGGTATTTTTGCCACATTTCAACAGTGAAAAAATATCATACCTTACGACTTCATCGCTTAAAGAAGCATATGGACGCAACCAACAACACACAACGTAACCAAGACAAGAGCAACAGCACAACGTTTTTTCCACACAGGAACTATCCATAAAACCTTGCGTGATTTAAAAAATAGAAGGTACACAATAGATGATATTTACATGTACCTTTGTCACGTCGTTTTGCGTCTTGTTCGGTGCGTTTAGCAGACATTCTGATGCTCCTCGCGGGTGCTGTATAACCTCACTAGTCGTCTTCCCGAGAAAAACGCCCACGTAACCACCAGGAACTGAGACAATCCTGTCGTTAGACTGGTTTGTTTCCGTCGGGATTAACGTTCCCTACTCAGCGTTATGGTAATTTTCCTCTAGAATAGCCCCCAGGCGGAGTATTTTCTTTCCATTAAAACAGACCCAGTGGCCCATAGATGAACTCTTCAAGCCTGGCTACCGTCAGAGTCGGAGTGATTGTTCGTTATCGTCGGATGGTGAAGGATTTTAGACGAAATGGTTGTTTGGTACACAGATCTGTGGGGCTTGGACAATAGGGGAATACTACCCAGGGGGTGTCAAAGTACACGTACTTCAAAGTCAGCTTTGTATACAAAACTGCACTACGGCTATAGCTTTCTCCATGCAGGGACGAATTCGTGTAAATGTGTAACCAAAGGTCGTTTGTGTACAAGAAAAACATTAAATGCCAGGTATTTGTGTACGTCATTAGAAACCGGTGTGCCATTCAGTGCTTTCCGTGTTATTTTTGTGAAGGTATTTCGAGCGCTTTTCGAGTTGCAGGCGATTTAGTTTTGTACAAAACAAGAACGAGCGGAGATCTGGTTCAATGGCGTCAGCCTTCTTTTGACGTGAGCAGCGTGTTACGGTTTAGCCTTTATTTCGTGTGTGACTGGGAATGTGAAGTGTCCTGAAACATGTGAGATAGTCCTGCTTGAGAGAAGAAAAAAGAGCCCCGTGTTTACACTGACATGACGTCAATACACCTCACTCCGGTCAGACTAGATACGGTCGTCATACTGAGTGATTCTACTCTCGCGAGAGTACACTCTTGACGTGAACGTGCGTGAGTTCGCACCAAAGCAAGACCATTGCATTTTGCTGTGTAAAGTGTCCCATATTTACCAGTAGAAATAGTTAACTCGAACAATATAAACAGTTAGATAATATCAGATCTTTGAAAACACTCGTACTATTTTCTACAGTTTTTTTAAAGAAATATCCTATTACAAGGCTAATTGTCATTGGATATATTTCAGAAGTAGCTCAAGTTGTCCGGACACTTGTTTATTATATGCACACAAAAAAAGCTTTACATAGTTTTCACGGCATGGGATGTGGGATTCTGGGATTATTGTCCGGACAAGTTAGGTTGAAAGCACCTGGGTGGGTGAAGATTGAAAGACAGGAGGTCAGCGGTCCCAGAATCCTGCAGGAAGGCAGGTCCACACAAACAAATTCAGGGAAGCAAGAATTGTACACTTCTTGGAAGTCCCAAGTTCTTGTTTCTGGAGGTTATGGTTGAGAATTTATTTTGTGGCGCGATTCTTGTCTCTCCCGAAGTTTCTGGCGAACTCTGTTGCTCGCGGCTAATCTGGAGAGCGCATGCGCACGACTCAGCTGCAGATTGTTGCGTTCGTGCTCCAGTTTGATGGCATAGGCCGGATCTGGAAATTAAAACATAGAGCAGCGTTTAAAAACATTAAAATGCTGGTAGTCATAGGAAAAGAATATTTCTGTGACACAAGCTAAAGAAAATCTGTCTGACAACGTTTCGGTACCTTAGAGCAGGGGTGGTCTTTACTAGAGGTCGCTTATCATACAGGGTACGTTCATGTGAAAATTAAAAACAAAATTGGTCAAGGTCACCTGGGGGTCGAAGATGCCTGGCCTGCATCCTCTTGTGAAGGTCGAGCTGTGCCTGCAGCCTGCTGACCTCCTTTGCCAGGGACAGCTGCTGTTCGTGCTGTCTGTGCTGTTCCCACAGATACGTGATCTGGGAGGAACCTGGGGAGGGGACGATTTATCGTACATATAAGTAAAGCATTCTATTTTTTATATCCTCTCAGTTACTAGAATATTATGAGTACGTGTACATCTACCTACTACGGCTTCACGGCTCATAATTACATAATTAGCATGTTTGCCTTTGTGTTGCTACACTTCGTTCTAATTGTACTTCATATAGATGTACCATATTGGGTTCCAATCTCATAGCAAATTTGAATTTTCATGACAGTTCAGACACCATGTAATCAACTTGACCCACAAACGCTAGTAATAACTTGTTACCGTATATCGTAAACAAAAATCATAGCTAAAGGAAAGAGAAAAGAGAATAAAAAGGTTTATGGCCACGGTCGTCAAACATATGGATAACTAGAAAGCTAAAAAGTTGAAATTGTAATATTGATTGAAAGATAAATCTTTAAGGATCGAGAAAACCCTTCAGCAAAAAAGTTGTTACCTCGCCTGCGACGAGCAACAATAGCCGTGTATGTTCTTATCAGATTTTTGTTCGTAATGATCTTACATGCATGTCTGTGGACGCGTATTGTACACACGAAGACATACCTGTAATTAGCTGTCAGACCACAAACAAGTGTCTGTAAGAGATACAGCGCCCTGCATGATAGCAAAGATACAAAAGGGTTGTAGAGCGAGAAAAGAAAATGGGAGGAGGCTCACTATGATTGCAAAAACACAGATTGGTATCAACACCGACATTGTATTAAAGTGTCCTTCATACGCGTGTAACCATTGTTCTACAGTCCTACATGAAATAGAACGCTAAATTGTTCAACTGAAGTCCTGTGTTGAAGGGTACAAGACGAGTACCGTGTAAGAGGCAAAGAATGACAGACCCACACAAGCTACAGAACAAAACTTTTTAAATAAAATTTGCTAGTGAATCATGTGTTATATCACGATACATTTGCGACATCTTATATATTCATTCTTATGGTGCTACGAAAATGGCAAACTGTTGAAATTGACGAAGATGAACGTTAACAGTAGCCTATTTATGCTGATCTTCGCAAGAAACCTAAGGCTTCACGCGCAAGGGCTAGGACAAGGATTTGTTACAAATCGGATGGCACACAGGCTACACAAGGGCATGGGTACTGATCAAGCTGACGACAAGAAATGAAAAAAAAATTGTCTTACTCTTGGCTCGGCGACGTCTGTCCCTGTTACAAGCCTCAGCCGCTCGTCGTGTAACGCCGTATAACTCTCCCTCAGCAGACACGAATCTGTCTGCCATTTCTTCTAGTCTGTCCGTCAGTCGGTCCAGTCTGCTCAAGACGTCTTCCATGGCGATGTACTACCCTCTTATACCTCCAAGAACAAGGTAACGGACAGTCGTGGATTGCACGTTATAATGTCGTCTGTAGGTCTGGTGACATTGGCCCGAATTCTCCTAAAAATAAACACAAAAAACACTGAGTAATTCGAAATATCTTGTCCGTAAGATTGTCACTGGAAGCAAAGTCGGTCGCAGTTGCCAAACTAACGGTAAGGGCATAAGTAATAACTAACTGTACTCTTCTAAAGTCAGTTAATGATAGGATGATTCATGCAGTTTTAACTCGACATTGTCCAAACGTTATGCCACATTTTTAGCGTGTTCAGTCATAAGAAATTGACTTCGATTTGCGAATGATGCAACTATGGCACCATAGAAATATTTCAGTTCGTTAAGCACACTGTACGCTGTTAGGCCTGCTTTACTTGCTTGTAGGCTATTTATCTCTAAAGATACGATTCTTACGGACCGAAACCACGAAGTCGTGGAAATTCAGCAAAACAATCCTGATTTAAACCACCAAAAGTTAATAGCAGACTTCTCAACTAGTTGGTAGTACCTAAAATAACTACACCTTATGCCTTACACGAGATAGTCTAGAAAAAGATAAAAGCCATACCTTTCTCTATAAAGAAGGGGGGGGGGGTAACTACGTTCTGTCTGAAGAAATGACAGTGCTAGTCGAAAAAGTGCATGGTAATTATGTAAAATAAGCCGTCCGCCCGGTCCTACTGCCACACTTATGTTGTGTCTGAAACCTATCATTACGATTACCTCCTTAAAAACGGAGGTATTGTTTTTGGCGTGTCTGTCTCTTTTTCTGTCTAGATCTCTTTGTTTGTTTGTTTGTTTGTCTATTGGCTGTTTACGGACAATATGTGATGCATAACACTCAACTGACTGTCCCAAAAACTCAGAGCTCAGAACTCATTAGCATTATCCAATTCACGGTCTCAAAATAGCGCCGCCAAACGGCTGAAATCATCATTGCAGGAAAGCCCGCATCTAGCAGCGGCAAATATGAAACGAATCGCTAGGAGTCCTCATTGACACGTACGGTGACTCAGATAAACTGACATACGGAGTAAGGGGTGACGCGAGTACTGGAGTAGGGCACGAGAGGCGGGCACAATAGGCGGTCACCACAGGCGGACTGTACCATTTTATGTGCGGGGGAGGGGCAATATCTGAAATTCAATGCCGTGTCCCGTTACACACATTTTTGCCTACTCGCTGCCCCTCTATTACATTACAAAGCACGGAAACATAATTTTTTTGCCAAATATTTTTGGGAGTATTTTGTAAATTACGTAAATTATTATCATATCCGATAGGATTACAATGGGGCATTTGCAATGTGTCAAGCAGGTTTGATTTAACCTCATGATTATATGGAGAAATGGAAGCTTTTCCGAAGGGTAACATTTTAGGAAATTTTATGATTGTTAACATACATATGCCAGATATATCATATACAATCATATACATGTACAAGAAACTCCGTCATGTACTATATATAAGAATGGGGGGGGGGCACGAGAGGCGGAAGATTAAAGCTTTCTCCTAACGTGGAAAAGAACATTTCTGCTCCGACTTTTCTGGCTTTTCTAGCTATCCTGCACACAAGCAATCTACAATTTCCACTCATTAGTTTTTAATGAATG
>NW_017803490.1:5051131-5052973 GCF_001625305.1 Branchiostoma belcheri | reverse complement strand
AAGAACCACATCCTGGAGAACTTCGGCCTTCTGTAAGTCACTTACGGCTCCACGAAACCCGTGGCGATAGCTCCTTTCTTGGTAAAACGAAGAGAAGTGTTTTCACGTTTGTTTGTTGGCCCGCGGTAGCCATGATGATGATGCAGGGGCTGTACCTCACACTGGGACCTCGTTTTGGACCGCAAATAGAGAGTAAGGGGTGACGCGAGTACTGGAGTAGGGCACGAGAGGCGGGCACAATAGGCGGTCACCACAGGCGGACTGTACCATTTCATGTGCGGGGGAGGGGCAATATCTGAAATTCAATGCCGTGTCCCGTTACACACATTTTTGCCTGCTCGCTGCCCCTCTATTACATTACAAAGCACGGAAACATAATTTTTTTGCCAAATATTTTTGGGAGTATTTTGTAAATTACGTAAATTATTATCATATCCGATAGGATTACAATGGGGCATTTGCAATGTGTCAAGCAGGTTTGATTTAACCTCATGATTATATGGAGAAATGGAAGCTTTTCCGAAGGGTAACATTTTAGGAAATTTTATGATTGTTAACATACATATGCCAGATATATCATATACAATCATATACATGTACAAGAAACTCCGTCATGTACTATATATAAGAAGTGGGGGGGGGGGCACGAGAGGCGGAAGATTAAAGCTTTCTCCTAACGTGGAAAAGAACATTTCTGCTCCGACTTTTCTTGGCTTTTCTAGCTATCCTGCACACAAGCAATCTACAATTTCCACTCTATTAGTTTTTAATGAATGTGCTTAATTAGGCTAAAGAGCACATCCTGTTATCAGAACGGGGGGGGGCGGTCACGAGGTCTTAACTTCTCATCAGGCATAAAACACGCAGCCTGTGAGGTCTTGTCTTCTCATCAGGCATAAAACACGCAGCCTATGAGATCTTGTCTTCTCATCAGGCATAAAACACGCAGCCTATGAGGTCTTAACTTCTCATCAGGCATAAAACACGCAGCCTGTGAGGTCTTGTCTTCTCATCAGGCATAAAACACGCAGCCTGTGAGGTCTTGTCTTCTCATCAGGCATAAAACACGCAGCCTGTGAGGCCTTGTCTTCTCATCAGGCATAAAACACGCAGCCTTGAGGTCTTGTCTTCTCATCAGGCATAAAACACGCAGCCTATGAGGTCTTAACTTCTCATCAGGCATGAAATACGCAGCCTGTGAGGTCTTAACTTCTCATCAGGCATTAAACACGCAGCCTGTAAGGTCTTGTCTTTTCATCAGGCATAAAACACGCAGCCTGTGAGGTCTTGTCTTCTCATCAGGCATAAAACACGCAGCCTATGAGGTCTTAACTTCTCATCAGGCATGAAATACGCAGCCTGTGAGGTCTTGTCTTCTCATCAGGCATAAAACACGCAGCCTGTGAGGTCTTGTCTTCTCATCAGGCATAAAACATGCAGGCTATGAGGCCTTCCTTGACCATCCTACGGTCTCATAGCGCCATAGCGATATTAGCCAGAACTGCAACATGTACCGTTGGTGCGGTCACAGAGTTAGGCAAAACTTTAGGGACACCGTTGGGGCGGTAACAGAGTTAGGCAAAACTTTAGGGACACCGTCGGGGCGATCACAGAGTTAGGCAGAACTTAAGCGAGACCGTTAAGGTGGTCACAGAGTTAGGCAAAGCTGTGAGACCGTAGGATTTCTGCACAGAACAATTTCTGCACCTTTCTCTAGTATTGTGTAGCACTACTTTGTACCCGTACGGGGTTCGCCCATGAATACTGTGTTGTGCGGTCGGAACCATTTAAATCTCACGAACATGCAAATGAGGTAATTTGTACCATTTAAATCTCACGAAC
>NW_017803490.1:5036986-5051111 GCF_001625305.1 Branchiostoma belcheri | reverse complement strand
AGCAAGGGTGATGCGGTTTGTCGCCTGATGACCCAAATAGCTGCGTTCTATGTGGAATTTCTAGGGGTTCGCGTCACCGGATTTTGCGAAAAACTTATCGCAACAACCTATATTTTTTTTCTGTTTTTCAGAAACAGGAAATAGTAAGCTATTTCAGCATATAAGCCGTTAGCCTGGGAAAATTCGTTTTTTCCAAGCAGGTCCGTTGAAAAAACTGCAAAAAAACTACATTTTTCGTATCCAAAATTTACGTTTAACTACAGTTTCTACCCAAATTATAGAGTCGACGGACAATAACCAAAATTGTATCGGAAGCCGGCTGGAAACCTCCGTTGACTGATGTAATGAGATTTCCCGGCGTACTTTTCTTGGCGGAGTTATAGCCCTTCGGTCTGAGGGTGTCCGCCGGATCCAAAATCGTAAAAAAAACTCCGGTCCGAGACCTTGTGCGGTCGGAACCATTTAAATCTCACGAACATGCAAATGAGGTAATTTGTACCATTTAAATCTCACGAACATGCAAATGAGATAATTTTTATGAAGATCACGCCGTGTGGCGCTACACATGTCCATAAAACGTGACTCAAATGCTAAGTTATATATTTTGAAGTTTCTTCCGGTTCATAAGAAGCCAACACGACCAATTGTACCGTGTCGGCATCAAACACAACCGGGCCGCCATGTTTGTTCACATGTTGAATAATAAACGTAGCGTGCCTTTCGTAGTAACATTCCCGAAAACGCCGCCGAAATTGCGCTTTCCTGTTATGATTTTTTGCTGGAATTGTGTTGTTACGATTATCGCTATTGTTGTAATTAATAAATGTTAGAGTATGAAATAGTCGTTCCCTTGAGTGCAAAACGTCGAAACCTGGCCGATGGACATGTGTAGCAGTGGCCTCTAGCGATTTGTTCCAAACTGCAGGGTCACATTTACCTGTGGCTGACGTAACTATGACGTAACTGTAGTAGTACACAACTTACAGTACAAGTATCAAAGCGCAAATCTACGCCGACTGAACACGCACCATAATTCAACTTTTACAGTCTCAAAACTGACGTATTCCTCTAACATTTACCACAGGTTCCATCTCGATGCCACGCACAGAACAATTTCTGCACCTTTCTCTAGTATTGTGCAGCACTACTTTGTACCCGTACGGGGTTCGCCCATGAATACTGTGTTGTGCGGTCAGAACCATTTGAGTCTCACGAACATGCAAATGAGGTAATTTGTACCATTTAAATCTCACGAACATGCAAATAAGATAATTTTTATGCAGATCACGCCGTGTGGCATTACACATGTCCATAAAACGTGACTCAAATGCTAAGTTATATATTGTGTAGTTTCTTCCGGTTCTTAAGAAGCCACCACGACCAATTCTACCGTGTCGCGCACCAAACACAACCGGGCCGCCGTGTTTATTCACATGTTGAAGAGTTTATGTAGCGCGTGTCTTTCGTAGTAACATTCCCGAAACCTGGCCGAAATTGCGGTTTCCTGTTATGGTTTACCCTCCCATGTTTTTAGCTGAAATTGTGTTGTTATGATTATGGCTTTTGTTAGAATTAATTAGTGTGTTTGTAAGTTGTCACCTACTATCCAGAAAATGTTCTTGTCGCAATTTAATAGATAAATGGATGAACCAAAGATCATTTGATGAAAAATTGCTGAGGTGTGTTTCCATCCTAAGTTTATAAAGTTGATTGATGGGGATAGAAAATTTTCGGATCTGTTGTGTTTTGTAGATAATTAAAAGCTATAATCAAATCGTCGTGGTTTTCAGGCCTGCGTGTGTGATGGCTGTTTATTGGCCTGTCTTAATCTTATGTTAACTTGATTATCAAATTCAAATTTTGCTCATGATTTACATACAGCTGGCAAATACATGTGCGTGAACACGCCGTTCCAAGATGGCGAGTGTGCATGGAAGGAAAGAACGAGCTTGATGAAAATTCCGCCCAGGAAGACGACCACTCCCGATTTTGTGGTAAGTTGTACTTTAAATTGTCGTAAATACCATCAGGACTGTTGTAGATAAATCTCCTTTCAATTAGATGAAGCAAAAAGACAATTTCGAAAATAAGTTGTGGAAACTGTCCCCCAAGACTTAACGCTGCACTATGTAAACCAACCGCAGAGGGGCGCTTTTAGACCATGCGTAACGTTACATGAGGCCATGGGGGCCTGCATGCGTTTTTCGTAAGGCGTAATCAGGCCTTTTTAGTCTTCGTAATCCGTAGGTAGCTTCCCCAAAAGTCAACGTAATTCGTAATCAGTACATTACAAAGCGTAAATTCGTAATCAGCTCTTAGAATTTAACGTAATTCGTAATCGGCGGCCAAAATTTTTCGTAATCCGTAATCACACACCCCCATGCAGGCCCTCTTACATGGCTTACATGTGATCCCTGGCGTCAACAGCTTTGCGTGTTGTCCTGTGTATTTTGGTCGAATTCTCTGCGTTTCAATGTGAAACAAAAGTGTTCCAAGGCCAGGAGCAGACAGGAGGGACACGATAGTGCCATTTGTGCAGAGGATGACATGGACAAGGTGATAGATTTGGAAGGAGGGGAGACAGACAACCGGTAAGTTCGAGTGGGGAGGGGGGCGGTAACACTAACAGAGTTGTTTATGTATCAAAGACCATATCCAGGGCATTGATATATATGTCACATAGTGCTCAGGAAGGTACATTTGTCGGTAGAAAAGACACCAAGAATCCACCAGAGGTTTAAAGGACTGTAAGAGAGGCGGTACAGGTCTCTTGCCTGGAACAGGTCAGGACTTTTCTTATGCATGTTAACCAGTTGTTGAGCGGTAAATAAATCTTAATATTAGTTGATTTTGCATGATATATGTTCAATGATTGTTAAAAATGAAATCTTGACAAGTTTCATTGACACATGTTTGCATGTGATGATGATGGTTTATTTGATATACATACGTAAATAACATATGTATTCGATATGACCCATGGTTTTCTCATATCTTTTTTGCCGTATTCAGAAATTATATGAAGAACTTGATGTGTGTTAAAAATGTGTGGTTTATTGTAAAACTTTCTGAGTATTCTATCCATCATGTACTGTGTGATTTTTAGAACCATGTTTCATGTTTGTGGTAACATGACTGTACATACATGTATGCTCTTTATCACTTTGTTTGACTCCATATTTTTTGAAATGTAATATTTTCAGATGGATGTGCCGTGGGTAAAGTCATCATATGAGCTGCTCTGTAATAATTTTGAGGATTTCTCACTTGGTATTATTTAAAATTGTTATCATACTGTTTTATAATTGCCTTTGCAGAACACTTGACTTTTTGAGTACCTTAGATATGCTGTTTACCTCTTTTATTGCCAAAATACTGTTATATTTTTGTGCATACATGTATGACTCTCTATGAGCTTGATAATGATATGTTTTTCAATTTTCATGAACTGATATTTGACATGCATTTCATGTGTTGTTGACTCTGATGTTTTTGTACCTAAGATAGTCATTTAAGGAATGTCAACATAAGATGTTGTTATTTAGATTGTGATACCTTACTAGTATGTGATATCTTGTGCTATATGTATTTTGTTGTTTTGTCAGTAGTCTATGTTCACAACTGTTTTTTGTGCTCTTGTTTTGGATTGAGATATCTATGATATTCTACATGTATGTTCACAGTTTGTTGTGCTCTTCGCTCTTCTTTTGCCTCACTAACAATGTTCCATGTTCTCTTTCTCAACCAAAGCAGGTTTTATAACAGATGTTGTGAATATTATGATGTCATGCGTGTTATGTGAATATTGTAAACATTGGTGTATTGTTGGTATATGTGCATTGCAAATTTGGCATGAGATTTTTCTGAATGTTTATTTCTTTTACACCCTAGGTTATGGGAAGCTGAGACTGTACCTGGCCATGTTCCTGTGTGTGCTGTGGGACCTGTCTGTGTTCCTGTCCATTCTCGGAGGATCTGTCAGCTATTCTGTGTACCTGTTCCAGGAGGATTTTCCTGTGTGTGTTCCTGAGGGACCTGTCACCTGTTTACGAGACAAGAGAACATCGGACCTTGACCGTGAGTTGGCTTCTATTTTTAGAACTCTTTCAAAAATGGGGTCTGCATATCGCAATGCGTAAGCACTTGCCTTAGACTTGCGTAATGCGAAGTCGGGTTGTTTTGATTTTAATATTATCTGACAGTGTGCATTATGGGTAAAGCGTCGCACGTGCACGGATGAAGCATAATACAGGATTTTTAGTATCTTAACAGAATTTTGCATTTGCATAATCCGAAGTCAAAGTATGTCTGTTAAGCATCCAGTCAGCATGAATATAGAATAAATCGTGGCCGCTGCCTTCCGGAATTTACTGTTAGTGCAAAACGTGATCGGGACCCCCCCATGCAGACCCCTAGAAATGACAAGAATAAATGTTGGGACAGGGCATCTCTGCGATCCTCTGAATTTTTTGTTCCAAACACTATTGTTGAAACTGGCCCTCCCTGCATTTATTTGTTGTTATTTCTGAAAGAGTTCACATTTCTATTTTAAGTGTGAAATGTACTACAGGTTAAAGCTGTGTGTGATATTTAAAAGGGAGGAATTGAGTTATGGAATCAGCGAAACAAAAATCTATTTTTTCTTGTGGATTATAATTCATAGATAGTTCTTAGATAGTACATGTATAACTAGACACTTAGTCATACTGTACATTAAATTTAACTGTAGATAGAGTTACAGTGAGAGATGTCTGAAAACACTTCCAGGGCCCAAAATACTGGGTGTATGTGCACCTTAGTCAGTTATTTTTTTTTTTAATGAATTTGTCATTTTTCCACAACCGGGGGTTAGACGTGCTTGCACCAGGTACAAGTGAGGCAAGATTTTTACGGCTGGATGCTCTTCCTAGCGCCAGCCCAAACCCTAGTAGGGCCCAGGAACCCTCTAACTCAGGGGGGAAATACGTGTTAAATGCCTTTCCCAAGGGCACAACGTCTGGGTGCATGTCCGAACATGTCTGGGTCCAACCCTGGGGATTGAACCTGGGTCTCCTTGCTTGACAGTCGGACGCTCTATCCACTACACCACACAGTTAGTGCACTCAAGTATTCTCTGTGGGTGCACTGGTTTACGTATGTAAAGATCTTAAACCTATAGTAGTATACAGCATATTCTTACCATCTAAGTGTCAGACAAATGATAAAATCATTATCATAGTACTTTTCTTTAGAATTTAAACATTATTAGTTTCTGCTGACATTCTACTTATTTTGTCTTAATACGGTGCACCCAATTTTTAGGTTGGGTGCACCAGTGCAAATATTCCCAAAAATAAATTTCGAGTCTTGATTTCTAAACAGACATGAAAGGTTGACACATTAAGCAATTAGCATTTCTAGTTGAAATGTAGCCAGCATTCAAGTCAGGGAAGTTTAGGTAATGTAGCTAAAAGTTACAGTAGACAGAGAGTCCATTTCTTTATAAAGTTGTTGCAAAAACATCTAGCATAGATAAGTAAGGGTAGTTGTAAAAGAGATATTGTTAAAATGTACTTGAAAATGTAGGAAAAGACCTTTTGAGTGCATAATGTGAGAAAACAAAATAATGTAGGTTTATTTGTTTCGCTGATTTCTTTCAAGTCATGTATAAACCCCAGACTTTGTTATCACTGTTGATGGACTTGTAGCAATACTTACCTCCTGTTGGAAAATTCAGGGCTCGTCTCATGTTGATCTAGTAGAGTTTGACGGCAATTTTTTGCGCTGACAGACTTTATTTGATGAGTTTGAGACTAGGCCTTGATTTCGTGCGGGAGGTTTGAATTGTTGCAAGTACGTTAACTGTGATAACAGAGTTTGAGTTTATATCACTGCATGACAAAACACAATTCCTCTCTTTCTGTATGTTCTATCCTTCCACTTCTTGTCCCTGGGCTTAGCCTGGAGGAGGAACTTCTGTCCCAGGGTTCAAACTTACACATTCTTCGACTCTGGGTAGTAGAATTGTTGACGAACAACTTTGTCCGTCATCAGGCCTACTACGCTAACGGAGAGGGGCTTTGTGTATTTTTGTTACCCTGGCTCAGAGGTTTTCTCCTCCAGCCTTTGACGCTAGGTTTGGTAGTTTAAGTTACTCACACGTTATGTCACACTTTTCCAACACTTTGGACCCTTACACTTGAATTTCCCAACTTTTGAGTTTAATTTTGTCAGGCACGAAAGAATGGAATGCCAAAATGCCCCCAAAATTGTCACTTTGCACCTGAACACTTGGTTGTTTTGTATTGTGTGTAAATTTTTTGGCCAAAATCCTGCCTGCCAGAAAACGCTCAGGATAATTGGGACTGTCAAGTAGATAATTAATTGGATTAAAGTTTTCCCGCCAAAAAACTTAGTATATGGGGATTCTGACCTTTGACCTCTACTCACTTTCTCTGAACACTTAGCCATCCCACTCTTACTAGCTACTTTGAACCAAGTCACACTGTTCCAATGCTTTGGATCTTTACACTTACATGTAACTTCTCCAAACACTTTGTGACACTCATGCCATGTCGGACCAACCTCCCGAAGCACTTAGTTACTTGAGTGAGATTTTTCTGCCAGAATGATCGTCACTCTACTGTCAGTGAATTGCACAAGAATGCTGGTGTGTCGAAACACCGTGTCTCCGCAAAGACATCCCCAGGGGAGCAAACTTCTGTGCATTCACTGACCAGTAGTGACAATCATTCTGGCAGAAAAATCTCACTCAAGTAACTAAGTGCTTCGGGAGGTTGGTCCGACATGGCATGAGTGTCACAAAGTGTTTGGAGAAGTTACATGTAAGTGTAAAGATGCAAAGCATTGGAACAGTGTGACTTGGTTCAAAGTAGCTAGTAAGAGTGGGATGGCTAAGTGTTCAGAGAAAGTGAGTAGAGGTCAAAGGTCAGAATCCCCATATACTAAGTTTTTTGGCGGGAAAACTTTAATCCAATTAATTATCCAACTGACGGTCCCAAATAGCCCAACTTTCTGGGCAAGTTTTCAGGTCAAAAGCAACAATTTTGGGGCAATTTGATGTTTATCTACAGGAAATGAACAATTTTTCTGTTAAGTTTTTTGGGGAGCCAGCAGAAATCATGGAAGCAGGCAAGGAAAGAAAAGAAAAGAAAAGGTCCAAAGCATTGGAAGAGGAGCACACAAAAAAACTGGTGAAGTGCAAGCAGAGGATGGAAGAGGATGGAAGGGAAAGGGGGAAAGGTGGAAAGGTGCAAGGCGTTGGAAAAAAGTCTTAAGAGTGAAGAGGGATGTTGTGAGTAAACCATCAGAAAAGGAGTCCATCAAACACCTTTCCAGCCGTACGCAGAAATTCGCACAGTACCCAGTGGCGGGCATCGATTGGCCCTGGTGTGTAGTCATTCGAAAGTCGTGTCTAAATACCCTGTACGGCAACGATACACAATCTCACAAAGCCTGATAATGCTCTGGCAAATATTCCTGGCCACCTCTCTGTGGAGTGGCATCGTACAAATTGCGCCCAATCTTGAGAACACTTCAGCCAGCTCGAGCAATCCAGACCGATTCTCACAATTCAACAGCTGGACGAAGTGTTCTCAAGATTGGGCGATTTGTACGATGCCACTCTATAGAGAGGTGGCCAGGAATATTTGCCAGAGCATTATGAGGCTATATGAGATTGTGTATCATTGCCGTACAGGGTATTTATACACGACTTTCAAGTGACTACACACTGAGGCCAAGCAATGTCTGCCATTGGGTACTGCCAAAAAGCACAGGGTGCAGCTCGAAAGGAGTTTAATGGGGGTGATAAAGTGAATAAAGTGAAGCATTTCAAATTGAGAAAGTTAAGTGAGAAGGTGTAAAAGAGAAATGAGCGTGGTGGTCTGGTATTCTTTACTGTTGCTAGGCACTTTTAGAAAAGTACCAGGTTACTTGAGTCAATTTAGGCTAACTGTGAAACATTTCAAAGTAGTCGGACGCAAGAATTTTGTCAATTAGCAACCCTACAAAGAATCCCTCAAACTCAATTTTGATCAATCTACAAGTTGATTTCAATCTTGATTGTAATCTTACATGTTTAAATTTGCAATATAGCTTTGTTACATGTCCACACCTAAATGGCAGAATTGGTCTACTTTCCCAAAAACGGTTTATACACTGTATATGCAAAAAAATGGATTTCTTTCTCATGAAGTACATAATAGTTTATAAAAATGGCCTGAAGGCGCAGGTTTACTGTAAATGACCGCAACTGAAATACACCGTACATTTGGTTCAAATTACATCAGAACATTTTTTTTCAAATTACGTCAGAACAAACCTGGCCCAATTTAACCACCGTGGAAGTTGACAGTAAGGGTCACAAGTTTAACAAGCTTTAGGAAAGGAAACTGCAAAGCCGAGTTGGAGGGTAAGGATAGAAATGTATGCAAGTGTGTGTACTTGGTTGTGTTACAAAAATAAACTATACTCACAACCACCCCAGCCTGTGTCTTCTCTCACTGCTTTACTGGTCAAAGTCTCGTCTTTCTTTCCAGTCTTCAAGTCAACCGGTCTGGTTTGGATAGAACTCGGCCGTCATCACAGGTTTCTCCCAGGAAGGACAGGAACATCAGGACACACCTACCGATATGAACGGATTTGTTAATGTTGAATTGCAACACTGAATGACCATTAAAGATAGCACAATTGGACGATCCCTTTGCTTCAATAGATGTACAAAATCCTAGGCTCTAGAAAGCTGTTAATATCTATTGTGAAATGCCTCAGAGAAAAATGATAACATGTAAATTGCGAAGCGTTGTCTCACCTGTACAATTTTTTCTCTCTGTGTCTTCAGGTCAACTGGTCTGCGGAGCCATCTGGTCTGGCGTGGACAGAAGTTGTCCATCATCACAGGTTTCTCCCAGTCGGGACAGGAACATCAGGACTGCTGCTGACCCTCAGGACACACCTGATAAAAAAGGACAATTAACTTAAGGCAACAATTAAGGCAATAAGTGACCAAGTAAAGATGATATAAATGTTCATGTGACCAGTTACTTTGCCTCTTCCTAGAAATGTTGATGAATGCTCAATATATATAATGTTAGCTGTTATTTTTATCAAATGTTAAGTTTAAGACAAAGTTCCAGAGTGATAATAAGCAACAATATGAATCTTGTAAAGCATTGTCTCACCTGCAGATGCTGATTTCTTGCTGTTGGATCTTCGAATCAAATTTTGGTCTGGTCTGGTCCGGTCTGGTCCAATCCAGTCTTGTCAGGTTCAGACAGGAGTCCTCACTACTGCTCACTACTGCATCAGCCAGCAGCCACCTAACTATGCAGACAGTAGAAGTTACACACTTGTCTCAAACAATACCAAGAGAACAGTAGGCGAAATTCAGAATTCATGTTTTTGTTACCTAATTATCCTCTTTTCTCTCAGCTCCTCAGATCACATGGTCTGGTCTGGTCTGGTCTGGTCCAATCTGTTTTGTCAGGTTCAGACAGGAGTCCTCACTACTGCATCAGTCAGTAGCCACCTAACTATACAGACATTACAAGTTACATACTTGTCACAAATAACACCCTACAAGTGATGGATAAAATGAAGAATTGATATCATATTCACCTGATATTCATCTGCGGTGTCCAAATCATCTGGCCTGGGCAGGAGTCCTCACTACTGCATCTGATCAGTCAGTAGCCACCTAACAATACAGACATTAGAAGTTACACACTTGTCTCAAATAACACAAAGTAAATGGTAGGTAAAATGCAGAATTGAGACTTTCTCACCTGATAGTCATCTGGGCTCTTCAAATGATCAGTGGTCTGGTCCAATCTTCTCTTGTCAGGTTCAGACAGGAGTCCTCACTACTGCATCAGTCAGCAGACACCTAACTATACAGACATTACAAGTTACACACTTGTCTCACACACAAGTAAATGGTAAGTAAAATGCAGAATTGGGATTTTTCTTACCTGATCCTAGTATTCCTCTTGTGTCTCAAAATCACCTGGTCTGGTCCAATCCAGTCTTGTCAGGTTCAGACAGGAGTCTTCACAACTGCATCAGTCAGCAGCCACCTAACTATACAGACATTAGCTGTTACACACTTGTCTCAGATAACAACAAATAGCTGTAGGTAAAATGCAGAATTCAGATTTTTCTCACCTGATAGTCATCTGGGGTCTTTAAATCATTTGGTCTGGTCCAATCTTCTCTTGTCAGGTTCAGACAGGAGTCCTCACTACTGCATCAGTCAGCATCCTAACTATACAGACATCACAAGTTACACAATTGTCTCCAATAACATCAAATAGCTGTAAGTGATTTTCTTACCTGATCCTAGTATTCCTCTTGTGTCTCAAAATCATCCGGTCTGGTCCAATTTGTCTTGTCAGGTTCAGACAGGATTCCTCACTACTGCATCAGTCAGCAGCCACCTAACTATACAAAATTATGTCACACACTTGTCTCTAGTAACACCAAGTAAATGGTTGGCAAAATGCACAATTCAGAATTTCTCACCTGGCCTGATACTCCTGTATCCAGTCATCTGAGATCACCTGGTGCTTCTGTCATCACAACTCTGGGCAGGATGCCTAGATAGGGCTTTGTCCAGTATCGATATCATATAGAATAGAACTCTCATCAGGACAGGAACACCTTTTATCTGGTGGGAAAAATGTGGTCCAGACTTAATGCCCAAACATAAATTAAGTTTAAGAATTCGTCTGAGACAAGTATAGTTGCTCTACAGATTAGAAATTATATTAATCTGCCCTATGAAAGTTTGTCTCAAAATAGCAAGTAACTAGCAAAATTAGAGTGGTGATATACAGGTAGGCATGGGAGGAACTTACTAAATGCTAACTTAAAGGTAAAGGATATATAAGGCCACAGCTAGTAAATTTTATGGATGACATCCTCCGCAGACTCCAAATCTAATGCTAGCGGGCAAAAAAAACAAGGCAGACCAAAAAAACAAGGTTCCTACATTTTAAAATTTTGACTCAATCATTGTACAAATGGTTTTGATTCAGTGGGAACATCACATATACACAGCCAGCATCACATATCACTGCATTAAAGTAAAAAACAAAACATTGAATCAGAGCCTTTTCTTGTCTCCTGTCTTCATAGTTATCTGCCATTCACGTTCGGGCATGGTAACAGACATCTTTGCCCATTTTCGGCATGTTGACCACTGTCAGAGGGCAACAAAATTTCTTCTTTTTGGTCCAAAATCAGGCGAAAATTAATGCGCGCTGATGGCATCCTTAAAAATTACTTGGGCCTAACTTGAAACTTTAAGGACCCACGTGCACATTCCAATAGGTGTTTTGAACCACGCGGAGAAAAACAAAATCTTTTTTTTGTTAGCGCATTCCTTTCAAAAATGCACTTAAAAATATAGTTTATATTCTACAACCACACCGCACATGGAAAATGTGCAACTTGAGCGCAGCAAAACCATGGGAAAATCTTTCAAAATTCTTTCAAAGTCTATCTTAATAAATCAGGAATGGTCTCTTGGAAAATTACGTATACAGAACCACGCCATTTCGTACTGAAATAACTTGTTGAATGACATGTTTTTACTAGTTGCTACAGAATAACGCCAGTTAAATACTAGAGTACTTAGTTGTTTTTTTTTTACCTGCATGAGCCAAGTCATCTCTCAAACCGGCCAGGCATTTCTCCCCCGAACTGTCTCTCCATTTTGACGGTTGTCTTCTCGAAAATTCACCAGGTCAGGAAATCTGCATTCTCTCCTCAAAACACCACGAGATTGACAATAATCCTACAGCGAAAACTTTCCGACGTTCTGCCTTAGACTTTAGAAAGCCGCTCTACCGACAAAAACTCTCAAAAGTACCCGAAAAATTGCAAAAAAAAATTAACATCCCAGAGCGGCCCGTCCTACAAATACGCCATTTTAGACAGACCATGCCAAGCATGTGCTTTTTCTTTAGCCTCTACCAGGCTTCGGGAGGCGGCTGATCATGAAAAGGCTAGAAATTTTCCAAATAGAGAGATAATATTCCAGGGGATTTGGTCCGCTAGAGAGTACAGTTCGGGTGGGGAAAATTGTACCGTCTAGCTGACCAACTCCCCTGGAATGTTATCTCGGCTATTTGGCCAATTTCTATTCTTTCTACCGCCTCCAGAAGCCTGGTAGAGGCTACATTTTCTAGACAGGTGTGCAAAACGACCTGGCCTGATTAATTAATACTAGAGTTCCGGGAACACATACCATCGCCAAGTCAAAGCGTGGTTTTATTTCGCAGTATTCTCTGATGTTGATAGCATGACGTTACTACATTGTACTTGTAAATCCTAGTACTGAAGCTACAATTTTCCCCCTCTTATGTGGTATTTTAAAAGTCCAAGGCAACGTTTAAACGTTAAACCATCCTCGGGCCGACAATCGAACTATTTAATCGGAAGTGTGTTTTGTAAACAATAGTCACATGAGTCTTTAAACAAAGAATCGTTCACACGAAATTTTACTTCGTCCATCCTTCTTTTGAGCAAGACGACAGCACATTTAGTCATGAAGTTGTTGGTGATTTTTGTGTTTTCCTGCGTGGTTGGGGCATCTCTCGGGGTCTCCATCGGTGAGAACAGATTTTCGCTTTGAAGAAAGTTTGTAATTAAGGGTCGTATGACGCCGTAGGATTGTCGTGCGATCATTAACGGAATCTTGGGATAGTCGTACATGCGTCCTGTAATATGTTTTAATGGTCAAAAATGTATGTCGCATATCGGAGGTGGTTGATTCTATTACAGCGTACTTGAAAATTCTACGATTTTGCAAACTTGCACGATGACCTACGTTAAATGTGTCCACGTCATAACTGCTAAACAGCAGCGCAGTTGGAAATTATTTGAAAACAAGTGTTTCTTGTTACTCTCTTTACTAGACCTACTTTAGGCAAGGAAATAAGTATTATTGTATGGAGAGTTAATCCAACTTTCTTCGCACTTGTTTCCTAAAATATACAAAGTACCAAACTCATGACGCCATACCTAACGTTAGTTTAGTTTTCTTTCCATATGCTCTGCCACAGTCCGTATCTTACATATTGATACAAGCCGGCAACCTCTTCTTTGAATATAATTTTATATATATGACAGTGATTATTATTTAGTCTGCAGAAAAGAGCGGTCTTGAGTGAGAGAGTGAGTTAGTCAAAAACACATGCATAGTACTGTAATTTCGTTGCCGATTCGTTGTCTGTACGTATACTGTGCGAGCAAGTTTTCACATATTTTTTGCCTTATGGCTTGACGTCATACAATCATGACGTCATGAGAACATGGCCAGTTGGCGCCATAGACAAATATTATCGTTTGATAGATGATGACACTAGCAAACAATATTATCAGCAGTACATATATATATTTTATTGTAAAACGATAAAGCTAAGAACTCATACCTCCATAATATAGAATAATGAGAGACTTCCTTAGTCTGAAATACATTTCGTTTAATTCAATGTGGTATTTCTGGACGATCCCTAGTACAAGAAAGTTTAACATAGTTTTGTCCCTACAGCTGGGTCCAACCATTGTCCTAACGGGGAGTTCATGGTGAACTGTTTTGTTGACCCCTGTGCCTACACGGATTGCAGGGACGGATATCAATGCGTGTAAGTCTTCTCTCATTGGATAACTTTTAACGACAATTTGGTACTGAATTTGGTGTATAGTAGCAAGGAGCTTAAAATCTACATTCTAGCTCCTTGATAGTACATGTGCATGTAGTTAGCACTCTAAGATTTAAGGTTTTCCTCTTTTTGGTTAATAAAAAAATTAACGGTTTATCCTATTTCTCCTTAGATGATTGTAGTTTTATCATCTTTTATCTTTTATTACTCCGTGAAGGAGGTCAGGACCTCCGGACGGAGTGTTGTGAAGAGTCGTTTTTTCGTGTTCGCAGTCAAAACACTGGGTTCTCTTTGTGTAATCGGCATGCAATTTTATACGCCGTCTGCGGGCATGCCCGTGTTGATGCACGAATGTGTATTTTTGCCGTTGCTACTTTCGCGGTCAATGTAATATTGCAGATGCACCCCTATAGTTATGAGGCAAATTGGAATGGTCCAGAAAAACCGGTTGTTTGCAG
>NW_017803490.1:5035933-5036966 GCF_001625305.1 Branchiostoma belcheri | reverse complement strand
GAGGGAGTTTAGCCATCCAGTTTACAGTTTGCCGTTTACGTTTACAGTTTGCCGGCAAACTGTAAACTGGATGGCTAAACTCCCTCGGTGTGTTATCTCTCTATTTGGCCAATTTCTACTATTTCCAGCCGCGCCCTCAAGCCTGGTAGAGGCTAGGAGCGAGCGACAACACGCGCTGTCTACACGACAGGTCTGCAGTAGATAAGCTGACTCCATTGCCTATCCAACAAGATTATTACTCCGTGAAGGAGGTCAGGACCTCCGGACGGAGTGTTGTGAAGAGTCGTTTTTTCGTGTTCGCAGTCAAAACACTGGGTTCTCTTTGTGTAATCGGCATGCAATTTTATACGCCGTCTGCGGGCATGCCCGTGTTGATGCACAAATGTGTATTTTTGCCGTTGCTGCTTTCGCGGTCAATGTAATATTGCAGATGCACCCCTATAGTTATGAGGCAAATTGGAATTGTCCAGAAAAACCCGTTGTTTGGAATAGCAGTGGGGGGGGTGGAACTTCAGGCAGATGGTGAGGGGCCGATAAGTGGTACCACGGCAGTAACATTCGCGGTGCTGGCCGCAACTGTTGCTGGAATTTGCCAGTCGCGCTTAATAAGTAACAGGCACGGTAAGATGGTGGGGCTGTCTTTGTTACTAGTGACCATGATAGTCCAATCTTTATGTGAATGCAATGATTGTGTGTGTGTAATTAAAATGGACTTCGAACTTGAAGCACAGTATCTTTACACGCTCTGAGAGCAGTAATGGATTTAGGTCTTTTTATGTTTTATGGTTATGACGCGCCCTCATTGTATTAACCGTTATGTCTGCACAGTAGCTCGGCGTTGACGCTTGGGATTATTTTTGTTGCAAAATGTAAAACTTCACAGAGGATTGTCACCTATGGCTTCTTGTTTATTTACTTATTTTTGTTTTCTGTTTTCTCAGGTCCAACTACTGTGGCGGATGCCATGCTGAGTGTCTCCCGGTCCAACCCCTGATCACGGGTGAAGTTTGTGTTTGTACATGTGTAACAGTGG
>NW_017803490.1:4887752-5035913 GCF_001625305.1 Branchiostoma belcheri | reverse complement strand
TAGGCGCTACCAACTGACCCGGCCGATGGGTCGAGATCAGAACGGTTAGAGCGTCTGGTTATGAAGCTCTGGTGCCCGGGAGGTCGTGGGTTCGAACCCCGGCCCGGGACCAGAAGGGTTTTTATCTGTTTCTACTGGCTCCTCCTGTTTTTACACATGACCTAAAGGCGCTAGAATATGTCTAGATCTACTCATGTGCATGGTCAGAACTACCGTTGTCATATTGTTCCCAATCTTTTGTCAGGGCCAAAGTACACGTAGGTTTCCCTTAATTAGGCCGAAATGTCATGATATGTTATCTGATCACCGAAGGCTATAATAAACTCTGTATTATATATGAAATCTCTTGTTTACTTCGCAGACAACGGTTGTCCCCCTGGCGTTCAGGAGGTGAACTGCTTCGCTGACCCGTGCTGGGCGATGCTTTGTGCCCCAGGATACGTCTGCAGGTAACGGCTAACATTTAGTCGTATTTTTTTTTTTACTTATGTGCACGGAAGTACTATTTTTGATCAGTGGCTGAGCTGTGTGTTTGTGTGTCTGAGTAGGTTGACATCACGTGGGTGGGGGTGGGAGAGATTGACAGGCAGAATGACAGGAGGCCAAAGGTCTGATAATCCTGCCGGGAGCCGAAATTCAGGAAACTAAGAATTGCATACTTCTTGCAAGACTTAAATCTCCAGGACTATATTTTAAATAATATCATAGTCGAATATACACAGATTTCCATATGAATATGAATAGATATGAATAAGACAATATAATGTGTTAATTTTACTCTGTATCGGTACATGTAGATAAATACGATATAAATACGATAAATACGCCATTGTTAAATACGACATAAATACGATAAATACGCCATTGTTAAATGCGACATAAATATGATAAATACGCCATTGTTTGATAACATTTTAAACTCTTTTCTTCCGCTCAGGTCTAACTACTGCGGTGGCTGCAACGGAGAATGTGTCCTGCAGGACGCTTTGACGGTCTGAAACGCCACCTGGCAGAAATAAACACAACTGCACATAATGCAATCTCAGCCAGATGAAGACTGGCAGACAAAACTGACAATAAAACAATGTCTCAAACTGCATAGCGATAGATCTGATTCATAGTACTGAAATTTTTTAAACTGTCCATGGCGCGAGGGGTTGCAAATCCACTCTTAGGAAGGCGCAGAGCGAATCTAGGTCAAACGGGCGGATTACACTTGGCGCGCAAGGATACCCGGAAGTAAGGTTCGGAGCCAAAAGAAATTTTCACCCCAAAATTACCATTTCTTACACTTTTCAGCCATGTTAATGTTTAATATGTCGTGGCAGTTTATGAGAAATGTCACCTTAAACTTGGACCTTCAAAACCCTTTCGTCACTTTTTTAACACGGACTACCACGGACCCCGGTCACCGAAGAACTGGGGTGTGCTCTGAAACCTTTCAAAGCAGATAAATTCACAAAGATTTTTATGATTTTTGGTATGTGGGTAGCTTAGACAGATTTATGCAAATACTGACCTAATTTGCATAAATAATCTGAAAATTCTATGACTCCTTAGTGGTAAATGATGGGAATTTCATACTTGGGAGATGTGTAAGTTAATCAAAAGTCAACATCACGATGCATATATTATGCATGTATGTAGAAGTCATTTGCATAATTAAAGAAGAAATTTCATGGAGGTATGAGATATCGGAACTTTTGTTTTTATTGTGTGGAACTGGACAATAGCATTTCAACTTGCACGTTTTCTCAGATTTCAAACCAACCGACCACTTTCATCATTTTTCCAGTTACCTTCTTCTGTACTTCTGCACAATCTAGCCTACACAGCAGGCTTTTTGGCTTAAGCCAAATCTGATATACAATTAGAAAACTGCACATAAAAAACAAAGTAGGCCAAGGCAAGAAGCATGCTATGCAAGGCTAGCTCAACCTCCACTTTGCTCTAGAGTATAGAACTTGCCCAACACTCATTCTTACCCATTCCTTCCTCTATTAGTCTATATAATAAAAAGTCCCTTTAGGCCACACCAATCTAATTTCTTGGTTAACGGATTTTTCTAGAAAAATAATGGAGCGGGCGGGCGAAAAAACAATAAAAATAAAAACAGGCCTAGGCACCCTATTATGGCCCAAAATGGTACGATATCAAGTTAACACGGCCAGGCTGGTTCAAAATTTAAACAATGAATTTTGAAATTTTAATGATACCACTGCATTGAAATATGGAATGACTGTAACAAGTAGTAAGAAAACGACTGTTTTCAACTGTTCAGGGCAAAATATGAGCATTTTGCAGTTGATTCTGAATTTTTATTTTTATTTGCAAATCAGAAAAAAATGAAGCAGCGAATCCGTTAACCAAGGAATTAAATTGGTGTGGCCTTAGTCTATATAATAAAAAAGTCCCTTTATCTTACCGGGCACAAACTTTCTCAACACTGTCTTCTCTCTATTGCCAGTCTTTATGTTGGAATACAAACCACCACCAAACTTTGGCCATACTTTAACAAATTGTGCTCTCCCTTTTACAGAATGATTCTTCACAAAAATTAAAGCTAAATGCTGCATATCACGTCTAGCTGAGTGATAGTTTCAACTAATCAACTTAAAATCAACTGTTGCAATACTAACTTGTTGAATTACTAATGAACTCAAATCAGGATTTCGTTGTAACCTAGTACCTGCAAAAAGCTCAAATTATTCATATCATCAGGTATTGTACAACTTTCACGACATGTATCTGTTGTCAGAATGCTTCTCACTTTCCCCAACCACAAAAATTTACTTTCTTTGGCATTCCTTATTTACAAGGATGAATCGAGAACAGTATTTTCAGGAGAAAAATTTAAAAAGCCTTCAGATGTATGAAACAGTCAGATGACTACAAACAACATGTATGTATGAACCATGCAAGAGAGTCCATGCTATTTTCATGTCTTTTTAATCCACCCCATTCCCCCTTGTACACCACAATATATATAAGCGTGGATTTCACATATTTCTCACAAAGTCACGCTTTGACAACAGTTCACAGATCACAGTAACACTGCACTTACCAACCTACCCACCCCTGTCAAAAAATGGCACCGTCCCGCTCAACATGACAGTACATTTAACTACAGACGGGTACAATTTAACCAGCAGGGGTGGACAGCATTGCAGAGTGCAGTTTACAAATACATATTTTTTGACATAAAATGATAATACAGCATCACAGAACATAAGCTACACATTGAATTACCTACAAAGTATGTAGCACACAAGTATTGCAAGTTGGAAAGAGTTTTCGTCTTAGTTTTTTTTATACAACTTGTTTCTTGACAAAAGCACATGTAAGAATCACTCATAGTTCACAGATGTATCTACATATACTTGTCTCACAATTTACTAGCAAACAAGTGGAATGAATGATACAAATGTACAAATATTAAAGCTAGCTACCCCTCCAGATCAAATGGTACAGACCTGTTCTACCCCGTGATGATTTGGACTGTTCCATTATACTTCTGTATCAAAATCAAAAGGCAGAAAGAAAATGTATGTAAATCTACGTGCCCTTTCTCAAAGTTTGCACACATAAATGTAGGGGTAACTAATCGTTCTTAGTTTTCCAGATTTATTCTAATGTTTTTCCAAAATTCAAGTGCAGATTCTGGAGAAAACTTGGAGAGAAAGTTGAGCAAAATTCTTGCCACTCTTCCAAGGGATGATAATTTTTCTGATAAGTTAGAAGAAATTGTTTTGCATTTTCAAGATACACAGTTTCGAAAGTTGGTGATGATTTCCTTCCAAGATTTGTTTTAAAGCATAATCTTGCTACGTCTGAAGGTTGAAATACATGTACCAGTAGTCCACAGATGTTTATTATCAAATCTCTGGAATTCCAAAGCACTTGAAAAACATATAAAACATCTGCTTATGTAAAGACATGTACATGTACAGTGCTTAGCAAGTTTCTATAACCCAACAATAACTATGATCTAGCACTATTCATATATAACAAAAGTATGCAAAATTCAAAGTTTAATGCATTATGTGATGTCTGCTGCTGCAATAGCTCTGTTTTCATTGTAAACTCCCTACACTGTACTTCCATGACTATATGTGGATTACATAATTCTGCCCAAGGCCTTGCCAAAAATAGTCTAAGTTTTTATATATTCATACAATATGTGTGCATATGTTAGTTTGCTGTGTTGAGGGGAATTGTCATAGTTTGATTTCTTAGTACATAAAATTTTCTATTCTGAAACCATTGTGAATCCAACCTTAGGCCACACCAATTTAATTTGTTGGTTCTCGGATTTTTTCAGGAAAAATATGAAGCGACAGGGCGAAAAAAAAATAAAAATAAAAACAGATCTAGGCATCCTATTATAGCCCCAAATGCTACGATAGGAGGTATGAAGTCAACACACCCGGCAGGTTAAAAATTTAAACAATGAATTTTTGAACTTCTAATGATACTACTGCATTGAAAGATGGAATAACTGTAACAACTAGGAAGAAAAGGACTGTTTTCAACTGTTCAGGGCAAAATATGAGCATTTTGCAGGTGATTCTGTAATTTTTTATTTTTTTTGCAAATCAGGAAAAAATGAAGAGGCGAATCCGAGAACCAACAAATTAAATTGGTGTGGCCTTACATGTGTACGAGCAACGTAGATAGTTCTATGCTAGTACTTGAGCATTGATGCCTTTTTTGCATATCTCACATGGTGTCCCAATATGGGACCTTAAAAATAGAAGGTGGAAGTTTTACAATAGCAAAGTTATTAAATCGCATTCAGAGACGTCCTAGTTACAACATAGTTAATATTGCTAAGCCACAACCAATAGACCGATCCTTACTGTCCATCACAATTAGCAGCTCGACCAATGACAGCATTGCAGTTAGGGATTCGACCAATGAGAGCATGGCTGCTGCATGTCTGTCACATATTTGCATTTTTGTGCTTTCTTACATGTATGTTTTGGAGGAGGTGGGCAGAGCTATGAGATCGGTCTATTGGTATTAAGTGTTGAAGTGTTATACAACTGTACATGGTGAGGAAGTTACACATTGCTTACATGGACGTCGAAGCCATTTTCCCATTTCTTCAATCCGTTACAAGTAGGTCTGAAAGGAGGGAGTGAGAGAAGCAAGGAGGGAAGAAGATGGGACAAAGAGAAGGAAGAAATGAAACAAAAATTAATTATCTTTGAAGATGATTGACATGATCAAGATTATGCTGTAATATGAGAAACATGCAACAAGATCAGATTGGGTCTACATTTTGCCCTTTTGATTGGCTGATGTAGATCACATGATCACTAGTGTTGCCAAGTGATTGGCTAGAAATCATGTGACCAGCATTCAATTAGAAATCATAAAACAAAGGTTGCAAACATGCATACATGGACATTAGGGATATGATGATAATAAGCAAGCCAAGCAGCATGCAAAGCACAAGCCAAGATGTTAGTTACAAGAAACAGTTATAAAGAAGGTTCTGGATTTCAAGAAAGAATATACAATGTAGGGGAAACAGGCCAACACACTAACAGATGTAAATCCATGTCTATCTTCTTTGCTTATTTTCAAAACATTCCCCAGTAGTCATTGGTTGGCACTTAACAGTTATAATTCAAATTGGCCAATCAACAGACAGAAGAATCAAGTAGGATGCATTTGAAAGTTAACATTTGAAATAAAATTTCAATGATTCAATCCCACAACTTTTCCTTGTTCATCCAGCACTAGTATCACTTGAGCAAAATCCTTCACCCAAAAGCAAATATTGGCACAGTGTGTAGAACTTAGCGTCTAAGCAATGTTGTAATATGTTGTCAAATACACAATTTAGGAAAGTTGAGACTTATGTCTTTAAAGCAACAAGAAAGCAACAACAGTTGATGCAAGCAAAAGGATGAGCAGAAGAAATGAAGGAAAGATGAAAGGAAAGAAAAGAACCTCAGAACCATGGCGTAAGAAATAAAGCACATCAGGTGTAAGCTCAACTGACGGGTCCCTCTTGTTGGCTTTCTAAACACAGAAAATATTGGACAAAAATAATCAACCTATGTTATATGGAACAGAACTTTTTTCTAAACCTTCTTACTTCTTCTGTTATGGTCTCAGATACCCAACCAGTGTTGTTTCTGATAGTGCCGACCCAACAATTGTGTTCTCAAATGTTAACTTATGAAACCGTTGTATTTGTGGTTTTTGTAAACAGAATTTCATTTCATTCTGCCATGTTCCATTGTGTTTTTCTATTATATATGCAGAAGGAAGTAAATAAGCTGACTATGGATAAACTGTTTTTTCAAGGTGGATTGGACAGTTGTATGTCCAATGTGATGAGCAGCCTATTGTATGAACACAAAATGATTTAAACAGATGACAAATAACTTAGGGCATGTATTAACAGTTACAGTTCTTGTTGGGAGATTCCATTATATAAGAGTGGTGTCATAATCTGAAAAAGCAAAGGACCATGATTCCTTCTCTTCCTAAACATGTAACTCTGAACGCAGCAAAACGATGCTTGCACTCACTGCAAAAAGACAGAAAGAAGGAAGAACAAGGAATTAGCACAGGGAGGAGGCAGGAAAATATACCACTGCACACACCCTAGGAAACAGTGGAATATCCCAATTTCTGGATTTACACACTTGGGACACTTCCATTTCAAAATGGGGGTGTACAGGTATGAGAAACAACAGGCAAGCAAATTAATCATCTTAACTAGCTATAGAATAGCACACAGGAAGAAATATGTTGCAATTTATTAGATGATGGAAAAAATGGATGAAGACCTTGTCAGCCCATTCTTGTTCTCAGGTATGCTTGTGAAATAAACAAGAAGAAAAATGCATGAATTTATGAAAAATCAGAACATTGAAAGGGAAAGACAGGGAATATCAGGAATCAATCTCATAATCACGAGGTGCACAATAATCAAGTATTATCGAGCAGAGTTTGATTTTGAATGATTTGTTCTTATGATTCGCCTTGTAGTTTCAGGACTTTGAGGACAGCTTTGAGGACAGGTAGATACAGCACTACTCAATTTCACAAAGCTTTTGAGGACAGATTCAATGTAATAAGCTTCTGATTATAGGCAGGTTTATTGTTCCAACTGTGCATGATTGATTGTGCATGGTTCCTTGTGTGGTAATAAAATAAAGGTTGACATTGAAGAACCAAGACATGAACAAAACACATCTGGACATGTATCAAGCATGGTCCAGATTCAAGAACTGTTTCAAGGGTTTCACCTTTGACACATTACCCACAATTCGCTGCACCTTTTTTCCTATTCCCAGGATGCATAGCACCAGGGGGGTAAAATCAGTTGGAACCATGAACCAGTTTATTTTACTTTTCATTCAAGACAGTTACTTCAACTCAGATGTGACATCTTTTATCTGATACAGACAAAATGGCACTGCCGTCTTCAAAGAAAATATTCTGCCTTTCAAAGAAAATTAGAGAGAGAACCTCCTGGTTTATCTAAACTTGAGTTGAGTGGTAAACAGAACTTATTAACGATCCCCTGCCTGGTAGGCTAATGCCCCTGGGAGCCGGACGACCGACTAGCTGGCGGCTTTGTGCACCTCGCAGACTATGGGAGTCGGGTGGTGGGTAAGGGAAGGAGTCAAGCTGAGGGGTTGGAATAAAACATGAACATAAAAAAGGGTCAACGAAGAAATACGCTGAAATTTACGTTATGAAAATGGACTGTAGGAAAGAAAGAAAGACACACCCTTCTTTCCCACAGTAATGGCATGAATATAACTTAGGAGTTTGAACTGAAATGCAAAGACATGAAGAAAAATGAAATGTTAATGATAAAGTCTAAGCAGTGTTAAGCTGAAAGAGAAGATGAAGTTAGAATAGCTAAAAATGACAAAAAGGTGAAATGATGTTAATAAGTTATTAACAGAGTTGAGAGTTTATCAATGTTCTGCTTTTTAAGCCTGGTGCGATTTGGAAGGAACATGTTAAAAAAACAGAATGTATTGACAATTTTGGAAATATTGTAAAAAGTGTATCTTACATGAAAGTGGGGGTTGTGGTATGTTTATTCATGGATGTGGTATTCTTTGTTAGAATGCATTACCTACACATGTATTATTATTATCTCAAACAAAGCTGGGGGTTTGCAAATATGATGAGGATTTCTGTGTAGAGGAGCAGCAAACTAAAAATGATGCACACCGTGTTACTACTGCACCAGCCATACTTTTTAATGGTACAATGATTTGAAATGTTACAGTAATTATTTAGTCTTGGTTACAGTAACGTATGGTGACAGATGAGGACTGGTGTCATAGGCTTGTCATGACATCATTACATCCTTAATATGCAAATCAGACATATTATCCCAAATATGCAAATCAGCTTGAGTACTTGAAGATGAAAATGCAAAGTTGAGAAGTTTCTAATGTGTAACATGATAATTTCCGATTAATGATGATGTCACAGCCAGGCCTATGGTGCAAAATTGTGGGATTCAAAGATGGACTATGAAGTTTCTTTTCATTCATAATAGTAGTACATGGTGCAGCTTTACAATTATGTTTAATATCAGTTGCCGCTAGAAATCGATTTGGATCATTCAGTGACCTCCCTCCCCCCCTCCACTCAAGCCATGTTGAAGTGGCCACATGGCTGAACAAGCCATCGAAACAAGGTAAAGGCTTTGATTGATTGATTGGTTGGTTGGTTGAAAGAGAATGACAGAATCATAGATCACTTTGATTTATTCTTAACATCATATTGCTGCTGTCAGCATTGATAAATGGCATTGTTTACTTGCAAAGTATTCAATGTAAAATATTTTGAGGGATCAAAACTCCTATAGTCCATCTTTAAGAGCAAGATTTTAATGTGCAAATACATGTACTTGATAACACTACAAGCAAATTCCCTGACACTGTGAAGAAATATACATTATGCCTGGGAATATAATTATATACATGTACAAATGTACTACATTTTGCCCTCCACATAAAACATGGAGACAAAATGTATTGAGAATGATACCTATACATGGTGTCATACAGTGGGATCACAAAACCACCATACCACAGAATTGGTAAGTAAATGTGGCTTCAGCTTCTAGTTTAGGCACAAAATATACACAATACCAATACACAATGCTTTAACATCCTGGTTTCCAGGTAACATAATAATATACATGTAAGACAAAAACTGGGTACAAAACAAGATTTGCATGCAGACAAATTTAGCTACAACAAAGTGTTGTTCTTTTTGATTATCTAACAATTATGACTGACTTTTGTGACTCACTCAACAGTCTTTTAGTAGGCAGATACCATCCACGAGATAGCAATGGTGAGATGCTACTGAACACTTTCATATGCACTTTGTAAAAAAATTGGGCATTCACTATTGATTTACTTGATTGTTTAGTCTATTGTTTTGCCCTTCATGTAACAGTAGGAAGGAAAGGATACCAGCCTTGCCACCGAAATATCTATTACAGCCGTATCTCACCAATGTTACCCCAGTCCTTGATGCTCAGTGCTCTCTACAAGACTTGAGAATTTGCTGTATGTATAGATACAAATGTATGATTGTGCAAGCTGTATTTCTCCAGGGGAAGATGACTCTGCTGAAAGCTTACAACTGTGCAAGTATGAAGAAATCTGGCATTTTTTTCTTGAGTCCCAAAAAATTTTCTTAAATCATGCAAATTTTTAGATGCTTGTACAGGTGCGTTGCAGGTGAAATTCTGACAGACTTGCACAGCTGTAGTGCAGGTGCAAAAGGAGTATTTTGTAGGGCTGGGTTGCGTGCCACATGTCCCGCTGGGCTCACACAGTACTTACTATCTCTGTTATGGTGATGTCGTCAGTGTCTACGTCTGCCAGCGTCGATTCGCTCGACAACGTGCTCGGGTGAAGCGATGATGACGGTTCTGACGAAACACTCAAATTTTGTCTGCAGGAATAAAACAAAAGATTACGTTGAGAAACGAGTTACAAACGGAGGCTTTTTGACTGAAAACGACTTACCTTTTAAAATACCTGGGCACTCAGTTTCTACTAAAAAGCTGTAAATCACAATTTTTTCACAATACTTTTATAATCACGGTTTACGCAATCACTTCTGTAGCACTAACTTATCATTTCCGTGAACAAATCATTCGCTTTCTTTTGCTGCGACCGCCGCCACCGCAAACGTATAGTTCTGCAAAATACTGTATGTCTATTTTCTCAGACTGCGAACTTTGTATTGCTCCACCTACGAGGTGTTACCAAAATTTCCTCTCCACACCCTACCTATCTCTTCTGGAGGCAGAGGCGGTTGATTCAGACTTAGCCGCTGCTTCCGACCCCTCGGAGGTGATCTCCACTTCTACTGTTCTAATGGGAAGTGTGGAGGTGGACGACGTACTACGGAAAAAAAAACACATCCGTAAATAATTTCATCAGGTTGGTGAATGATTGGTGAATTCCATAAGGTTATATTGATGATTCAATAGCAAAACTCTTCTGGTACATTCTACTGTGAATTCATATACATGTATTTATTGCAGTGATTTAACTTCATTATAGTAGAAAAAAGGAGTTTTTTTGCAGCATTTTAGGTTAGTACTGTAGCTGCTATAATTCTGTAACATATTCGTAAGGGCCATCGCAAGGTTCTAGCCAGTTTGAAATTTTTTCCGGTCAGCCTTCTGCATGCTTACCCAAAATTGTGGATTTTGAAGCCTTCAAAAATGCAATTTCTTGCACTTTGAGAGGCAAATCATGGGGTTGAGAGTTGTTGTCAGTGGTCCTTCCTTTTACAATTCTACACAAGTTTTTTTTTTACTATGTCCTTCAAGGTTCATCTATCGGTTGACACACACCGCAAAGTTCCGGCAATTGATGGAAAAATGCGTGCTGGCTAGAGCCCTGGACCTCGAAGCAGAGCCAAAATAAACTGCAGAAGAACGTACTGTTTTCTTGGAGAGGCCTCTGAGAGTGCTGGTGACATGGTTGACGGGGTTTCTATAGATGTTGGTGTGGACGCAACATCGTCAAAGGAGGGCGGTGTGCTGGGAACGATGTCTGGTCTGCCTGGATTAGTAAACATCACACAAAACATAAATAAGCATACATTGCAACAAACTTTAGACTGTGAACACAGAGCATACCTACGTGTACATGAACTGCATGTAGGGCTGCGTACCAGTACAGTATTGCAAAAAATGATTAGGTCCTGCCCCAAAATATGAATCTCTAAGAACCAGTACGTACCAATACAACAGGTGACATCTAGAGGAAGCATAACTAATGCACAACAGATCTTTGAAGGACAGCTAGAGTATTGTATGTAACAAGAAACAGTCCACAGTACTAACAAAAGGATAAATCTAAGCAATGCAAGTACATGTTGACTTTGTACATCATAATTAAGTTCTAGTCTAAAGCCTTGGGTAGTCCATTCACAGCTATCAGCTACAAAATATTCTTCCATCTATCTACTGAAATGCAGCAAAAATTATAAAGGTCAACCAAGAAAGCTACATATGCTATTGGTGGCTTACTTTTGACCTCCTCCAGTGCTGGTAAACTCGTGGCTCCAGCCGAGAAATCGTCGTCCCTATCCACGGAGGTACCTGTCGCCGACCGCGGCCTTCCCAGAATGCCTGCTGGCCCGACCGCGCCCTTCTTCTTGGACGGGGAATGCTTCAGCGCTGTAGGGGGAGGAAAGATTACGGTTTGGGTCGCTAAACTTCCCCGAGGTGCAGACTCTGGAAGGAAGAAAAAGTGACGGTCTCCGGTTAGGTCTTTTCCGAACATTTTTTTGTGGAATTTCTGTGGATGCCCACCACCTTCTGTGGCTTATGTGTGAAGGGTTTGTACATAGACTCAGGCAATTTAGAATTCCAGAGATTGATGTCAACATTTCGTATACAGGCGGTTCTTGCACCTGAGACTTATGGCAAAACTTGACGAACACAGGAAAATTATTTTCTGGAATTCCATGACATGTACAAACCTCAAAATGTGCACCTGAATCAACACCAAACCTCAAAATAATGCCAAAGCCATCACCTTGTTAAATGTAGATGTGTAGTACATACTGTACAGTCATGCACATGATACAGATGTCATCAAAACATTAATTTTGTACATCAAAATAAGCTGGTTCATAGTTTCAATTGTGCACGATACGGTCAAAGGTGAAGAATTCTTGCCTGTACACATCTGTAGCCAGACATGTTTTGCTAGTTTCAGTGACCTTCAAGATTAACATACTACTATTATCAACAATGCATAACACTGTTGAAACTATGAACCAGCTTATTACAGCAAGCTTTAGTTTTTAAACAAACCTTTTCCCCTCAGAGCAACTTTTTTTCCGAGCACTACTTACGAATTTTTCTAAAAACAGTCTGACAGAAAAAGTTCTGGAATCGCGAGGCGTAGAAGGCTGGCCTGCAGACGGATACTGTGTCACCATCGTGGACAAACGCTTTGAACCTGTGTTCCAGCTTCTTTTTCAACCTGCAGGGGCAAAATTAATAGAACATAATCAGCTCCAAGGACAGCTATGTGTGAGTGTCATTCAGCACCAAGGACAGCTATGTGTGTGTGTCATTCAGCACCAAGGACAGCTATGTGTGTGTCATTCAGCACCAAGGACAGCTATTTGTGAGGGTCATTTAGCACCAAGTACAGCTATGTGTGATGTAACATGGTATCATTGTGTTGTCATGATGTTGTTTTGATTTCAACCTTCATAACAATTCAAAATATTTTCTGAAAACACTTACTTGTAACACTGCAGAATGTCTATGATACCCAAGAAAAGTAGTAGCCTGTCTCCTTTCACATTCTTGGCAGGAATACCTCCCCATCTATGAAGGAAAGACAAGAAAAATACACAAAATTCATTTCCATGTTAACACTTTAATTTTGATGTGACTTTCAGAAATGATAGGCAGACAGTAAAACATATTCAGAAGCATTTGGTTCTTTTATTCAGTCTGTAAAAGTCTGTAAGATGACATACATGTATATTGTATTTGTTTGGTGGAATAACAAGGTCTTGTCCCACATACATGTCAATTGTCAAGTATTCTTTGAAAAACAGATCAGAATTCCAATGTCTCTCACATTCAACCTAAGGCTGGAAAACCAGGGACTGCCATCATTTCTAAAAGCAATCAATAAAAGCAGCTCTCATTGGTTCTACTACTAAAATCTAATACAGTACCTGATTGGCTAGGGGTCCTGGTTTCCCTGGAGACCAATCCTACCATGCATTAACTACAGTCTCTACTACTTGCTTCACCAGATTTTGGCTCATTTTGTCCACCTTAATAAATCAAGATCCTTCTTGTTCACTTTCTTTTGTAGGAATCGGCTCTTTTTGGGAGGAGTCTTTGAAATGTCATTTTTATCATTTCTTGAACACCTTGCATTTTTAGCTTGAATTTTCAATTTGTTTTGACTTAAAGGGGAACAGGAAAAGAAACCAAAAGAACCATTGTTATTGAGATGGACATCACCATGGAAACCAGAGGTATTTAAATTGGGGATTTCAGAAAGCTTTTATCAAGATGCCACCTTTTGAAGATACAAAATAGTTGCATGAAACTGTTGCCTGTGCAAACATGCCCCCTGGCCTCCATGGTAGGTACTGCAGATACATGCTTTCCCACTGCTTTTACATAATTGCCGGTAGGGAGAAAAAAGCATGGTGGTGTGTTAGACTACACTACTGGTATGTACCAAGTGCATGCAGAAAAAGTAGTACAGGGAGAGGTGAAGGAAAAAGATATGGTGGGAGGATGGGAACACATATTCGTGCGGGCACGGCAAACTGCGTGGCTTACATGCTGTCATCTTGCAAACTCCAGAAGACCTCTAACTGCGTACTACATGGAAACAAAGCACCAACATCAAACCACAAACCAAACAGAACACAGTACAAATGTAAATGGCTCCGCCCCGGAGGCAACGCCAAAAAAACTCAGCAGGTCACTCATTGAGGAGAACACAAAAGGTCAAATTAATCAATCAATATCATCAACATCAATCATTTACAATATTCAATAACAAAGGTATGAGAGTGTTAGGATAGAATCAAACAATGCAAAGAACTTCACAATAGCCACTTTCTGCATACTTACACTTGAATGTGTTAATTGGGAAGAAATCAAATTGCTCAGTGGGGAGGGTAATTTACATTGTGCAGGGGAACTGTTGAGTGCTGGGCAACTTCAAAGGGAAACACTGAAAATTGATGGTTCTGCCAGTTTCTATTCTTGCTCTATTGTTTCTCACAAGCTACAAGTAGGGTCCTGTGGTCCAAACTGTAGTGGCTAACATTACCGGTTTGGTATTACAATGTTAGGGGCTTGAATTCAGCCTACCTAATGCAATACTAGACAATACATAATAGTTTCCACATCTTTGTCATACCATATATTGGTTATTATACTGGACATATTTTCTTTACTTGCTTGTACACGAAGTATGAAATTAAATATCAACCAGTTCCAGAGCGTACCAGAGGTATGAAAATTGTGATTTTGTATTGGTTATAATGTAGGAACATTTGAAGTGTGATCATGTTCTTTCAAGTTTGCTCATTTTCATAAATATCACCTCCAGAACCAGGCAACTGAATTTGCATATCCCTCCACATCTCAAAGGGCCTCAAACTGTGAAAAGATATTTCTGAGCAAATGTATCAGACATTAAAATCAAACTAACTCACTCTAACATTTGATGCTTTTTCCCCAAAATTATTTTCACATTTTCTACACTTTTCTCATTTTGGGAGCCCTTTGCGATGGTTGCCATGGCAACTTACGTGTTTTCTGTCAGGTGATGATAGTCGGCAGGTTCTACTGGCGGTGCCTTGTACTCGCCCTGGATGGACTCCATTGCAGTGTGGGTAAGTTTATGTCTGTACAGGGACTTCTGGCGATCCATCTTCCCCCTCCCTGCAGCCACAAAAATGTCTCTCACATGTATCAACATGTACTACTCACAGATTAAGCTGGTGTGTTGTGCCAAAGGGCGGTCATACTGGCTATACTGATACAGATACAGATTCCTGACAATCTATCTATCCCCTCCATGCAGCAACAAAAATGTCTGACATGTAGCGACATATACTACTCACAGAGTCAGCACCTCTCAATAAACCATTACATGGCAAAAACATTTTCTTAACTTATGACTGGAGAAGAGCTTGAACTACTTGGTAACAGAACCTCTATTTTGTAGTTTAGTTGTTTAGCCTTTAGCACAATTAAGTAGCCCATTGACTACCAATCACTACCGATATTGGTTACAAGGAAGGTACAGGGTAAAAGTTGTTAAATGTAATACATTTCAACATCTCTGATAGTTCAGAATCATCAACAAAATCAGACCTAGTGAAGTTATAGTTGCTACATTAACAGAAGAATTACCGTTACATGTTGAAACCTCCACAGATCAATCATAGGAATAACAGGTTGATCATCCCTTTCTAGTAACACGTTACATGTATTCTACCAGCCTGAAGTACCAAATGCAGTTTGGTTGGGAGAAGGTTAAGCTCACTGAGCTGCGTTTCATTTGAGTCCAACTGCATTGTGTTATAGTTATACAGGTATGTCTTTGTGGCCACCAGAACAACTGAGCAAGAATATCACTACTGACATAAGTTGGATGTGAAACAGAGACATTTCGCTCTTTCTAGAGCAGCTCAGTGTTCTGACAAAAAAAAAACATAATCTTCTGCCTTACAAGTCATTGCCTTTGACCTTTGACCCACCTTCATCATCAGTTGAATCGCCCCATGATTCCCCATCAGAAGAATCGTAATATCTCCAGTCCCCATTTTGTGCGTCTTGCAAGCCCCTATTCTGCTCAGCAATTTGGTTTGATGATATTGCACCTAATAGTACAACAGGCTTCAGTTTTCCAGGCTTTCCCAGATTTCCTGACCTCCACCTGGACTACCTTTGACCTCCAACCTTTGAACCTTAACCTCCACATACACCTGATGCCAGCAAACCATGCACTGCAGCTCAGATTTGACCCACTGCACCTTGAACTTTGACCCACTGCACCTTGAACTTTGGCCTCAAAGACCCCAAAATTCCTACGGGTCATATCATCACCTCAGCTGGCAATGTTACCTGCAACTCTGACCATGCTTAACTCTTGACCCCAACCTTTGACCTACCTGTGTTTTCTGACTCCTGACCTCTGTCCTCTGACACGGAGGCTCCTTCCGACTCACCACTGGGCGACGCTGCGGAACCAACCAATGGGGTAGCCTGCTGCGGGATAGGAGTGGCGAACAAGTAAGGGTCGGCCGCCTCCGCACCTTCCAATCCAGACTAGCGAGGAAGCAGGGAAGGAGAGGGAGGGATGAGAGAAGTCAGAACAGCACAGAGAAGAGGTCAGAGGTCATGCAAATCTTCATGGCACCAATCTCTCACTCTAAGTAAGTTATTCAGTAGATATATACTGCTGTACTGTACTTCAGCTTTGGTTAAACCAATTCAGTAAATTTTTTTACATCAAACTTCCACAAACTTCAGTTTAGGTTTGAACAAAACCTGGCTAGTCACAGTGAGCACCGGAAATGTTTGCTTTTTTAATCTATTTTCATTTTTAATCCTACGTACAACAGCTGGAAAGGTAAGAAGCAACCTGAATCATGATTAAATTTTTACTTTTTTTTTAGAACTCCTTCATGATATCAATATTGGAAAACTTTATTGAAAAGTTCCTGCTGCTTAGTAAATCAAATAGACTAAAAAATAAACCAACAACCATACCATACAATGAAACTTTTTTTTAAATGACTTAAAAAAAACAAATCAGAAAGCAACATTATGCTCTTCTGGAAGGTAAAAGAAAAACCTTGTCAAAGTTAAACTTGCCTCATTTTATACGCAACAAGTAAACATTAAAAAAAAACAACTATATGCCATAATTGCAAACCTCAGAAAATACATGCACACACTGAACGTATGGCAGAAACAAGGGAAAGTAGGAAAGACAGAACGAAACACAGCTAAACAGGGACAGGAACAAAGAACAGCAGAAACATTAAGCTTGCTTGTGCTACATCCACTGTACTAGTTGGTTCTTGGATACTAGCAATAAAGTTGGTCTTAAATCAAAGATAAACAAATTTGACAACATAAAGTGATCTTTGTTGCAGTGTTGATGTTTTAAAGGATCCAACCCGTAGGTGTTGCCAAAAATTTTTGTGCACACACTGGCAAGTTAATTAGCAAATGCTATAATTGAGGAAGAAGAGTTTAATTTAGAAGACGTGTGAAGTGAAAAACCAAGTAGTACAACTGATGTGGTCACCAACAAAATGCAAATTTTATGCATGCATAACATAAAAACAAACCACACATGGCAAAACATGCAAAGACAACAGCGGCAAAAACTACCATCACTGTTAATTCAACTACAGTATTGCATATAACTCAATCAACAAGGCAACAATCAATAGAAAAACACAGCAACAGGGATTTAAACAGTTTCGCTGGTAAACAGTTTAAATGTCATATTTACAGTATATACTAGTTCATTCTTGTATCAATTTCTGTTAGTTTTAAATGACACCTACCTTCTCTGTTCTTCCTATACAAATTTGATATTGACTGGGCACTTCTAAACTCTTATCTTACATCATGTCTAATGTATCTGAAATACATAAATCCTTTTCTTCTACAGTAATCCCTCCTTTAATTATGGGCTAGTCCCTTCACTCAGATCACAGCACTTCAAAATTTGGGGTGGGCAGGGTGTGTTTTTTTAATGTACTTACAGCTTTTTCTCTCTCTGCTTGGTCCAGGTTGTGGATGCCCAGCAATAAGCTGTAGTCCATGATTTTGAAGCTCTCTAAAACCTAAAAAAACATGGTTAAAATGAGGATCATTATTCCATTTATTCAAGTACAGAATTCACCTTCAAAAGCATACCCAAATTAACCTTCAAAAGCAACTACTACTACTACTACTACAAACTACTACTACTACTACAGTAACTACTACATTATTTTGTACTACAGCTACTACTACAGCTACTACTACTACTACTACTACTACTACTGCTGATGCTGCTGCTGAGGCTACTGCTACTACTACTACTGCTGCTACTGCTGCTACTACTACTACTACTACTGCTGCTGCTGCTACTACTACTACTACTGCTGCTACTGCTGCTACTACTACTACTACTACTGCTGCTACTGCTGCTACTACTACTACTACTGCTGCTACTGCTACTACTACTACTACTGCTGCTACTGCTACTACTACTGCTGCTGCTGCTACTGCTACTGCTACTACTGTACATGTACTTACCCTACAATCTCTAGCTATAGTCTTCATCATTGCAGTGTAGTTGTCTGAGTCCAGCAGAATTCCCTCTGTATGGTCTTCCATAAAGTCCAGATCCTTAAAACATGGGTTAGGCTTCTGTCTCTCTGCTTTAGAAGCCTTTCTTTTGTAGGTGGAGCCCTAATGATAAAATATAAGAATTAGCACACATTCTTGTAAAACAATACAGTTGTGATTAATATTTTACAAATAAAAATTCATTCGAGGGAGGTAACATTAGTCAATAGGTCTATGTATGTATGAGTGATTAAAATTTACAGTATCAAACTTTATCATGTAATTCATTATCATAAGTTATAGACTTCTTACCTTCAAGTCATATCTGAGGTGCATTCTAATGGTGGAGGGTAGCAGGTTGTTCATAACTACAAGACGAATGTTCTTCCCTCCAGACTGGTAACAGTACAGGCCAAAAAACTTGGGCAGCAGAGTTCTCGGGTTCTGGTTTAGGTTCTAGGAAATGAATGAAAATACAGCGTTGTCATTGGCTGAGTAATTTAATTGCTTTAAGTCTTACAAACCAGTCTCTGTACTGTATGCAATACTTGTACTTTTGAACATCTTTTGCATGAAATCAATTAAAAAATATAAGAGCAGCCAGAAATATTAAAACTAGGTGATAAAGCAATGGATGGATGGATGGATGGATGGATGGATGGATGGATGGATGGATGGATGGATGGATGGATGGATGGATGGATGGATAAATGGATGGATGGATAAATGGATGGTAGATGGATGGACACTGTATGCATTTAAAAACAGGACAATATTACGAAACAATTCCACTTACCATATAATATCCAGGGAGTAGTTTTTGTAAGAAGTCTGCCTCTTTGTGTTGCACAGTTTTAACAATGAACTCGTCATCTGCAGTCAGATAGAAGAGGGACCCACTGGCACCTGGGTTGGAGAGTTCCCTCAGGGGCTCACTGCACAGAGAGATCTGGGAACAAGAATGGGAAAAGAATCAACATACAACACTTTGTGTAATAAGTCCTAACCAGACCGCAAGGTTTACATACACTGAGATGGACCCCTTCTCTTTTCCAATGCTTGAGGTGTGGGTTTCTTAAGGCACAAGACCTCCAACTTTACATCCCATCTGAGAAGACGTTCCGACATGTATCTGAAGCTCATTTTAAAGTAAGGACATGGGTGCAAAGTGCCTTTCCTAAGGGCACAACACTGGAGGCTACCAGGGATTCGAACCCAGAACCTTCAAGTTCTGTGTCAACTATATTGTTGGCACAATACCGCCTTACCACCTCTTAGCTATGACAAGCTTTCTATGATATACAGTTGACTTATACATGTGTAGTTATAATTGTAAACAGCGATATATAGAACAATATAGATACCATGAATACTATTACTAAATGTCTGACACTCACTAAGAAGTCGTCTGGTTGGATGCCGAAGAGTTGTCTGAAGAAGCGGAATGCCATGGGAGCGTACGTCTTAAATCTGAAGTCTGGACAGCGGTGGGCCGGGGTCAGGTTACTGCCCTCACTGGGAAAAAATTTGAAAAACATTGTCAGGGCTCGAAATACTGGGTGCATATGAAGGTTAGTGCAGGTAAAATTGGGGCTGTGCAGGTATTTCTGATGTCTACATACACCTAACCTGCACAGGTCCATGTACTGGGTATATGCAGGTTAGTGCAGGTAAAATTGGAGCTGTGCAGGTATTTCTGATGTCTACCTGCACCTAACCTGCACTGGTCCATGTACTGGGTATATGCAATACTAGGTTAGTACCCTGGAAAAAGTCTGGTAGGAGATAAAAAGACAGGTGAGTCCTTACCCAGGAAAGAAGACACTCTCCACTACTGAGAAGTCCTGGATAAGAAGGTCTCTCTCTGGTTTGGAACTCAGGCCTCCTATGGAATGTGAGATTCCCAGCTGGATTGCTGTCATCAAAGCCGATGACGTTGTCTGGAAAATAAATACAGAAAGTTAAGTCTAACTTCTTCATTGTGTTGACCCTTATAATATACAATGAATTGCAAGCATACTAGTATGTAAGCATACAAAAACAATTATATATTTACATATAAACACTAAAATCCTAGTCTAATGCATTCCATACTTTCCAACTATAACTGTAGTTGTTCCAACTTGTGCAGATTGACAGAAACAATTACCTTAAAATACATTACTGCATTATCTGGAAATATAACAGTCCACTTCATTTTAACGCTCCAACTATAAAACACAGACCTTCCGTGCATGGTAGTACCTGCAACTACACTAAATAATTCATGAAGCAACAACACTACATTATCAATTCAGAGGACACACAGACCCATAAAAATTACTGGTATATCTGGGCAAAACGCCAAATTAAAATCTAGCAGTTTGCATTGGAGCTGTGTATATAAACAAATTTTTAGGTACAGGTATATGAGTTTAGGTACAGGCATCTAGATAAGTTTGGCCAATCATCTGGAACTTATATGTGTAGCAGGGCTTGAAATACCAACTGCATATATAGGTTAGTGCAGGTAAAATTGAAGCTGTGCAGGTTTTTCTGATGTATACCTGCACCTAACCTGCACTGGTCCATGTGCTGGGTATATGCAGGTTAGTGCAGGTAAAATTGGGGCCACCACGAAAGTAAAAATACATTTACAGCTGTACCATTTTGAACCCTAACTGCTCCTTTGACATGACATTTTGCATTTGAAGTCTGCGGTCATGGCCACAGTACATTGTACATTACCAGTCAATATTTGTCGCTAATTACATCAATGATTATCATTTAGTGTGATGGTCTGTAGTATAGCATGATTGGCTCCATTTACCTGGCTTCAAGAATGTGAAATAGACCTCTGCACAATATGACTATGAAAAAATCATATCTCATAGCATATCGAGAAAGGGAAATTGCAACATTTTTCTAAAAAGTAAGACATTTTCTGTGTATCTGATATTACATGTAAATCAGAGAGGGAATCTTTGTCTTGACATTTTTTCAAAGCAAACGTCACAAAGAAAGGAAAAATTTATCCCGTTTGACTTTGAGAGACTTCTGGCACCAAATTTGCATTGGTTATGGTTAGGAAGCATCATAAAGGTTAAAAATACTTGTCCAATCCTTCCTGCATGTAGCTTTGCGACTTAACTACTCGAGTTCCATTGATCGCCAAGTTAAATCGTCCAAGCTTCTTGTTTTCTTTTCAGCCATCTTCCCAAGACTTGCAACAAGCTAAGAAACCCTACTCCTGAGTGCTTTCTACTTTGCATGACTAGTTTTGCTAGTTCCTCCTTGCCTGGCCTCCTTTTGATCCTCTAGTTGGTAAACAAACGACATGCGAACATCCTGGCTCAGCAAAGGGCCCGTCCTCCAAGTTTCAAGGGGTGTATTGTCCATTGGAGCAGCAAGTCAACAACCTCGGGTAGCTAGCAATCTCTTCAAACACGTTTAGACAAACAACGTTCTGGTTTTTCCCTCTGTCTGTGCATGAAATATAGGACAAGTTGGTTGTGCTTCACAAATGTAAATTGGAACAGACATAAAGTACTGTATCTTTGTTTGTTTGTTTGCATCAACAGTAAACTGCCTTTAGCAGTATCACAACAGTTTTGTACAGTGTATCTTTTCAATGTAAGAGTAAGACCAGACTGTAATGTTTGACCTACTCAAACCAGGAAGGACCCCTAGTCTTTTCGATAAGTGTGGTGGGATCTTTAACATGCTCAAGGTGTGGCTCTCCTCAAACACTGGGCCTCCAACCTAACAATACATGTACATGCTATCCGACCATTTCAAATGTCTTCTTTTCAAACATGTAATTTTTTTCTATTTGATACTAACACAAAAATTTCCAAATGCCATTTGTTCTTTGCATGATTTTTTTTTTCTGTGAGGCATGGAATAGTCTTACCCATTTTCAGCAAATCCTGTTGAAAAGCTGTAAAAGCAGAATTTCCAAATCATATTTTATTAGCCTTATACTTGACCTCCCGTAACCTACGTTGTTCTCAATATTTTAGGAACCTATACTTTACAGTTGATTGTAATCAGAGGTTGTTCAACCCTAGAAGAATGTCCTCAGGCCAAATGTACCTACATGTAAGTACTGGCAGAAATTTGGGTCACCTTTATCTAATGATTACTTGGAAATTTGCCATATAAAAAAAAAGAGACGAATACAAGTTATGCCAAAATTTGGTCTTCTTGTGAAAAAGACTTGTTGTTTTTTTTCAAAATAACAATAACTCTAGGATCTTATCAATCTTTACGACAATTAGAAGGTTTTAGAAGAAACAGACAAATTGCATGTAGCTAATTGTCCCTCTGTCATGTATGCAAATTGTCACCTCTGTTTAGAGTTGAATTAGGGGGCATTGCATACGTATCGGTCAAACGTTTGAAAAAAAAGCCTTGCTTAAACTAGTTCAACCCTTACCACACTGAAGTAGTTGTTTTGCTACCATTTCTCTATTGTTTAGGGGATAAGAATGCTGTCTTAAGGAAGTAATTGTAAGATTTTAAGCCAGTGAAAACATATGCATAACCCTTGTCCTTCTGTGTGTTTTCCTAGAAGAGCTTCAGACAAGTGTTAGACAAACAAAGACGTGCCCCTCCCACTTTCTTACCCTATTCCTGTCAACACTTTTAGGTTTCGCTTCACGAATGCAAAAATACAAATGTTTCCAAACCTTTACAAGGTAAACATGAATTGTGTTGGAAATACACATGGATATTTGTAATAGTTTAAATGATTGGCATTGCTGTGTCTCGCCGTGGGGTTTGTTTTGATGCATATCCGTCCGCTAGATCACTACATTTCTACCAACACCTGTTGTCTAGGACACACGTTTAGATTCTGACATTGTCGTCTACTTTCCCTATCCTTTAGTAGTTAAAACTACATGCTTGTGTTTTTTCCCCGCGACCAGGTATTCCTCGAAAAACGTATATCAAACTCGTACGATCAATCGCTTACCCGTCTCTCTAACGTGGTTGACCCAAACGCTGCCATTTCTATCAGCATGATTCGAGTCGTGACAGTTCCCGAAATCAGGCGTACAATCCCGTGTCGTCCTCAGTTCGAAGTTCCACACTTTCCACGCAGACATGGTAACATTCTTTGAAAGCTCCTCGGTAGATACAAGTCCTTGAAAGCATAATCTTCCTGCAGTAATTCTAAGCCTTGCCGTACTGTAAGTAACCTGTCTTTCATGTATTGTGGCTGTCCTGGGGGTTGTCCGTTGTTGCGCAAGCGGGGCTAAACCATTATTCCCTCACAGGGGGGTAGGGTCTGTCATCAACCATCTTCACAGACAACCTTAAACATTGTTTCTATATCAAGATTTTATCTGGTCAGCTTCTGTTGCGTTAGGAATGTAGCCCGAAAGAGTTATGCAAAGTCACACCCCCATAATCGTGTGGGAAGGGCCCTGGGGGAAAGGTAGAAAAACACCTTGTTTGCATGTTGGGGTGCGGAGAGGGCAAAAATAACGGACTAACAAAGACCCAGGTTTACACAGTGGTATCAGGTTTCGTTCTGAACGAGGGATACCTTTCCTGAGAGTAGAGGGCAGTTGGGTTTTAAATAATAACCTAAGCTGGGGGCCTCGACGGGCATAGGTGCCCTGTGGCATCAGTGCCTGTTAGGTAGTAACCACAAATTGATGAAATCATTATTCCTGCCAATCGTACCTGACTTTGTTTATAATTGACTGATTGGTTTGTCAACATTCATAAGACTTCTCAAACAACATTAAATGGATTTTCATCCTCAAAGTTTGACCAAAAGAACATACTGTACCTGTTCTACTAACACATATGCTAGACAGGTCTAGCAACTGGCCTTTTAGCTACATTGTATTTGCCAAAAGCTCAGCAATAGGCACATCAGTAACTGGTGCAATTATGCCAGCCATAGAATTGTATCTAGGTGCTATCTAAAAGCTGTTCCTTTCAAGAAACGTTGGCTATGTACCAATTTGAACATTATGCACATATTTAACATGCCAAATTCACCAAATAAGTTTCCTACAGTCATACAATAACAGTGTTACATATACATGTATGCAGGGTGAAATACTAGGTTCATATGCACCTTAGTGCAGGTAAAATTGGAGCTGTGCAGGTATTTCTAACGTCTACCTGCACCTAACCTGAACTGGTCCATGTACTGTCCACCTGTTTGCTTGTGGACAAATATTTCACCTAATTTACTGAAGAAAAATTGCAGCTGGAAATAATAAATGACCTTTCAGAATTCAGATGGTTTGAGATTCAGATCAAAAATCTTATAGCCTTACCAGCAAACCAGAAACACAACATTTTTTCCCAGCCCTATCTAAAGTTGTGGGATCGTGTGACGTAACGACAGAGCATTCGTCTCAGAACCAAGAGGTCCTGGGTTCGAACCTTGCCATGTCACTGATCTTGTGCCCTTGGAAAAGGCACTTAACACAACTTTCCTGGATGGAGGCCTGGCAAACCCAATCTTGTATTAGCCACAAAAAGGCAGCAGAATTTTCAGCTAGTTGAAGGTGGCTGCCTAAAAATCAAAGAGGAAGTTATAACATGAACAACACCCAATCTACTCACCTTTTTGTAGGTTGTTTCTCCTGTGTCTTCATTTATCCTGCGGTGGCCGATCTTGTGTTCTCTCGTGTATTTCGGCGTGACCGGCGGTTTCGTTTGGTCGCCCCCGACAACCTCCTTGCCTTCTGTTGTTGTCATCTGCGGAAACATACAACCATATTTGGAAGAAATTGGTTTGTCTACTTGGATGGGCCAGGTTTTTACAGCATATGAATTCATAATAAAAGGGGTGCATTTATGATCGGACTGTTCCATGTTCTATACAGGGAACAGTCTTATTATTATCAACCTTTTCTATTGCTATAATTGCTTTAATATGTCAAAAACCTCTTTGTAAATTTCATTTTGAAAGATTTTTTTCAAATATAAAGACTTCTTATATTAACTATAAACCATCCAGATTCCTTTTTACTCCCACACAAGTTCTTAAATGGAATATCCCCTTATATAAACAAAGTTGAATCAAAGTTCAATGCTAGGCATGTGGAAAGAACTCATTTCGCAAGAAAAGCAAATTCTTTTCTTTGATTGAATTAGAAAAATGTTTACGCATGACATGATACACTGACTACTTGCCCATGAAAGCATTTCTTTACAGTAGAACATGTTTTGTGGTGAAAACTAGTCATATTTTCACAAAATATTCTGGGAACCCCATAACTGACGCAAGCGTGCGAATAAAAATAAGATTGAACAATATGGTATGGCGAATAATAGACTCTTTATTTTCATTTCTTCACATTTTCTTCCTCTTCTTTGGACTTTGGCAGTTTACGACATTAGTGTAGTTTTCCAATATTTTATGTGAATTATGGCATCTTTTTTTATTATTTTGCAGCTGCTCTGCAAAAATTTACAGTATGGTCAAAACCTTTTTTGGAAACAGATACATTTTGTAAAAATTCTGATGTCATCCATATAATCAACTCAACATGGCATAAACGACAGGAAAAAGGAAACCTAAATATAACACAGACTTCAACAGATTTCTGTGAGAAACAGGAACAGGTTGTGTATGCTTGGCTTGGCATGAAATTGGAGAATTTCCAGCTGATCTTCACAAAATGCAGAACCTCTCTCTGTGTACAATTTTCACAGACCGTGAAAACAATGAGGAACTTGATTTCACACTTCTCTCTTCTAGTAGTCAGAAAGAAAACAGTTGAAATAAAAATTAGTTTATGTCTTATTATATATTTAATAGAATTCTCAAGGGGGGCAGGTTTTAGGTTTAGTGGGAAAAGAAAAAATTGCTGTGGAAAAAGTAGTATTAATTTTGGAATGTTAGGACCACTAAAGCTATGTTACAGTACATAGAACAATGTAACGTTATTTTTTCTAAACAAAAAATGATAAGTATCATTGCGTTTAACAGTCAATTAATGAAAAATTGATTTTCATTAATCATTATGTCAATATAACTGAATCCTATATTCTACTAGAAATATTAACGCTGGTCCAGAGAAAATATTTAAAAAATTATAAGAGCCAAAACTTGATAAATTGTATTTCTTCTGAAATTCTTTGACATAAATCAGGCTGTACCAAAATAAGCTGAATGGTAGAACATTTTTTACTCACATCTAATGGTGCTGGTTTGGTCTTTTTCTTGATGGATGGCTTGCTCACCAACTTATCTGTAAGGTAAAAAAAACAGTGTTAACACCCCTATATTTAATTGGTACATTCCATAAGGTCAATGTCCTTCAATGTACGTACACAAAACAATAAAGATACAAACCATAAACAAGTTAACATAAATTTTGAATACCTAAACAACACTGGAACTTTTGAACTTCGACACTCTTGAACTGTCTTCGATACTAAATTTACTTTTGAGTATTCCCAGGTCCCCCATACAGACCTTCTGGCTAGCCTCACATGTCATAGTCAATAATGACAAGCTGTCTAAAAATATCACCCCATATACTATGGAATCCTGCAAAACAACTGCACTGTAATAACAAGATGACTCACAAAGAAAAGACTTCAGGCTATGTTGTTACCATCAACAATGTTTTAAAGTAAGGCAGTACGGACTAAACCAACTTGTTATACAAGGGAGGGGAAGTCAAAAATCGATTCAAAATATTGCATGTTAGGGAAGCTGACAGGAAGTTAGCTCAAAGGTCCCAGAAAAGGTTACCTCCTTTCCTACCTTCAATTTCCTGCTATACAATTTTACAGCTTAGTATATAGGTGGCAAAATACATAGAATTGACAATAACGAATAAAACAAGAAATTCACTTTACTTGTCGTGGTAAATACATTTGTACAACAAATGACATATTCTATAACCCTTCCACAGCCTCTAATGACAGTTGTCTGACTCTGTATGTATAATTCATAACTCATTTTCCCTCTCCCCAGGCCCATCCCAGCATTGTTCTGCCGATGTGTCCAGAACCAGTCAGGACCGGCTGGGACAGGGACTGGCGACATCCTTGTCTCTGATCAGGCGCGGTAATTACGATAATCGCTGCGTGTGCCTTGCTACACGTAAGGCCGAGGGCTAGGTTTGTTGGCAGTGTTTCCTCAGGCCACACCAATTCAATTTGTTGCTTCTATGATTTTTTACAGAAGTCAACATACCTGGCTGATTTGTAATCCAAACATTGAATTTCAAACTTTAAATCACAATACTGTATTGATAGATGTAAAAACTGTAACAACTCTGAAGGTACTTCCTTCAACTGTTGGGGCCAAAATGTGAGCATTTGGGAGTTGGAAAATGTGAAATATTTGTTTTTTTCTTTTTGCAAATCAGAAAAAAATGAAAGGGACTACCTAACTAATTAAATTGGTGTGGCCAACATCTTTTTAGAATAAAAGGTAAAACAGGTCAGACTCAAGTAACAAGTTTCAAATTCAAACCTTTGTACAAAATAATCAACATGTATGTTTATAATTATGGTCCAAACTTCTGACTCAATTACTATTTAGTCTAAACTAGCTTCACAAACATCTGAAGCAACTATAGTATATATCAGACTTTAATTTAAAGCATGTCATATGCAGACACCCACGTTTGAAGATTTAATCAAACAAGATAAACAGTTGGGTCAACGACCTGAATAGTGATGACATTATGATTATGACTCATATCAGGCCACATCACACCACTTGAGATCATGTATACAGGAACCGTTACCGTAAACTCTCTTGTTTTGCAGAGATTTAATTTCACATTACAAAGAAAGGAGTTTTTTTGCAGTGTTTAAAATTAGCTGTTGAAACAAAACTGTAGTACAATGGCAATGACAAGCTTGCAATTAAAACAATTCCATAGTACATTTCAGGTTTACTGTAAAACACATCTTCACACTCATAGTGCTATGATTTTATAGTATAGTATGCCAAATGCATAAAAATTAAACCACTACAGTCACTTCACTATTTACAGTAGGCTTGACCCAGCCCATTATTGTTGCTGTCATAATGCTGCACAGGTCAAAAGTTGCTTCATCATTATACCACAAAACACATACATGTATATAAATACCTACTGAACCAACCCATCCAACCACTCTTTATCCCCAAGGCTATTCTCTTAAAGATACAGACATAGATAAAATATTTTCCTCATTTCATACTATATATCATAATATTGATTTCAGTTTGACTAGAAATTTTTAATGTACACGTAATTCAATAAATATAACTGTTGATGGATCTTTGTCTTTATATTATATAAAGCTCTCTAATTGCTAATTTCTAATTTGTAGGTGTAATTATGGGTGAGTCCATTACATACATAGGTGTGTAAAATATTAAAATTTGCTCTTAACTGTGGTATTGCTAATCCGTCTATGAATTTGAAAGCATCTAAATAATACTACGTATATCATAAATGATTGATAAGCCAAATTGTGTCATATTTAATATCATAAAACAAGGTTTCACCCCCTCAACTTCTAAGATGGAACAATCCATAATCATACTTGTAGCAATCCAGGAATCCATGAAATGTTTTATGTAAATAAGGGTGTGTCAACATCCTGTAGGTCACCTTAGTTTATCATGACCTTTGGCCTGGGTGTGGCTTTCTATATACATGTACATACAGAGTTTAAAATGACAAAATGCATATATTATAAGGAAAATAATGAGATAATTCTTCTTTCCTATTGGCAATGAAAACTGCTTCATTTTAGTATTTTTTACCTTCAAATCTCAATTGGTATTTCAAATTAACAGTGTTTAAAATGAAGTCCTTTTCAGAGTATAGCAAAAATATTTTAAGTTGTTTTGTAGCAAAAATAGCACATGACAAACACATATAAATTATAACAGTACTTTCTGAAGAAATCAGGGTTTGAACTTTAATACAGCACGTTTGAAAAAAATACATGTACCTGTGCACAGTATATAAAACCAGTCTAGGCTGGAATTGGCTTTAAACTTTACGATGGTGTCTATTAAAATGAAGAATAAAGTTCATGAAATGTCACAACAAGCAATAAAGTGACCTGTATAACCGCTAGGTCATACCACACATTTAATTACCAAACCAATTTCTCTCTGTTAGTGTTAGGCCAAATTTCATTACGTTCAACCACGTACGTGTGACCTCCGCAGGTCCACGACATATCGTATCGCTTTCCGAGAAGGTCCAAAAAAGTCACGCTGTCCCCACGTACATCCAGAACAAATTACGCGATAATCAAAATTCGAATCAGCAGATTAAAATCTTGGACTTTTTCATCAATTTGTCATCTTGTTTTGATTCTATACTTTCTAAACGTCATCCTTGTCCTTCAGTCTAAATGAGATTAAAAGGTTTAGCAAAGTAAACACAGTTTAACATTTAGTACAACACAGTTTAACATTTAGTTTAACATGAGTACACTTACATTTTCAATGTCAATGTTGGAAAACCGATTGTACAACATTACATCACTCAGGTGTTAGACCATGGAGCTAGAAAAAGTCAATCAGCAGGAAAAATTTATGTCCCTTGCAGCGGTCCACACAAAAAAGACCAGGGTCAACAGTTTTTTCTAGAGTCAGTTGGGAAAAAGGAAACACAACATTTTTTCCTAGGCCCTAGCATGTAGTATCCAGGAAATGACATTTAGGAAATATTGCAGGATGTGACATAGTTTTTCCCAGAATAGAAGGATAAACAACTTTGCAACAAAAGGTCTAATCAGCATTTTGTGGACAGGAAAGTTCTGGACAGAGTAGCCTGTACGGCAGCCGCATTAGGCTACCATAGTCACTTCCTTTGAAGTTTCCTATGTTACAACCCATTTAACCTTACTAGGCAAACACCCAGGCTAGATATGATTCATGGATCACATGACGTGTATTACAGTATACCATAACAACATCGCATGCAATCCCTGGGTAGTCAATAATTTATTACACAAAATCTCCAGTAAGCATTTGATAAATCTCAGGTCAAAGCAAAAATTGTGAGAAAGAAGAATCTACAAATAAATCAAATAGAAGAATTTCTTTAGAGATTACACTGTAATGTACTGCCAGTAAGTATAAATTAAATTTTGCTACACATGTTGTCACTGTTTTCTTTTTGTACAACTCTGTTTTTGTTGAATGTTCAGCCGTCTTTCTTTGCAAAGGAGAACTTCCTTATTACATAGTTTCCTTTACAAACTGGAAATGATAGTTGATCTACCAAAGATTGTATGTTTGCTGTATATATCATAATAGTACATGTAATTTGATATCTAAAACGAGTGTCAGATTTTTGTTTTAGTATCTAATTTCCTAGAGAATTGAAACTTAAGTGACTGGCTACTAGTAACTGGTATTGGTGCAAAATCATATTTTTGTGTATGTCAACATATCATATGTTACATATCACTTAGCATATACAAAATCACATAAAAAAAGTATAGCTGATTATCAAGAAAACCCTTTTCACAAAATTTCATACCTCTCTAGATATATATCTTTAATATACATACCTTTAATACATCCATTTTTTTTTTACATTTCCGGACTTCGTGATCAAACAATTTGGCAAATATTTGATCCAGAAGAATTTTAACTGCCCCCCACCCCCTTAAACATATGACACCGCCCAGATATACAAAATCCCGACATCCTTAAATAAACTATACATCAATAGTGGCTAGATTTTGTCAAATTCTGTATGTAGAGGTTTATAGGTGTGATATTCAGGACTATCGTTTAGAGAAAATGTGAAATTTTACCGTCTTTGTCCGGAGCTGAGGGCGTTGTTGTGTCGGCCATCGTTGGGTCGGTTTTGTCCGGTCAGAGAGCTAGCCCACCGGCATATTTTCCCACAGAATCTTCCAGAAATACGTCGGACGTTTCTCCTACACCAAAACTACGGCGGTGATGAGCCTCGGGCTGCTTGTTGTCTTGCAATTTTTGCCGTTTCGAGCGCGGATATTTAGGTCAAAATAAGAAACGAAAATGTTACCTTTCCGGAAAATCAATCATGCTTCAATGACACCGCATGCAAGCACTAAGACATTCATATCGCGTTATTATGGACGATATTGTGCCAATGATGAACCAAGCAAAGTTATATTATTTATACCTTAAAATAACATACTATATCTATATACTATACCCATACGTATAAACTATGAGACAAATTACTTGTAAAACATTATATCTTAAGTTACATTTGCCTGTTGTCGATCGTGAGAAGGAGGAAATAGCTTAGCAGCGACGACTAGCGGCAATTATTGTTACAGCAGGACAATAACAGAGCAACATTGGCGGGAACAGGGCGGTCCTTTGTTCTTCCATGTCTTGCCTTTCCTTAGTTTAATCCCACGATCATCATACTGATCATTCTGGCATGCCAATTCTTGGCAAGACTCCGGATTGTAAAATTTGTACCGGGGCATGCCCCTACTCTTTTTCGAAAGGTGTGGTGGGTTCTTTAACGTGCGTGGGGTGTGGCTCTCCCTATCCGAGGGACGTCCCTAACCGAAGCTAGCATGTCATTTGATGAACTTAATTTCAATATGAGGAAAAGGCAAGGGGTTAAGCCAGTGTCATTTGACTGCATCTGCCCAACACTTCCTCTGGCCAACAACCTAACACTACTTTATGCTGATTTGCCACCAGGCAACAATAATTAACCAATCAATATCTAGATTTTAAACCTCCTTCATCAATATAAAATTTGCCAAGGTCTTCTGGTTAATCATCAGCGTTTATTTTATTGGACACTAGACGCCTGTACTTAAAATTTGATATCCAATGTAAAATCGTATCGATAAATATCAACGTAGGCACTAGGCGTGGTGCGGTTCTTTCCTAAATTGCCGAGTGGCATCCTAGGCCTAGACATGCAATGAAAAATTGACGTTGTGTGCCTGGATTGCGTTTTCTCTTATTAGGCCACCACACCAAGTAAATTTTATGGATGACGTCCTTTGGAGACCCTAAATCTAATGCGAGAGGGCGAAAAAAAAGGGCCCTAAAAAACAAGATGCCTAGATTAGAAAGATACTAAGAGACGACAAATGTTAGGACACAAATTGAATGAGGTGACGCAGTGTAACAAGCAAGAAGTCTTTTATTCATCATCAAAACAGCAATAAATCAGGTGGAACAGCAGTTGTCGTCCTGTCCTGTTTCTTTCATCACATATTTGCAGGATGGTCCTGTCAATAGACACTTTCTTACCCATTCTCGTTACGAGTTTCACGTCAATCTGACAATTTGCGGCACTGTCGTGACTCTTTGGTCATAGTTACAGGAAGCGGAATTTCTTGGTTTTTTTTCTAAGAACAGGCCAAAATCAATGCGCGCGCGGACGTCATCCATAAAATTTACTTGGTGTGCCCTTAGTCGGAGAAAACTAGAAATAGATCACTAGACAATTCAATTTTAAATACCGACAATGGTAGTAAGTAGAGCTGTGTACCTAAACAAATTTTAGGTACAGGTACAGGTACAGGTACACAGGTTTAGGTACAGGTCCGGACCTGAACCTGTACCTGAACAATTCGACCAATTTATATGCTCTTCTGAACTCCTTCAATAACAAAAAAAAACATAAATAAACTTGATAGTTAAGGTTTATTCTTTGTTTATGGTGAATGCTCAGATAAAATATAGGCTATATATATGTTTTTGTTTTCATGAACACACTGTCCTTACACAGGGACCCATTGTTAACCAGCTATTTACACATTTGAGGTCACAAATAGGCATAAAATTGGTGTGAAATTGTTTAGGTACAGTACCGGTACTGAGGGATTAGGTATTTTGGACCTGTACCTAATCAATTTTACCGGTACAGTATCGGTACTGCGTACCGGTACACAGCTCTAGTAGTAAGTGTAGCTTGAATATAGGCTAGGTCTAAATGATGACACAAAAATATAGTGACCTCACTACACGAATTCATAAACTTTATTCATAAAGCATCCAAAATCACATTGCAGTGCAAAACTGATCTGAATTACATGGTAATCGGTGCTTTTTTATATGGTTGTTAAATTTTCAGTGACAAGAACTTCATTAGTTTGCATTTGCCTTGTAAAAGAGTGTTAACGTTACATAATCTTCATCAATGTGCATGGATTAGGCGCATGTGACAAGTCGCTCAGAGTAATATAACCAGCTGCTACTGCGCTGCGTGCCTGCAAAGTTGATGTGTTACGTCAAAAGGCAAAAGGCTCTACAGATACAGATAGTCATGCAGATACAGAAGATATAACAAAACGGCTGACAAAAGTTTAAACATATTGCAGTGTCTAAAGTAGCCGCATGGAGGCGCTACGTGTATAGCTTACTTCCCTGTCTCCTAAAGTTACTATTGATTGAACTCTTCAACGTAACACACAAAATAGCGCGTCAATTCTTCTTCACTTTCTTCCCCTGCCCCTTCTTCTTTTGAAGACGCTGTTCCTTGAGGACTTTCTTCTCGTCCGGCGTCTTGGCGACTTTAAGGACCAGATAACAGATGACGGCGACCGCCACGGTGAAGGGCGCGAACACGTACACACCTGTCATGGCCTTCTCCTGCCAAGTCGGCTTGATCACCTGCAGAAAAAAAGTGTGGTTGGAAAAGAAAAGGGTTGGTTGGCTTGATCACGTGCAGAGAAAAAAAGGGTAGCAAAAGAAAGAAAATAATTTATTGGCTTGATCACTTGCAGAAAAAATGTGGTTCCAAAAGAAAAGAATTGGTTGCAGATCGGTATTAAGCATAAGTACATGTATGCGCTATTTAGCGAAAGCAATACTATGATATAAAGTAGCATGGAATCATGGCACCGTTTTTCACTGGTTCTAAAATTATACTACGGTATAACATTCATGGAACTGATGTTTCTGAACTTTTGAGGCTATAACACAGCTCATGACAGTCCTACATGTGTATAAACCAGCCAATTCTGACTGTTCCTCATAATTAACAGTTGGCAATGACACCCTGGCAAGTAGTGGTTCGACCAGTGAGGGAGTGGCTGCATGTTCGTCAAACATTTTCATTTGCCAAAATTTTGCCGAAGGTGGGCGGGGCTACGATCATGAGACCAGTCTATACCTCACCAACCAACCAAGTGCGGCAAAGCCATCAGCATGTTGATGCTCAGTTGGCCGCTAATCAACTAAAAAGAAGAAGAATGCCATTGTAGTTTATGTACTTAGTATACAGAAGAAAAACTGGCCATACCTTTCTAAGAATTGTCTCGAAGGTAAAGTTGGCTTTGACGAAACGCATGATGGGCCAGGCACGTCGGAGTCGCTCTATAGTGGGCGGCATCGCCATGTCGGGGAAAGCCACCTCGGAGGGGATGAAAATCGTCCGCTCCTCTCCTAAACCACAAAAATGATTGGTTACAGTGTGACCAGTGAGGGAGTTACAGTGAGTGAGTGTGACCAATGAGCAAGTTCCATAATCATTAGATTTCTAGTCTACTATGATTGGTTCACTTCGCTATTGCCTATGTTCAATCAGAATTCAGTGCATATGACCACTGATCTATCTATTGGTGTTCCAATGCGACAAAACTGCTTCATGCTGATTGGCCAACGTGGTATTAATTTTGGCCAATCTACAGACAGTTACCACGATCTTTTACTCAATAAGCAGCGTTTTTATTATTATTTTGTCGCTATCTCTGACAAAATAGCAGACTTAACGTTGTTAAGTCTGAATTATGCTGGTATTTACTAATTACCATGCAAGAAGATTGTATAATTAAAATATTAAGTACATATAGGAACCCTAGGCCTGCTGACGATCCTTTAAGTTAAGATTCCAGTAAGGTAAAACAGTTTAAAATTGAAATAAATCTGAATGACGTCTTACCCTCGCACATGCCGACCACCCCCTTCTCGAAGCCGGCGATGTGCCTGTCCTTGCCGAGGCGGAACTGGACCGGGCCGAACGGGAAGGTGGAGTCATAGATCGCCGAGCGGTTCCCCTCGATGTACGAGTACCACATCATGGACACAACGTCGCCTGGGGAAACAACGAATACATTCTACATATAATCTCAGATTCACCTGTACAGTTACAACCTCCATACATTGTACAGTGTGACCAATCGGTAGCCTCTACCAGGCACCGCGGATCGCTGGAAAAATAGTAGAAATCGGCTGAAATAAAGGAATAATATACCAGTTGGTGTGCCTCCGCCGATTCATTATTTAGTGATACCTTGTTCCCTGGGCTACATAATACACAATACAGCAACTCGGGGTGTTACTAGTATCTCATCAATGCAGGGTGTATTCCGGCAGATTTAAGCCTCCTATATGTGTTTTCCGGTGTTTTTCGGTGTATTCCGGTAAATAGGCAGACCCACAACCCGACCGCCCCATTCATACACGCACAGCAGGTCCACTCACTTTGGTAAAATAGTCTGAACCTGGACGTTAACAAACAATAAAACGGATAACAAGTAGGAATAAGCTGAACGTTTGTTGTTTAATTCATTGTTCAGTCCTTGGCACAGGACAAGCTACCATAGGAGCCAGAATAGTATCGGGCCGTGAGCCGTTTCCCTTCGGTAGCCAAGATCACTACGCCCGCCAATCTCATGAACCGCTACGGGCGGGAGTGATGACATGCAAAGCCTTACATGTATGTTACACACCTGCACACGGAATAAAGAATTATAAGCAGTCAAATTCCAAGACCCACATTTCTTGTGCGACTGTTGGGGCTTGACGGTCCTTTCTAGCCTCAGGGTCAGGCGCCCGGGCAGCGCTTTTGATCCCGTCAACCGGGCACCCATCACGGCATGCTCACGGGTCCTCCATCACGGTCTCTGACGGCGTCACAAGAGCTCCCCGTCATATCACGGCTCGCTACCGGGTCCCCATCTCGGCACACTCCTTCCTAAGATTACTTATCGCCCAAGAGATAAATTTAGAGGCCGGACCGGGCGCCAACTTTGGGCTCGGGCCGTCTAGCGTCCCCCGGTCGGCCGTCCAGTCTCGATCCTTTCATGCCATCAACGGATGCTGCCCGCCTCCGTTGTCGGTTAAATATGGGGCTTCAGCTCACGGCTCAAAAGCGCCGCCTAACTGCGGAAGGTCATTACTGCAGGCCAAGCCTGCTGCTACGGGTTATGTCACTCTTCGCTCCATATATGGCAAGGAACTCCATATATGGTAAAGGTTTCCATATATGGTAAAGGGGAGACCGAAAAACAGGGATCCTACGTTGTCCGTAACACCTGCATTCCATATATGGTAAAGGGGAGACCGGAAAACCGGGACCCAATGCCGTTCGCGACACCTGCATGCCGTGACTGCAAATTTAACATGAACCGCTAGAGGCCCCCACTGACCTGTCTAGTTGCGGTCCAAAATGAGGTCCCAGTGTGAGGTACAGCCCCTGCATCATCATCATGGCTACCGCGGGCCAACAAACTAACGTGGAAACACTTCCTCCTCGTTTTTACCAAGATAGAAGCTATCGCCACGGGTTTCTTCGAGCCGTAAATGACTTACAGAAGGCCGAAGTTCTCCAGGATGTGGTTCTTGAAGTCGAGGGCCGCCACCGGCTTGTTTTGTCCGCGGTCAGGGCGATGTTTACATCCGTTTCGGACCGCTAGCAAATTCCTTCGGCAGCCAAGAGCCCTTCGCCCGCGGGTCTAAATTACCGCTACGGGGAGACTAGCCCGGGGGGAGTTTGGCTGGCCCTTTCAACGAGACTAGTTCTAGGGGCCGGACAAACCCCTCGGGCTCAACTCCCCCGTAGCGGTAATTTAGATAGGCGGGCGAAGGGCTCTTGGTTGCCGAAGGAAAACGGCTAACGGCCTGATACTAGTTTGGCATCCAGGGTACTGATATGGCGGAGTGTCGACAGAAAACGGTTGTTTTGAAGGTAAATTTGTGGCAAATCACAGTTGAAGTATAGCAAAACTAGTCCCTCTAGGGGTTCTTTGTATTATTTTTATATATATATAGAGATGTACTATAAATCAGTAAAATAAGTAATATCAGTAGTAAAGTTGTTGTTGATGCATGTTGCTGTTGTAAAGAAGACACTACTTTTATTTCCTAAGTTGACTCCCTAAACTTTTGCTCCAGTATCTTGTGGCTTTCTTTTTTAAATGACAACATTTTGCCTCACATGAATGTTGACGAATGTAGGCCAGACTGAAATAGCCATGTTAAATAAATACTTTATTCAATTATTTGGTGACATGGCGGGATTCGAACCCGGGACTTCTTGGTTCTGAGCAGAATGTTCTGCTGTTATTCGACACAACTCCAAGTTCAAAAGTTTCAAAATTTACCATAGCTGGAAGTAGCAGTACGTGTCTTCAAGTAGGATACAGCAAATAAATAGTAAATACATTATACAGTACAGTAAATACATTATATCACTCTACAGGGTTTGGATGCAGCCATGTTTGGGGAGATCCTGAGTTACATCTACTCGAGAACCCTCCACGTGTCCCTGGACAGAGTGCAGCACCTGTACCAGGCAGCCGACCTCCTGCAGCTGGACTACGTGAGAGACACCTGCAGCAGCTACATGGCCATGAACGTGGAGCGTTCCACCTGTGTGGAACTGTACAAGTTTGCTGATGCCTTTGCTGTGGACATTGTTTTGAACCAATGTCTGCAGTGTGTCCACTGTCGGCACTTCGCTAAGGTTAATAGTAAATAAGTTACAACCTCTGTATAAGGACTATCATGCAAGCATTAAGAAACATGTATTATTGTATATAGTGTACATCTGTCTACTAGTACTCTGTTGTCACTATAAACATTTTTGGCTGTCTTTTTTTAATTATCGCGATTGTTAGAAACCCCGCACAGGCTCCGTGGGTCGCAAATTGGATCTTCTCTGGCCGGCTACCTCCCCTGGTATATTATTCCTTTATTTCAGCCGAAGCTTAAGACGAGAAATATTCGCAAAAGGCGAAGAATTGTTCAAATAAAGGTACAATGTACAACTCTTTTTTAAAATTGTTTGGTACACTAAGAAATAAAAATTTACTCACCCAGTTGTGCTTTAACATCACAGTTCGTCCCGTTTCTCAGTAAATGCCATCTCACGTCCCGTGCACGCTTCTTGGCGAAAGCTCCCTCCTCTAGCGCCAAGAAAAATACAACAGCAAAACCCACGACATGGAGAAATAGTCTACCCATTTTACCGAATCAAGGAAAAAAATCTCAGAAAAAAATTCAGGTAGCCTCCACGTCCCAAACCCAATGTGAAAACTCTTTGTTCTGACGATGCAAAAGTGGCGAAAAAATAAAAGTTATAGCAACCACCCTTTCCCCCCTTTGTAGATTATCAAATGATCCAAAATTATTCTGAATCAACGAGAATTTGGATGATTCCAATGATATCTAGGGGGTATAAGCCATGAGGGGTAAAATATCAACCGGACATAAGGTCTCTCATGTGATGAAGTGCTTTTGAAAATTCAGCCGACCAAAAACGTTCAAAAGGCAGGGTACCTGCTCGACGCACTTCGATGACCATTGGAGTGACAGCAGTTGAAGAAGAACAGTGGCAAATCCCATTGTGTTGTACTTAAGGCTTTTGAAGTTTTATGTGCAAACCAGCGGGTCTGTGTTGGCTACCATGCCACGTACACCAGTCATACATGAGTATAGTCTTACTTGTTGTGCCCTTTTGAATTTTCACACTAGTAAACAACACATATCTGAAACAATTTGTTTTTACCAAATATCCTTTTATTTCATTTGCACTACACCGAAGCCATATTCCTCCATAATCCTTTGACAATATTCAAGATATTATATCTGCAAAAATTCGCAGTAGTACCTGTGTGGAAAAGATTTTCCATACAAAATTTTCTTAAAGAGTTCTTAAGTTTCAAACATGCTTACTTATAGGGTCTAGCAAAGACATATTCTTGTCTTAATTGAGAAGTTAAGAGTTAAAAGTTGAAATCTATCTGATAGATGACAATTATATTTGTAGTAAGTCTTCAGTGATGTGAATCGTACAGTTTGCAAGAGTCATGTAATACTTAAGTACTAGAAGAGAACAGTCTTTCAATAGCTAGTGACCCTGCCAGTGGACAAAGAGGTTGGGGGTTCGAATCCTTTCTGTCGTTGCTCACCCGACATACAGGCTACTGGAAAGGGTTGCAGTTCTTAGGTTAGGGGCAGTGGTCCACTATTCATTGTACTTCTTAAAAAGAGCTATGAAAAGTTGCCTAATACAATGAACTTGTAAATACTGTTTTGAGATGTTCCACTTTTTCACGCATAGCTAGTATAACATAATTGTACACATCCATGCAACTTTATGATATAATTGATACAGCAATGTCTATTCAGCATGCATATTTTCAAAACAAATTTTTCCCCTTTGTATAAGGTACAATTAAAACACAGACAACATTCGATGCAACACGCAATAAACGAAAATAACTATTTTCAAAGCTAGCGCAAAACTACGTAGATCTGATGTAAAGAAGTTTTGATCTGAAATATCAATATTTGTCCAAGGAGGTTATTATCCTCCTTGATTTGTCATATTCTCCTTCAGTTAATATCACAATATGTATATAATGTCAGAACGTTTTGGAGCAAAGTGTAACATGCCTTAGGTGGAAGTGAAAGATAACAGAAAGATTTGCTGTTGAAATATATTGCATTGCATTGTAAGTTCCAGAAAATCCATGAGACCAACGTACCAAATTAACCCTCTCACCCTTGAGATCTCTAACCCCATAATGGAAAAAAAAGGCTACTTTGGCACTTAAAGTCATCCAATACAATTTCAGGGCGACAAAACTCTACTTTCAAAGTCAATTTTCTGGTCATTCTTTTAATATAGTAAGTTGAATCGATGCTATCCCATAGCATGTACATGTATACTATTAGTGAGGCGAAAACATGATGTTTTGTATCATTGGCTAGTTCTATCTGGTTCTATTTATGGGTGGTACCCAAAAATAAAGAGATGCCTCACATGGCTTGTTTTGGGATTATTTCAAATGCTTAAAGTATGAAATGATGAGAAATGACACTAAATGTCAATATTAGATTCCTTATCCATATATAATATTGTTTTGTTTTTCCTTCCCTAAAATTGCATAGGATGCCTTCAAATCTCTAACTATATGGTACCAGGATATTCCATCATACACTACTAGTGGTCTGGGAAGGCTTCTTTTGATCAATTTTGCAATTCTCCCAAAATGTCTTATGAGACAAAGCTACTGTTGCCATGGCTTCCTGGAACTCTTCAAATGGGCACAGGACAGCACTGCAGCCTTGTACTTGCTTTTCCTGTTGGGAGAATATAACTTCTCATCAAAATTTTAAACATCTAAAAAAATATTGATAAACTAGAAAGATAACATTTGCCGAGCAAATGCATAATGTTTACCTTCATAATCTACTCTGTTAATTCTTACTCAAACACATTCATATACAATGTATCTGGTGACAGGAGTCTGAATCCCTCCTGATAGAGTTGCAACATAATGAAAAAGTTTTTTTGTAATCTATCTTTATCAGTATGTATTGCTGTGGTTGTCATTCCAAAAAGAAGACACACATACACAAAAAAAAAGAATTATACCTCTTCAATGTACAAAACTTTAACAAAGCTGTTCTTTTTGGCATCTTGGTAGAACTCCACAGTGACGTGAGCAGCATATGGCGGCCAGCGGTCATCAAAGATGCCCAGAGCCTTCAGTAGTGGGATCAGGGTGGTGTCATGGCCAGAGTACAGGTGCAACTTGTGGCAGCTAGGCAACAACCAATGAGAATCCAGTTACTATGGAAACTGGCATGATTGACATTAACCAAATTAGCATTACAGACCCTTAAAATAGTGTGGTCTGTAGGCAAAGTATATGCATATCCTAATTGCTTTGGTTGCATGTTGGGTGGGAGATGATTTGGGCAGTTGATTGATGGGAAGAACCAGCCTGAAGGTGACCCAGCATTGTGGGAGTAAGAAGGCAGTATGTGGAGGAATTCAGGAAGTGGTGAAATACCTGATTAAATAACATCATACAATTCCCTCAAAACTGCCAATACATTCACCAAAACCCCAAAAAACCTCCTGGAAGTCTGTGAACTTTCTGGAAACCTGAAATCTCTCATTTCTTATACAAATGGAGTACAGGTTTGTCTCACTTGTCTGTGTTTTGCGCCCTCAGCATGTTCTTTGTCAGAAGGTCGATGACCGGTCCCGTGGACAGGCGCAAGGCGTGGGAATGTCCGTCCTCGATCCCGGACACCAGCGCGGCCATGCACTGGGTCGCTCTCTGTTCTACCACGTCCTCCAGAGCTGCAAGGCTTTCTGGGATAGGTAGGCCATGTGCCTGCAACAAAATAACACGGTATTGAAAACTAAAAACAATATTTTGACCTTGTTGTAGTTCAAACCACGAACCAGCTTTTATGTGAACTACTAGTATGTACTATGACCTAATCTAGACCTGTTACCTTTCGTGCTGTTAGTTCATCCCTCAGGCCAAATATGTTGAACTGCCTGGCCTCTTCTATCCCCAGTATCCTCTGTAGTTTCAGCCTGTCCTCCCTGTACCCTGGTAGAGCAGTGTCCAGCAAACCCCATGCAGTTCTACAAGATGGAAAACAGCATATCAATTAACTCTATACAGACTTCCAATGTCTTTTAGTTTTCTAGTAGACAGTCAGTTTAAATGTTTGGATGCAACACTTTACCATAAAGGACTTTTGGGCCTTTTTACAATACAAAACTTCAAAGCATCTGAACTTAAATCATATGGGGAGGTGGGTAAATGCATTAAACTGTTACATTGTTTTGCCATTGAATTTCTCTTAAACTTACCTTAAATGTAAGTTGGCACCATCCACTTTATTTAAAATTGAAGTACAGTTCTAGTTACATACAAAAGCTCAAAAATTGCTACATTATTTGAACCAACTTTATCTTATTTAGATCTTTAAAAAACTAGTTCCTAAGAGATATTTCTGACCAAACATTTTGGATATCAATATACCTGTAATAGAAATATCAAAGTTAGCAATATAAGTTTGTTTCATGTTAGTAACAAACCTCAAAAATTAGTAAACTTGTACTAACCAAATGGGGTGATCTTTTTAATTATCAATAGAGAAAATCAGAAAATAAAATGAGAATGATTAACCAGAAAGTGAACATTTACCCAACATCTGACTACCTCTAGAATCAACAATGGACTAGCCCAAACTAGAAACATGTATGCTGATTGGTGCAAATGGAAGAGTACACAAACAGAAAGGGGGGGAAAGCACACACACAAAGGACTCACTTCCAAAATGCCCCTAAGTGGCCACAGTGTACATAGTTGGGCCAGAATATTTCTTTGTTGACTTGACTTGTGTATATTCTGATAGGATCTGTAATAGAAATCATGTGAAATATAACAAACATCTAAAGCGTTAGCCAAGCCAAGGAAGAAGAGGCATTAAAAGTGCTGAGGAGAAATTAACTTTACTCTGTAGAGCTGTAGCTATAGGATAATGCCAATCTTATTCAGTATTCTTGCAATCTACAGTACTTTGAGTTATCATAGTAAGTTTGCTGTTATATAGCAGTACTATATTTGTTGTACAATGAAGTTTATCTTCTTGTAAAATGTAGTATGTTTACAGTTTAGGTACCAAATGTGATATGGTTACATGTAACACTAACATCCGTGTCCTTATATCACCAGGGTCCATAATATCACCACCTTGAGAAATAGTGTGCTTTAAGATATTTTTTCTGCAACATACTTTTGGTATGCACTCCTTCACACATCAAATGTACATACCTAGGGTATGTTGCAGTAAAAATATCTTTAAGCACACTTTTTCTCAAGGTGGCGATATTATGGACTATGGTGATATTATGGACACAGATGTTACATGAGATAAAAAAGATTCAAGGATCAGCTGTGATTATTAACCTACAGCCTGCTAAGGTAGCAGTTTGGCACCAAATTTGTATTGGTTATGGGTTAAACAGCTGTGAGAAGGTTACCAATGCGATGACCAAACAGAGTTTAAGTACAATATATTTGCCTTCCTGATATGTAACCTGTTTCCAACAAAATCAGTAACTTTGGTCCTTTAACCCTTTTACAGCTAAGTTCTAGATCTGATATAGAATCAGAGATGCTTTGAAAAACGTTTTGCTTCAGAAAAAAAATAGGGGGCTATCAGCAGAGCATCTGACCAATCACAGACAAGATCACACCTGGGTAACTGATGGTATACAACAGAGACAGCCAATCAGAGATCAAGACATGAACAGCCAATCACACACAGATGTACAGGCAAAACAGCCAATCAGATGAGACATAAGACCACAATGCCAGTAGCCAATCACAGACACAAAGACCTCAATGACAACCAATTACAAAGGAGGAAACAATGGAAACTGCAACAGTTTCGTTGAAGTCCAAACTATGTAACACTTTGCAATTGCCTAGAAGCCCAGCATACAGTTTAGCTAACATTACATACCATGCAAATGCCATTAACTCAGATAAAAAAAGGCTACCAAATATAAGTTTCTATTGGAAAATAAGATCATTAGCCCAATATTTCATGCATTGACCATGCCTCTATCAAATTTTACAGTTACTGTACAATGCTGAATTTTTATTCCAACACCAAGGGTATACAAAGATCAACCCTTTACCAGCATTGTACTATGAATATGATTACATGTACTACTGACACAGATGAACTTGCATGATAATTTCAGGGAGGAGATCAATAAACATGTAGAGACCTGTCACCATTTGTTGATATCCCAACTCACTTGATTAAAGGTCTCATGGCTAGGCAGTTGTTTCTGTTGGGGTAGAAAGTCTCCTCCTCAGCTGTAGAAGTCTGGATGACTATAGGACCTGGGAATGTTGGGTGGCAGCCAGGTAATTCAAGAACAGAAATGAAGAATTTTTGTAAAAAAAAAAACAGCTAAACATCTAGTTCCAACATTCCATTGTGCTTGTTTTTTTTTACAAATAAAATGTCAGAAATTCATTTTTGGAATTAATAAAATATGCAGTGTCTGGTACTGTTTACTGTTATCAAAATAGACAAAATTTTTCAATCGTAGAGGATATTAAATTATATTTTTAGGCAAATTTGGGTTTAACACTGGTTTTGTTTGCTCTGTTTCTGAAACTGTTTGTAACCTTAGTAATTTGGCAGGTGTCAATCACAGCTGATCCTGATAAGCATGTCCATTCAGGGATGACTTTAAACCATAATATTAACGTACAGAAAAGTAAAGTGCTTAACAACAAGCTTTCCCTCAGTCCTCAGACAGTTGAAATTAAAGCCTAGGCTTCAAGACCAAATGATTGTTGATGAGCACTTTATTTTTGTGTTCCGTTAGAGCATTTCAAATTTTCATAATGTCATTAACCGTCGCAGATGAATTTTCATTCGAACGTTCATCTAATTTCATCGGTTTAAGCTTGGCTTGTCACTATAATATATGGGAGAAAGGACACAGATACTTTACCAATTCTTTTTTCAGACTTCCCTACCTTCCTTGCCTGACTGTGAGTTTCCAAACATCCCTGCAAGCACACATCGCGCTGATTCGATGGTCCTCTTGATGTTAGTGCTTCGTACACTGAACGTAAAACACATCAAAAACATATATATACTGCATGTAGGTAAATCCTATTCACAAAATTTTTAGTTTAACCTTTCCCTGCTACCTATACCTGTTACCAGTCCAATTTTGGTGATTAAATATTACTATTAAAGCCTTAATATATTTCATATGATCCTATCCCTTATTAATCATATGCGTAAATTGAAACATTTTTATGATCTGGCCTGAGTCATTCTTTTTTTCAAATAACACAACAAAAGATCTATGATTTAGTAAAAAATTTATTGATTAATCAGAATCTATTGGTCTACATGTTAACAGCTGATATTTCAATTTATGCTAAAAAGTACAGTGCAGTACTACTACTGAATCTGTGGCTGCCAATATAGAGCCTATGTTACACTTACTAGACTTGCTGTGGGTTGTACTCAGGATCTATGAATCTGTGGTTCTCAATGTAGTGCTTCCTGAGCTGCTGTCCAAGGTCAAACATCTGTTGCTGTCCAAGGGATGTCAGCTGTCCCCATCTAGCACCACCCTATAACAAAAAAAGCATAAACAAATATTTGTTTGTTTCTTGTAACCAGCAAACCAGGTTTCTTGTATTGTCATAAAACTTCATCTATGTTGGTACTTACATGTTGGAACTTAATTGTTCCAACACAATGTGGCTGACTGGCTGTCATTGTCTACCAGATACCTTTGATCCAGTGTTGACGTCACACTTCAGAGAGGCCACATGACAAGCCTCACTGGGTCAGTCTACTGAGAAAGACCAGAGTGACTGGTCGAAAATTCTCAAGGTAAGAACAATTCTTTGTGCTGGAACAAAATTTCTCTGTATGTGCTCGTATATAAATGTTTCAATTACGTAACAGTCCATACAAATTTGGTACCAAAAGGCATGTGGAATTTTGGTAGGTTGTTAAATTGGTGACACACACCTTGTGAGGTCCGTGCTTCTGGTAGCTGTCCTCCACTGGGGAGGGGGGGCGAGGTCCACCATCCAGACTCTCTACATGATAATCTATCAGTGTGTGGGGCACATCCTTCACTAGGTCTGTACTCCATGTAGCCTGGAATAATACATGATAGTCTATCAGTGTGTGGGGCACATCCTTCACTAGGTCTGTACTCCATGTAGCCTGTAATAATATATGATAGTCTATCAGTGTGTGGGGCACATCCTTCACTAGATCTGTACTCCATGTAGCCTGTAATAATATATGATAGTCTATCAGTGTGTGGGGCACATCCTTCAGTAGTTCTGTACTCCATGTAGCCTGTAATAATACATGGTCAATGTAGCAGTTATTCTGTATCTGTATAGCTGGTATAACCGCCTTTTGGCATAACACACCAGCTTCGCAGGCACGCGGCGAGGCGGCAGCTGCCTATATTTCACTGATTGACTTGTTACACCTAACCCTTGAACATCTAACTCTAGATATTGTCTCTCTATTTTTCAACTTCTACTACAAAAGTAATTTCTGATTTTGTATGATTATGCATACACAACTATAACCTGAGTGATAAAATGTTCTACATTTGGTTTTTCAACATTGACATTAAAAAAAATATAAGTGTCCTCATGCAAGTTTTGTCAGTTATTGTAAGTTGGACCACTAGGGAAGATAATCCCTACATACCGACCCTAATTTTTTCGGGACTGAAACAGGAAACATGTAACATTTTTTCCTAGATACTACCATGGAGGTCTTTTTCTACCTCCATGATACTACATGTATGTCTAGTGAGGAAAATAGACGTTAAATGAGGACTTCAACAACAACAATTACCTACGACAGTGAAATCAAAATATGGATCATAAAAGTTAATATTTCTCTTACCTGTTCTATACTTGGTGGAAGTCGTGATATCGGAGTTCTCGCGCCGTGTCTGAAAACGATCTGAACCAGTTTCAGTTTCAAATCCTGCCCCTCCCCCTCATCCTTACTACCTCCCCAAAAACTGAACGCCTGGACGTTAAAAACATCTTTCCTCTCCCACAATTCGTGTAAAACGAACGCACCACATAGTCCTGAACCTACGACACCGATTTTTCGCCATAAAAACATAATATTACGGGCATTAGACTGTCCTTTCTGATTTATATACCGTCAGACTGGTCCAGTTTACATAAGTTGACCCTTGACCGGTGGATCATTACATTTCCACAAATCAGGGGTGTTGACATTGTGTGAAAAAAAAGCAAAGATTTATTATTTTTGCTATCTTGTAAGTATAAAATGATAAAATATAGAATACTCCTGCTTCTTTAAAAATAGTCTTTTTCTTTTGAAATGCATAATTGGTGTATTATAGGGTATCTTCGTTTGAAATTAAAAATGTATGGTCAAAATTTTGCTCTAATGTAATATTCTTACAACCCTTGACCCATAATGGCGGTCTGAAGCCAAGGAGAAACTGTTCGTTGATTTTTAAGATACAAAAGACGCCCTAAAGACCTAAATGTAGTTTAAAGCAAAAGCCTCGTTGGTTTGAACTATTTTTCTGACAGACTGGTTCAATTTCGTTGAAAATGAAGCTCACTTTTGTCACATTTTTAGGCTTTTTAGTCGCGTTCTGTGCTGCAACAGGTGCAAATGAGATTCTCAATGGCGGGAATTTCCCGCCAAATACTAGTAACAAGGAAATTTGGAAGTCAAATAAACTTAAATTGTCCCGGCAAAATAACAAAACTGCTCGTCCTGATCTTTTGACTCTAGCCTCCGAACTTGGACTGAAAGCGGTGAGTTTTGTCACTATTATGATTAAATTACTCTTTTTTACTTCCGGGATGGAAGTATTGTTCTGGGTGGCTCAGGTTTAGGGGAGTTTGATGTGGGTGGGCAGAGATTGGGTTTCAGTTGATCAACAGAAATGGTTATGAAACAAACAATTATGTCATATGTAATACCGGTGTAAAGATAGTACTCATACAATCGTTCTATGATGTTATTCAATCGGGTATTCATAAAACCCCCAAATACTTCCAAAGCATGTTTCACATGTTTATTCCTTTGTCCAGTTGTTTCAAACCTTAGGATTTGTGTATGCAAATTGACAAATATTTTGTACTGTGTTTTCTTCAATGTTGTAGTTTTATCTTTTGGTGCAACGAGCTGGTCTGGACTCCATGTTGCAAGCGAAGGGCCACTGGACAGTGTTCGCTCCAACCAACAGTGCCTTTGACAGGCTGCCACAAGACGTAAAAGCATCACTTCAAGATCCCGAGACTCTAGTCAGGGTCCTGCTGTATCATATCGGTGAGTCAAGTGCTGTAGGGTTGGCGGAAAACCCTGTCCAGTCTGGGAGGCAGAAAAACCTGTCCAGTCTGAATGGGGTCTAGCCAGTGCTTTGTTACCTGCCTTTTTGAAGGTTTTGTTTTCAATGGGTTTGTTCATGTGTTTGCTTGTGTTTTCGTAGTTATTTCCACATGCTAGGCACCTTGAGAACACTGACGGGAAGTTAGGTCAAAGGTCCCATACAAGGTTATGTAGTTTCCTGTCTTCTGTTTCCTGCTACATGCAGATTATGCATGTCTGTTGCCTTATGGGAAAATGCATAGACCGACTCAGTGAGAAATTTACAATAATGAATAAAACACTAATTCACAACAACTAGATGATATGTTTCATGGAGGTTTATGATTTTCAAGATTTTCAGTGCCCTCACTTGTGTTTCAGTTCCAAAGGAGCTGAAATCTGGAAGTTTACAGAACAACAAGATTATAAAGACAGCCAACAACAGCACAGTCAGGGCTAATGTTTATCAGAACTCAGAAGCAGGCCAGGATAAGGTAAGGCCAATTCACTTGGTTGTCAGACATTATACTTTTACCTCTTATTTTCAATTATTGTATACTGTAATTTCATTTGTTGCAGGGACAAATCTGCAGTAGATTTGAACGGAGGTATCTGCTTTAAAACAACTCTGTAGTATTGTAGTATTACATTGGAAACGAATATTATTAGTTTCACCACAAAAACTGAAATCCACCTTGAACATATCAAGATTTACAATACATTACTCAGTTATACATGTATCTAAAAGTAGATGAAGTTTTTATAACAATTGGTTTCTGTCTTTCAAAGGTTATAACCATCAATGGCTCCCCAGTGTACAAGGAGGACCAGTTGGCAGAGAATGGAGTCCTTCATGTTATAGACAAAGTTTTGTTTCCTCTCACAAGGGGAACTGCACTGCAGTATCTTACACAGGACATGGCAACGTACAGGTCAGAAGTGCCTCCTTTCAGATGTGACTAGTACTGCACTTTCTAGAGAATCATAAAAGCCAAAGCCAGTAGGATTGTAGATTATCGTCTTGTGGGAAGTAAACAAGGCTGCTATTGTAATTTTACTATTGTTTGGAATTATTATTAGCCATTAAAATGTTATGGAAATGTTTTATGAAGATATCTGGCATATTTTATGAACATGTTTTACAGTCAGACACTGAAATTACTAGAGGCTGCTGGAGTAAACAACACTTTGAATGACACCATGGCTCACACCTTCCTGGTGCCAACAAATGCTGCCCTGGGGAAACTAGACCCAGCTCAGCTGCGCCACCTAATGAACGACTCTGGAACTGCAAGTCAGGTGGGTAGACAAAGAGTTACTGTTACATTCACAGTCCAAAATATGGATACATCTCAATGGCAAAGTATAATGTTTATAGTATTGAAATGCTGAATTAGAATTAGCTGTGGGGTCGTGTGGCGTAGCGGCAGCGTTCTCGACTCGGAACCAGAGGCCCCGGGTTTGAGTCCTGACATGCCACCAATCTTGTGCCCTTGGGAAAGGCACTTTACACAGCTTTCCTCACTTCGCTCAGGTGTAAATGAGTATTGTACTGTCCCTGTGTTGGTGGAGGCATTAATATAAGTTGAAAAAAACTTGAGTTTGCCGTCACCACGTCTTGTGATTACATGTTTCGGAATTTAAAAAAAAAAAAAATTAGCTGTTATGAAAAACTGTTGAAAAACTCTTTGTCTAGAATTTTCTTTCGATCACAAAAAAAAATATACTGTACATATTTTTTTATTTATTTTTTTTATGAATCAATGTATTTTCTGGTTTCCTAGGTCATGAAGAGGCACATTCTACAAGATGTGATTTTCCACGCTGGCTTCATTGACAATGAGAAAGTTAAAACTCTAGGAGATAACAGTGAAGAACTGACAGTATTAGTAGGTCCAGGAGGTAAACAATTATTTCTTTTCCACAAATTAGCACATAAATTTACACTGAAACAATTCTGTAGTACAGAAGTAATACCGATATAAGGGAGATTTATTTGTGTCATGAATTCATGGTCTCAGGAAAAATAAAGCTGCTTCAAAGTCAAAAGTATTAAAATTTACAAAACTGCTCTTACAAAGGGAATTTGAAAAACACTTAAAAGTAGGCATTGCATCAGTTTTTTACCCTATTGTCTGTATGCATGTACTTTTATGAATCAAATATCTTTCATAATCTGTTCTGAAGAATTATATTCGGTAAGTATTTAATGATAGATTGATATAGATTATCAGACGTGACACAACTGCGACAGTTTTTTTTTCTAATTAGAAATTTAAAGATTTGCCTTGTCCAAACCTAAATGGGAGGTCTTTTCCAGGTATGGAGGTGAGCGGGAATGGGACGTTTTCCCGCGTACTGATTGCGGACATTCCCGTGACCAACGGAGTCGTGCACGTGGTCGACACCCTCCTGTACAAGCCTTAAATTTTGCCTAGCCTCTACCAGGCTTCAGGAAGCAGCTGGAAACAGTAGAAATTGGCTAAATAGACAGATGATATGCCAGGGGAGTTTGTTTTTGTTAAGGAAATGTTTGATGGGCTAAAACGTAATAGTTGAACAGCACAGGTACAGCTATCATACAAGTATTTGGGAGTTGCAGATTTTTCAACCTATGAAAGTAGTGGTGCATACCGGTTCACAGGACTTGTATCCGGACTTGTAAGAATGTTTAGGTTCAAGTCCAAAAGAACCTAAAAGTCAAGAACCCAGTCCGGACTTATTACCATAAAAGACCATTTCACATACCCCTTTTCTTTCCAAACCACCTAAAACCTTCCGTAGATTGCAAAATCTTTGCTGCAAAATGAAGAAAACATTGCCATTGGGCATCGTCAAGTACCGGCCTCCTTGTTATGTGGCCAAAATTTCACCCAGACAACATTGCAAGGTGGCAGCATGCAATTTTGTATATGCCATGAGTTTAGGTCCGGACTTGCGAGTCTGGAACTGAACCTAAACCTCTGGACTTGAATCCGGACCTGAACCTAAATGTGGGTTTAGGTATGCACCACTATATGAAAGCATAGACAATAGACAAGAAGGTTCACATCCATGTACATGTACATGTCTGTATTGGTGAACATTTTACTTACATTTAAAACTATAGATGCAGGTACAACAAGTGTTTCATAATGTGTTGGACTAAATACATTTTTCTTTGGAAATTCAACTATTGTGATGATATATTCTGTTTGCATACATGTACAGATTTTACAGCTACTTTTCACTAAATATATAGATATATCATATTCCTTCTGTACTTTCAAACATATCATTTTACATACTTTCAAAAGACAGTTTACATGTAAAACAATCACATAGATAGCACTACGATGAACATTTTTTTTCCTGCACTGCACTAAAGCCACTAGGTATTTTTGACATACCCTGAAGCAGCTGGTAGTACTGACATCTGCAGGAAATCTTGCTTTATCCCATAGAATATTCTCAGCTTAAGCCAGTTAAGGCTGACTTTGTGTTGACTTCAGTTAAACACATGATTACATTTTGGAGTGGATCTAGAATCCACTTTAGCACTTACTGCTGAGCATTTTAACACAACAACTACACCTGCCATGTCCGCTCCATTGTTTTCTAAATCTCCAAGCACACACGCACGCATTTCTAACGTTACATCCATACGCCATATGTGTCTGTGTTAACGATATACCATAATAACGGAAGAGGCAGCAACTTGTTTTCTTACCTTCATTTGGTGCATTTGGTTCGTTTCGCCCTACTCTAGTCCAATTTAAAAATAAATTGGTGAAGAAATTTGTTACAAATCATTTCGTATGTACACAGCATCCACATCCAGCATACTTGGCCTGGAATCCAGTCTTGTTAGCTTTAGTTCGTTTCCAACCGCCACGAAGGGTCCCGTTTTACTAGGCTATGCTTGGGAGGCTGACGACAATGAAATTCTGTGATGTTTTCATGTTCGATCTACATACCCTCGGGGCCAGACTAGTATCGAGCCGTTAGCCGGTTTCCTTGGGGAGCCAAGAGCCCTACGCCCGCCTATCTAAATAAACCGCTTCGGGGGCCCTCCTTGTTTTGAAGGTTATCCTAAGATACTGCCACTCCATGCCGTCTTTGGCTGTAGGGTTGGACTCTTCGTTGCGATGACCGCATCGCTTATGAGACTGGTGATGTCCACGTCTTCTGTTGGTGTGGAGGGTTTACCTTCGTCAGAAGGGACCGTCTTCTGGTCGTGACAATCAAGGGGTGTTGGGTACACCTCTGCCCGTACTGTTAACAACATAGGACCGCTGGATCGAGTCGCCTTCTGCTTACAGTGTTCTGAAAGGGGTGTTTGCTGTGGCTGCACGTCTTCCCGTGTTTCTTGCTTTTGGGTCTGACTTGGAGATCCCTCTTCTTCGCGCAGTCCAATTACTTCTTCGGCAGAAGGTGGTACTGATGTAGATTCTCGACTTGACGCTACTTGACCAGGGATGCTGAGGATGACCACCTTTGCGTTCTGCCCTCCCTTAAACATATGAGGCTTCTCCTGCATTTGGGTCTGACTTGGAGATCCTTCTTCTTCACACTGCCTCTCTTCTTCTGGATAATGTGGTTCTGGTGCTAATTCTCGACCCGGCACTCCTTGACCAGGGACAGGGACGCTGTAGACGGTCATCTGTACGTTCTGTCCTGCCTGAACCACACGCGGCACCGGTGCAGGAGGTATACGGGCAGGCCGGCCAAAGAACTCCCGCAGAGCTCTTCGGAACTCTGGCTGCCTGAAGCTGTAGACAACGGGGTTTACCATGGACGATACAGTCAAAAGTAGCAGCTTTGCTGCTCTCATAGTTTTAACCAGTGTGCTCGATACTTTGTCTGCATCTGCGTTAGCCATTAATGCCCAGGACGTGACATTCAGGAACAAGAGTGTTATCACTTGTGCGGCTAAAACTATGACATGCGGTGCGATTGTCTTGAAGGCCTTGGTCTGGTAGAGCCACAAGTTTCGTCTCTCATCCCTCTGTTGCTGTTTCCTGGCTTCCTTAAAAACCAGGAGATAGAGTATAAAGATGGAAAGGACGACAAACATTATACAGCCAGGGCGGATCGCAAAGTTGATTGTCATTAAGGCGGTGTTACTCTTCGGTTCTTGATCACACGGTAAACTCTGCAGTCCACCGGCAATCGTAGGCCCAGCTCCAACAAGCACGGCAAAAACCCGGACTGCAACTATCCCAATTATTACACGTTTCGTGGTGACTTTGTCGTGGTAGTGTAATGGGTGGCATATGAAGTAGTACAGTTCAATGGCCATCATCAGGTACGTACCAAACATTGACGTTGTTAATGGAGGGACCATCAGCATCTGCAGCGAACAGGCGAGTTGATCATTGTTGTTGTTTAGACTGAAAAGCCACCAGATGTCCAATGGAATCAGGCAGCCTGTAAAGATGATGTCGTCTACAGCCAGGTTACACCGTAGGTAGTGGCGGGGTTTTTGGAGATACTCTTTCTTCCAAACTAAGAAGATGAGCAGCAAGCCGCATCCTACTGCCACCAGTAGGCTGATGACAAGATACACAGTCTGGACATCACGAGACAGTGGTGTAGTAGCTATAGATAAAGCACGATGCACGAGATCCAGGTTAAAGGAAAAACCACTTGCTTCGTTCGACATATTTTTCCTTGATAAGATCGCTTCAGAAGATGACTCCTTCAGAAAATTGTTGTCTCTTTGACAAGACGAGGAAAATCCAACCCTTCTCTGGCAAACGCAGAGTGTAATGACGTTATGACGAGCGATTCCTGTGCACAGAAAGTTTGCAGATAAAACGTGACATCCTCGCACTAAAAACGAAGTGTGCTTTCCGTATCCTTTGTCAACTTAATGCTGCGGACATTGGCACCTGGCTGATTGCTCAATCGTGTGCCATGAAGATGTTATGTGGATCAAAGTTCTACGTCAGTGACATTGAAATGTTACATCCGGTTTTAACGGAAAGTATGTGGGAAACAAAGTTGCAGTGCCACATTGTACTGTTGAGCTATATATTGAAAGAAATGGATAAGGCTATGTTAGCCTGGTATCCATCCTATTTTATCTCCTAAACTACAAAATTTGCAGATTCTTTGCTATTAATGGCAGTTATGGGATGGTGCCAGAGTCCTGACTGTGCACTCTTCCTGGTTTGTCATGTCCACTCTTCTTTCGGAAAGTTGTCTTACGTACATGTAATACCATGCTGCTTTCAGACAGTTGTCTAGTCTGACTGCGCTGTTTCAGAAGGTTGTCAAGGACTTCATCATAACACTTAGTCTCTCAGCGGCGCCGATAGGTTCACATGTAGACTGCATTAGTCATGACGTCTATCAACCTGTTTTTAACTTAGGCCACACTGATTTAATTTTATGGATGACATCTACGCGCGCATTGATTTTCGCCTGTTCTCAAAAATAAAGAATCACCTCCTCCTAGGCTGCGGCTTGGGTGCCGTCCTCCATAGTCCATGGTAGCCAGCGATAGGGTACACCCAGGCTTCTGAGGCTTCACGGAACTCCAGAACTCATGCAGTACAGTGTCGACTCATAAATACCTCAAAAGGCCAGCATGTGTCGGTTTATCTTTAAGGTCACTTTGTACTACCACAAATTAACAATACCATCTTTGTATACCAGTGATTTAGCGTCATTTTTTTTGGCGGCCGGAATTTTTGTATTCGCCTGTGCGCACTAAAAGATGCGGCTTGCTGTCCTCTGTCATGCGTGACAGGAACTTGTGCAGACAGTACATGGTGTCACCCGAAGGACGACCTGAACTGAACTGAACTGCGCGCACTAGTTTGGGGTCTTCAGAGAATGTCATCTATAAGACTAAGTCAGTACCACTGTGGCCTTATTCAATTTACGACGTGGGAGCTCTTTCCATTTGAGGTGGATATGACGTAAATGCAATCATTTGGTTGTACAAAAATGTTTGGGGACATATGTCAATTATTTTCCTTACTTATAATTCCTGAGGAAGGTGACAGATGGTCACCGTTCTTACTTACTTTGACTTATTGGCTCCCGCGTCTCGTGACGCATGAGGCAGTCAAAGTAGCCCAGCTTCCTCTGTCAGCAGCCAGCCTCAAGGCTTCCTTCCAGCTCATGCTGACTGCCTGAAGGTCCCTCTCTCTACTGTCTGTAGCCAGTTCATCTTTGGGCGCCCCCTCCTTCTCCGTCCTTCTGGGCACCACTGTAGAACCTGGTTGGCGAGTCTAGTTGGTGGTAGTCTGACAGCGTGTCCTAACCAGCTGAGCCGGCGTTTGCAAATGATGGAGGACACTGGTTGTTGCTTAGTTTGAAGTCTGATGTTATTAGTCGAGATAAAGTCATCCAATCACCGTTCGAAACATCCGAATTGGGGAGAGGTTGTTAACATTGAAGACCTATTGGAACTCATGTCACGATGTATCATGAAATATCTTAGTTTAAGACTATACGTGAGTTGACAGAGAAGGTAAGAAGGGTAACACCTGGTTAAGTGCACATACAACCTTGACAGACATGACTGACCCTAGCCGGAGTCTTGAGTGCAATTACACGAAATATGCGCGTACGCGTGGGAAGTGCATTAGTTTACCGACGTATATGCACAGTGGCTAGCATTAATGTACGCGTGTCGGCGGCCTCGTGTCTAATGTATTCCTCTTCTATTCACTGTAATGAAAGGCAGAAGGTTTCTCCAGGAGATCTCACGTGTACACTGCTCCACTCGTGGTCCTCACAACTGCCTCTTATCTAGAGGATCTTGACTGCGCGCTTGGTAGTGAAGAACTGAAGAGTCTCTGTAATACATTTCTGTTTTCATCCGAACGCATAAAGCATCCAAAAGTATGGCAGAGGAAGAGATGGGGTTTTCTGCCAACATGGATCTCATGTATCGAGAACCATCGGTTAGTTCAGTGCCTCGTGATGTCCAGACTGTGTATCTTGTCATCAGCCTACTGGTGGCAGTAGGATGCGGCTTACTGCTCATCTTCTTGGTTTGGAAGAAAGAGTATCTCCAAAAACCCCGCCACTACCTACGGTGTAATCTGGCAGTAGACGACATCATCTTCGTTAGCTGCTTGATTCCGTTGGAGATCTGTTTGCTGTTCAGTCAGGACAGCAGTAAGGATCATCTCTTCTGTTGGGTACAGCTGCTGATAGCCTACCCCACGACAGCATCAATGTTTGGTACGTACCTTCTGATGGCGCTAGAACTGTACTACTTCATATGCAAACCGTTGCACTACCGAGCTAAAGTCACCACGAAACGTGTCGTCATCGGTGTGCTTTTCACCAGGGCCTTTGCTTTGTTCTTCGGAGTTGGGTCCGAACTTCTCAAACTACTTAATAACACAGGAGACACTCTACGTTGTACTCCTGAGCCCATGGGTAGCACCACTGCAGCGGCAATCTTCTTGGGAATTCTTCAAGCTGGGATAGTGATTGCCGTCATCGTTGTCTTCGTACTGTATTATCTTGTCTTTAAAGAAGCCAGGAAGCAACAGCAGAGAGATGAACATTGCAAACTGTGGCTTTACAAGACCAAGGCATTCAATGTGATGGCACCCCATGTCTGTGTTGTAGCTGTGTCTGTGGCATCTCTTTTAGTTATGATTATCTGCGTTCGCGCATTCTTAACAAGAAACGAAAAGGCATCAGACCAACTCATCATGACTGTGAGGGTATCCAAGCTGCTGTACCTGACCGTGTCGTCCATGGTAAACCCCATCGTGTACAGCTTCAGGCAGCCAGAGTTCCGAAGAGCTCTGAGGGAGCTGTTTTGCCGGCCTGCCATCCAAGCGCCATTGAACCTCTCTCCTCCCCCCGTACAGAGAAGACGCAACGTGCAGTTGGACATCTTCAGTGCCTCCGACACTGGTCAATGGACATCAGACCAAGAATCCACCTCAACACCCCCACCTCCAGTCACAGAGGGTCTATATGGAGGAGAGACAGCTCCCAGTCCTGAGACACAGATCGGACAGGCAGATACCCATAGCCACCATGCACAGCCTCCCAATTGTCACAGGCAAGGAACAAAAGCACCCGCTTCATCCGAGACACCAGCAACACGGGACGATCTGCAGTCAGGACAAGCAAATCGTTCTGAAAACTGTAGGCAACAAACGATACTAACTGTACGGGCTGAGATACACCACTTCAGTCCAACAATACCTCCTACATGCACCAATCTGCAATCATTGCCGCCCTCTCATAGAACAATAATGGAACATCGGTGGAACATAGAAGGAACAGCGGTGTACGTGTAAAAGGACAACGTCACAACAGAACTGGCCATGCATCACATATGAAAGCTGTACGCATCTGCTGTATATGGACAAAAATGACACTGAAAAAAATTCATGAAAGTGGGACTAAAACTAATAATAGGATACATGCAGCACAGCCAGGTAGGAAATCGTTTCCTAAAACTACTTCTTCCAGGATAGGACTACCTCAGCAATCTTTCTATGGCATTTAAAGTGTAAACAATGAACTACAAATGAATTGGGGAGAGGTTGTTAACATTGAAGACCAATCGGTGCCCATTTTAAGATGTACGCCGTAAGATATCTTAACTCGATACCATAGTTGATAGAGAAATAGTCATTCATGCGTAGTGTTTCATGTACCTACTTGTAAATCGTGTTTTGAAGATATATAAACAAAAATATGTAGTAGTAGTAGTAATAGTCCACTGTGTTCTGCTGCTATGGTCATTTGCAGTCAATGTGACGTGTATTTGTATATGAATTGTGTTTTAAATGTCTGCAAAGTTGGAAGAATTGTAGTGCATAAGGAAAAAGACGCATGTAGTGCTACATGTTTAGAGAGAAGACATTGTATATAACTTAACTACAGCTACAATACTAGTATACATGTTGAATAGTGTCCTGTATATATGTGTATTATTCTACACTGTATTTCTAAATGTGTACAGAATGAGAAAAAAAAACACTGGAGTGCATACTGTACATAGAAGAGAAGTCAGTCATTAGGTTCATTAAAAATTGGTGAGGACAGTTCTGAGGTCGGAAAGGTTGGCAAAGGTCGTTTGTGTGTACACACTAGATGCCTAATTAGGCCACCCGTGCACAGGGTTCGTTATTACGACTGTGGCCTGGGATTAGGGGGCGTCCTGCGTGAGTGTCTGGTGCTGTTTTTCTGCGTTATAAATACCCCGAGGGGCCTGTTGTGTCCGGAACCGTGCTTTATCCATAAACATGCTCAGACACGGTTCCGCATACGTTTGTGTTTGTCCTTTATCTGATGACTGTTTATTATATATCGGAGTACGCACAAAACATGCCATCAAAGTTGGGCACACTTCTGAGGCGAAATTCTATTTAGTCCTTGGTAGTTCTATTTAGTCCTTGGAAAGATAGCATTTGTAGTGGGGAGGGGGGTTACGGTTTGTGGACTGCACTGGGAACGAGTGTCTTTGTAGGAGGGCGTCTTTACGGCTTGTGGGCTGCGCTGGGAACGAGTGTCTTCGCGGGGGGTCCCTGTCCCTGAGGAGCCATGAGATTCCGGATTTCGTCCTCCAGCTGCTCCGGAGTCATGTGAGGATGGATTCCGGGGTCGATGCCGGCCTGTCGGCACATGTCTGTCAGCGTCTCCACGTTAGCGGCGGACAGACGCAGATACCTGGGGGAGGAATGAATTAATAAATGAATTAATAAATGAATGAATGAAGGACCGTCTATGGAGGACCATCTACGGAGGACCATCTACGGAGGACCATCTACGGAGGACCATCTACGGAGGACCATCTACGGAGGACCATCTATGGAGGACCATCTACCGAGGACCATCTATATATAGCTATGGGCCATCTACGGAGGACAATCCATGGACCATCTACGGAGGACAATATATGGACCATCTACGGAGGACCATCTACGGAGGACCATCTACGGAGGACCATCTACGGAGGACCATCTATGGAGGACCATCTACGGAGGACCATCTATGGGCCATCTATGGAGGACCATCTATCTATGGAGGACCATCTACGGACGACCATCTATGGAGGTGGCTATGCATGGAGGCCCTGTGTTGTCCTTACCTACAGCTGAGCACCTCCAGCGGGTTGAACTCCGGAGCCGGCGGCTGCGTCATGATGGACGGGAGCTGGTTCAGCAGCAGCTGCAGGGCCATCAGCTTGTTCCGGTTCCTCTTGTTGACGGAGCAGACGGGCCCGAAGATGGGCGGCAGGCGCACGGCGAGCCCCGGGGCCGGCCTGGTGGGCGGGCTGGACTCCTTGATGAGCTTGTGGAGAGTTTCCAGCGCTTCTGAGGACAACATGTGGTGGTACCGCTGGGCCTCCCCCGGCACTGGAGACGCTTTCGCCCGCCTGCGAGAGAATAAGAAGGTTCACAATTAAGACTGCGCATGTCCAGTGTCAAAGTTGATGCCCCCCCCCAAGGTAAACATATCATGAGTTCGAATTCATCTATCTACACAAAACAGAATGAACAGATACAACTAAAGTTCAACCAATGAGAGATGGCAATTAGCGATTCGATCAATGAAATGGTGGCTGCATGTTGTCCCATATTTGAGGTGGACGGGGCTTTGGGATCAGTCATTCCCTCTACCTTGTGTCTGAAGAGGCGCTGGTCCCGGAGCCGATGAGACAGACACTGTGCCGGCTTGACGTCAGTCCAGGCGCCCTTTTACCCACCAGATTAGACATAGTGGACCTGCTGTCTGTGCTGAAAGACTCGCCATCACGGAGTTCCGCGCTGGACGACGAATACAGTCCAGAAGCGCCGCTGACAGAGAGTCTACGAAACCGCTCCGCAGTGGCGGTGCTTGCAGAGGAGCCCGCCGTGGAGGACATGGCCCGGCGTCGGCGAGACATGCTGTCCGTGCCGTGTAGAGACGCCATGGAGGCCTCGGGAGTCTGCGGGCCCGGGAAGGACGCCCTCGGGTCCATGAGCATCCCAGATCCCGCCAGTCTGGCCTCAGATCTACCGGACAGGGACTGCTGACTCTCCTCTGTAAAACATTATTTGCAAAATTACACTTTTCGTTGCTTCGTCAGTCTTGTAAACATTCCTCATGATATCCGGAACTGTGCTTTAATTACATAAGCTATAATTGTAAAAGCAAAGCTATAAAAGCAAAATGTATGAAACAGGTTCATATTTCTAAAACATCGTATATTTATGAATTCGACAGGAGACCATCTAAACGTAAAAGCAAATGGCTTGTACTTAAGAAATCAAGGAGAAGGTGGGAACCATACATCATCTTTGTAGGTAGATTCTACGTGGGCCAAAAAAACAAGGACGTTATACCTAAAACAGGTGGTTAAGCACTATACATGTCAATTTTCTATTAGAAATTGCATTGACCAGCTACATACCTAGATCTATGCCGGATGCGACGGATTTATAGTTAGCTAGGGAAGACCTGGACGCTCCGCTCGGGTCCCGAAAGTTCGCGGAGGGGGAGTGCGGTATTGGCCCGCTGGAGGGGCCCGTGTGGCCCGGTAAGAGGTACCCCGGTAACGACCCTCGTCTGGTGGACGCCGCGACTCTCACTGAAGACGCCCTGGCCGAGGGGGAAGAAGCCGAAGCCTCTACCAGACCATATCTGGGTCGTTCAAGAAACAACACTGAATACAAGAAAAGGATTGGCAAGGAAATTCATAATGTTAACCTTCACCTGGTCTAACCCAATAAAATACTGCAGTTTATTCTTACTCAAACTCTACAACTCTGCTCTACTCTGCTAAACACCACTACAAACCGCCAGTTACCATGGTGACAGACATCTGGTCCAGGTTATTACTTTATTTGTTTGGAGAAGAAGAAGAGGAAGAAGAAACTGAGCAAAAACACTATGTTTTCCTTCTGCAAAGGTAAACATAATAAAAACGATAAAGTTACATAAACATTTACAAACAACGAACCTTTTTCGTTCCTTTTATTATTTGAAACATAGGCAAAGACTCGAGTATTACAGCAACAAAGCCACAAGAAAACGTAATTATGGCGTAAGAAAACGTTTTTATTCTATTGTTTCTTCCTACATTTATTTATTTATTTATTCATTCCTTACTTTATTTTGTCCTGTTGTAGTTTTTCCAGTTGTCTCAACATCTCCCTTTCTTCCTTTTCGTGTTCGTGGAGCTACATGTAACAAAACATACCCTTTTTATTTATTCATTTATTTACTTTCGTAAATCAAAGCAAAGAAGAGGTGTGAGTGCTTCAAACCTTGCAGTCTTATGGCCGCATTGTATTGAGTTAGCGCCGAATGGCAGCTGCTCTTGACCTTTGCCCCTTTCCAAATACCGCCGCCATGTTGAATCTCAGAGAGCAGATTAAAAATGGCGGCGGTATTTTAGCTCCTCACAAATCAGCCATTGGCTGTGAAGAGAGAGTAACAAAAATCAGCAGACCTGAGGAATAGTTCCTTACCTGACTGTCTCTTCGTTGGTCCAGGTTTGCCTGGATCGTCTTGAAGTGAAGTCTCTCCTTCATGTTGTTCACGCTGACCTTGCGAACGTTCTTCCTCTCCATGGTTGTCTTCTGTTGTTCTCTCTAAGATGTTAGCACACAGTCACTTCACTTACATGTGGAGAGGTTTTCACAAATCAGGGCTGTATGTGTCCTTACATGGTGGCAAGGTGGTCTTGTGGTTAGGGTTTTAGCATTTTTATCAGTCTAGTCACGTGAATATGGTACTGATTGTTCTAGAACAAAGGATCAAATGTGATGAACAATACTCTACTGTGAAGACACTTTTCACAATGCCGATATGTATTAGGTAAGCTTATTCTCGAACAATGTACTACAACTGTGACGCCATCCACACATGCAATCTAGCAAACACACCTGTCCTTGGTGCTGAACGCCATCCACACATGTACACTAGCAAACACACCTGTCCTTGGTGCTGAACGCCATGCACACATGCACACTAGCAAACAAACCTGTCCTTGGTGCTGAACGCCATGCACACATGCACACTAGCAAACAAACCTGTCCTTGGTGCTGAACGCCATCCACACATACACACTAGCAAACACACCTGTCCTTGGTGCTGAACGCCATCCGCACATGCACTCTAGCAAACACACCTGTCCTTGGTGCTGAACGCCATCCACACATGCACTCTAGCAAACACACCTGTCCTTGGTGCTGAACGCCATCCACACATGCACACTAGCAAACACACCTGTCCTTGGTGCTGAACGCCATCCACACATGCACACTAGCAAACAAACCTGTCCTTGGTGCTGAATGCCATCCACACATGCACACTAGCAAACAAACCTGTCCTTGGTGCTGAACTACATTCATACATACAGAGCCATTTTCCTAGTCAACCAACGGTCACAAATATACACAAATACCAAAAAAAATTCTCGTAAACGCACAAAATACAAACAAACAAACAAAAAACACCACCTACCAGTTGCTAAACGCCTCTCCCAACCCTCTGTCCGTATTCAAACATTCCCGAGAACTCTTCCCACTCTAAGTCTTTCGTGTTTCCGATAGAGAATGATACTCGTACATTTTCAGACAAACAAGTATAGTTGGGAATTTCCTATGTGACGTAACAGAGGCCTCTGTTTTAGAACAACGCTGTATAATATCTATGACGTCACAAAAGTAGGCATGCAGACAGGACGCTCGAAAAGTTTGTTGTCACATTCTAGAGAATTGGGCGCCTTCGAAAGACGTTGTTTATTCTGTATCAGGAAATTTACTAAGTACTTTTAATTTTTTTATTCTTTATATCCTATTCCTTATTTCAGTTGTATGTATCCTTCGTCGCGACTACGATGGTTCGTTTTTTTTTTTTGCAGGCAGGTTTAATTAACCTAACAAGTGGTAATAATATATGCCCCCTAGCGTTTTCCATTCAAACTTCCACTGTTCTTTTTTCATTTGCTTGAAGAAAATATATCATTAGTGAACAGATTTTCTTTATTCTTTATTTCTACTCTTGCAAATGAACGAATGACATTTTGTTCTTCCGAATGAATCCCAAATTTTCTAACGTCTATTTTCTTTTCAGCCAGCCTCCCTGCAAGTATGATTACCCATTGGTAAAGCGTAATGGTTTAACCTAAGTAAACTCCTCTACGTTTATTAACCAAGGCATTTGACATCGATCACGTGGTTAACCCACGCTGGTTTATACCAGCCTCAGCCACGCCCACTTCTGGTCTTACTTCCCCACAATAACGTTCGAGCTGGATAGTTAGGAACTGGACATGAGGGGTGTTGTTGTGTTCGTGTGTCTGGTCTGGATGGGTCTGGAGTGCTCAGCAGATCTGCAGATCCCCATAGAGACGACAGAGGGGGCTTCAAAGACGGTCGTTGACGAGATAAGTGCGTTAAAGCTGACGTCGGTACGTGTACATATAACATTGATGCATGCGTTTCTCACAATATGAAAAACAGAAGTAAAATGTTTCTGAAACTACTGTGGTTGCTAAGCAAATTTGGTATAAGTTCTCTATGATTTTTGGAAATCTAAAATTGAAAAATCAATGAATCTTCAAATGAAAAATTGTTTGTACGTGAGCATATGTTTTGTTTTTACCTCACGCAGGCCAGTCTTAGTAAATCATTTACGCCATTCAAGAGGGCGTTCTGCGTAGTGTGAACCGTAAACATATCGTCGTGGTATTTTAATGTTCAGCTATCAAAATTAGTTGGCGGAACTAACCATTAACAACATGTTTAATCTGTAAATATGCAACGTTTCCATCTTTATATCTAGAGTTCAGCTCTGGCGTCCACTTATTGTGAGTTGAAGTTTAACAATAATATGAATTTAAAATGACTGACGACAGGTGCTTACTTTGAAAATGGATAGATAGGCTAAAACAGGCGATGCTTTCAAGGTCCCACACTAAAATTCTTATTGCAAACTTGCTGTGTACTCTCTGATAGTTGTCTAGGTATATATGTAACGTAAACTTGCGGATGGTAGAAAGCATACACATGTATGGTTGTGTATACTTCTTACAGCTTGCGAGTTTCTTGGACAAAGCAAAGCTGACAGACGCTCTGAAGGGGAAAGGTCCCTTTACAGTTTTCGCACCAGCTGACGAGGCGTTCAAACGGCTGTCTAAACCTGTTCTGGACGCCCTGAACAAAGGCACTGCCACGGCCAAGGACGTCCTGCAGTACCATGTTGGTAATGAAGAGGTCGTTCGTGTATGGTGCAAACATGACACTGGTTCAGAGCTATACCTGACTCAAGTTTCTCGAGGAAAAAGAGAAATATGTTGTTTTATTTGATACTTTGTGATCACATTTTGCTTGTGGCTTAACATTTGCAATCATCAGATTTACTTTGGTGAAGGAATTTAATTCTCAAATACTAGTAATTCAACAGTGCGGTCAATATTAATCATTAACACACACACTCTCTCTCTTTTGCAGTCAGTGGACACACCATCATGTCCAAGGACCTGAAAAACGACGAGACTGTCGGCATGTTGAACAAGAGGAACGCAACTATCAACGTCTATCAACACATGAATGCAGGAAAGGTACATGAATCTAATCAGTGAAAACTAATCATAACAAAATGAAGAATTCTGTTGGCTATTCAGTGAGTTAACGATGTAAGAATTCTTTGATCTCGGTGTACTTCTAGTTGTGCATTCGATGCATCTCCAAACCGCCAGGTGTCTCTTCCGTACTGTAGATCTACACCATCAACGGTGTTGACATCACGAAGGCTGATAACAAGGCCGATAATGGAGTCGTCCATGAGATCAGCAGAGTACTCTACCCATTTCCCAATGGTACAGTCGGAGACCTCATCAAATATAGCGAAGCTCACAAGTGAGGAATAGTCCATTTCCTATTTTCTCGATGCACCAAATGTTTCAAGTTAATCTTATACAGTATTTCAAGAGATGTGTAGACCACATAGACAAAATCGATACCCCCCCCCCCCAAAAAAAAAAACGCAAAAATATAGTGCAACATATAGAACATCTTGTTTTGTATAGTACTGATTGCAAGTTGCTCTCTACATTCAGTTAATTGCAAATTGTTCCCTTCATTCTAAAAAAATAATCCATAGCATGATTACCAAACCTATTGTCTTTCGTCCTCTCTATTGGTAGCCTGGAATCTGTCCCAGCTATTGGCGCCTAGCTCGTAGAGATGGGTTCCAGGCTACTCTGTTAATTCACGGCTACCTAAAATATGTCTGGTAACCAGGCTACTTCATTCATACCTACAGAACTCTTTGTCAGCTGTTAGACAAGTCCAAACTGATGACGACACTACAGAACACCACACAGATGTTCACACTGTTCGCGCCGACTGACGCCGCCTTTAAACTCGCCAACATGACGGAAATCAACAAACTGAACAACACTGAGCTTAGCAAGGTGAGGCTAGGGGTAGCCTCGATTACCAGGCTTCGGAAGCGGTTAGAAAGAGCTTAAATTAATTGGCCAAATAGACAGATAACACTCGTACTCCCTTAGGCCTTAGAATTAGAGGCCCCTGGCATGTCATCTCATTCTGTCTATTTGGCCATTTCACTACATGTATTTCCAGCCGCTTCCAAAGCATGGTAGAGGCTAGGTGAGCGGTAGTCTCGGTTCCCGCCAGGCGTTACTTCAGTGCTAGTGACGTGTATACTATACGTACATACTTTTTCATGAGACTTACTTGCTTTGGCAGAGTGCAGAGCAAGCAGAGAAGGTTCCTTCTTCCTTTGCCGTTTTGACAAGTTTGTTTGAAAAAGTTCGTATCAGAGTGTGGAGTCAAATTTTGAATAAAACGTTTTCCGTTGACTTTTGATCGCAAAGAAGGAATAGCTGGATAAAAACAGAAACTCCCCTTTTGTAATAAACAGCATTTCTATTAAAACATACCGCATTTTTCCAGGTTCTCCTTCGCCACGTGCTGCCAGATATCTACTACCAACAGGCGTTCTATGATAACGAGAGTATCAAGACTTTGTCCAAGGAGACCATGGTGCTCATTGTGGGGGTTGGCGGTAAGTACACGGCCACATTCGTCGCACGACCGCTGTACAATCGCAAACTATTCTTGGGATAATATTGCATGCGTCTTACAAAAATTCGGCTGCTTTGTTGTCGAAAAGGTTGTAAAAGAATGATCCTTGTCGGCGGTTGCTTCTGCCAAAGCCTGCTTGAAAAACAAAAATACAACATACGACAAAATCGTACGACTTCCTACGACAATTGTGGCCACGCCTAAGTATGATGGAAAAATGGTTCTTAATGCAGCGTTTTCGTAGTTCATCCTTCAGTACTTTGACGTACTCGTATCAGTCACGTCTTTCCAACTCAACTCATTTAGGCCCCATGAAAATATCAAAGCCAGCAAATAAGAGGTAACGTTAAGTCGAACTTTCTTCATTGTTCTGACAAAAAGATGTTTATTTTATCTGTTGTAGGGGTTTCTGTTGTTGTTGACCAGATAGAAGGCTACGTCAACAATCCCAACCACGCATGCACCAACGGCGTTGTCCATGCCATCGACCGTGTTCTGTTCAAGTGACGTCACATCCGTCCTCAAGTGACGTCACGTCCGTTCCGAGGAGACGTCACATCCGCCAAACTTTTCGCATTCTGTATAATAGCGGTGGAGAGAAAATTGTCCGTTAAGAATTTTCAAAACGGTTGGCAATTGCAACAACACTGAATTGTGCAGTTATACAAATAGAAATATGTTCAGTATTACAATGTAGAAATTTGTTTCTACGTAATTCAAGATATCATGCTGCAGTGTCAATGAAACTCAAAAATCATGACCATAGCATATTCGGAATATACCATCAAAAGTTCCACTGTAATACCTTAGAAAGCTGCTAGGAGGCCCATGATTGAATTTGTCCTTCGTTTTGTAGACGCCTGTCCACATCTTAAATACCATAAATATCCATCCACAACTTCTTTGGCTGTGCTGGCATCACAAACACACAAACGAACACGAAAAGACAACCTTCTAAATTGGTGAGCGTAATTATGTGACGCTGCGTTTAGCTTACGACACGCGGTTGCAAAAGCACTATAGTGAGAAACCTCGAGCTTTATGGGCTCATACTTCCAAATGGCAAGACTGTTCGTATGAAATCTTAAATCAAAGTCTTCAGGCGAGAATTCCGTGCCTTGAAGCTTGAAATGGACATGAATTTTTCATGCTTTGAAGTGAAGACTTCTCCTGTTGATGGCGCCAAGAGATGTCTTTAGTGAAAACGCCATTTGTTTTACTGTATTTTATCTGATGGCTCTCAAAGGGGGACGACAAGTTGCAGTTGTTGTGAGTAATAGTTACTTTTAACTTTTGACATGATCAACTGAGATGGATGACGCCATTTTAGACTCTTTGGGCTGCAGTGTGTCTCTGTCCGCTAGGTGGCTTTCTTAGCCCTTCTTAGCCCTTGTCCATGACAAAATGAAAGGTTTATGTATTTGGTTATAACGTTATTTCTAGTTTTCTCTTAAAGCAGGGACGTAGCCAAACGCACCCTGGTTAGATAACAGTGTCACAAACGTTGAGAAAACAAAGAAACAGTCGTTTTGAAATCTTTAAAGGCAGAATGACAGCTATTTCAGCACCAAGGTCAGCCCCAATCTCCCAAATCGAATGTAAAAGCAGCATAGTTAAAAGAACATGTAATTTTCTGACGCCATTTGAACTGTTAACGGCCGTTTGGTGTGACGTCATATCCTGTGTGTTATGTCGTTTGACTGCGTAAACGACGCCAATGACGTCACGAAATTTTACGCGCGCTTTTGGGGATAATCAGGCAATCTGAGGTGACAGAAAGACGAGTTCTACACGAATTTATTAGTCATAGGCGCCTGGACAAATTATGAGACGAATTAACCTGAAAATCGGTTTGTACATTTTATAAGTTGAGATGATTTACGATGCACATAACCGACAGCTACATATAAACTGCAATAAAATTGATCTTTAATGACTAATTACATGGAACCAGCGTCACAATATTCCGGTTATTGTCGTTAACTACCAAAAGTCCAAAGACACGTCGACAGAGGGTATTTGAGGTAAGGTTATGGATTTTGCAATCAAATTCTGGCTTATTCTCAAAAACTAACTTTCTTGTTGAGAAACAAGGCAAACGATTGTGGTTCCAACGGCTGAATCTACAACATGGATCCAACAATCTACAACGTTACATTGGTGGCAGCGGTGGGATATGATCACACTGGTAGCAGGGATTCTCTCATTGGTCCACACGCTAATTGTGCTGGACAGTCAGGATCGGTCTATTGCTGTACCAGGAGGGGGGGGCAGGGTGGCTGCCACATGTGATGACAGGACATCAGGACATGACAGAATCCAGGTGCTGCATGTGTCATCTGGTACAGGTGACATAACGGCTGTAGATTCTCCACTGATAACACCTGACTCACACATGACTAACCCGGGATTAAAAGCAATTTCTCTTTTAATCTACCAGTTCCTGCACCGAATTAAGGGGGAACAAGAGGGTCACGTCAAAGATCTGGGGTCCCAGAAGAGAATGGAACGGTGTAAATAGGCTATAACTTCATTCGAAAAGCTCAATTCTTTTACCTCGAAGACAATGTTTATTTTGAGACGTTGCTTTGCACTTAAAGAAATACATCAATTTGCAATCAGTCATAATAGTTTGGTTCTGCCTAATCTAGCTGACAATTTGATAATTAGGTAAAGTTACTAATTACTAACGATACATCATAAACACGGCGCCGACATAGACAGGTTAGATTGATGTTGAATATTGGAATTATATTTGCATTCTTTAAGTGCAATCAACGAAGACGAACACGAGCTAACTACATTTAGTGGTGAAACCTTATGAAAATGTCGTTAGAATTGTTAATTTTGTTTATTCGTGAGGTACTAGTAGTATAGTGGAGTATGGCTAAATACTAGTGAGGAAGTATAATGGAGTATGGCTAATGTAAGTTTCTGAGTCATCGATGTGTTTATGATATGTGCGATCTGATGCTTCCTGAATTCCCCCCATGTTGACCACTAATAGTCCTACTGGCTACTGGCCAGATTCTGAGACCTGTACGTTCACCCCGTTTCCAGTGTCTGTCCTCCTGTCATTCTGCCTGTCAATCTTATCCCATCCACGTACTGCCAACCTTCTCTGCCCGGTCAAGCAGCCACCCAGCTCAGCCACCCAAAGCAATACTTCCGTACACAAAAGTAAAAAAAAAGGCGTCATGCTTTAGCCTCTACCAGGCTTCGGGAGGCGGCTGGAAATAGTAAAAATCGGCCAAACAGAGATATAGCACCACACTGTTCTCTCCAGCTGACAAACTCCCCCGGCATGCTATCTCTCTATTTGGCCGATTTCTACTTTTTCAGCCGCCTCCCGAAGCCTGGTACAGGCTAAACATTCTTCAAAGCATGGCACCTCGGTTGCTGATGACTGCTTCACCGTTATTGAATGTCCCACTAACAGCAGGAAACTCCCACAGCTTATAAGCTGGGACATACAGGACTTGATAGATCACCGGCGCTTCCCCGTAACAATCTGTTTTTCCATCTCACCTGATTTCTTCCGAGGATTTGCTGGCTTGATGAGGATCGGGACCGTGATTTCTGGGTCAAACATGTTTTATGGAATAATCGAACTCACATGTTGATGGCTCGCATATATTTCAGGACATTTTCAAGTCTTCAATAATCTGGTATCAAATGGATTCTAGCCATGGATCATTCCTCTGATCGCTACTATGTTGAGTAGTTGATAGGGAATTGATTATAGACACAAACTAGTAAATGTTCATTCAAGATACGTAATTTGAATGCATTTTTCAGCAAATGTTGGAAAGAACTATTCGTGAAAACTGCGTACATTTAGAAATACATGACTTAGCGTCAATAGTCCAGTGGATAGTAACTCTGCCTCTGGACCAAGGGGTTGGGAGTTTGAATCTTTGCTCTGTTGACGCTTACATGGCATGCACACTACCTGAAAATGTCACAATTCAAATTTGATAGGGACGTTAAGCATTGATTCACTGTTCATTGTGCTTGTCGAAAATAGCTAGGAGAATTTTCTCGATACAATGAACCTGTAAATACTGCATATAGAGCCCGTCTTTATGAAAAACTTAAAGAGTCCGTCTTTAAGAGTCCGTCTTCTTTGTCACCAACAATGGAAGAGTAACTCAACTGTTTGAGTTCATTGAACTAAACTGGTTGAGATCATTTTCACATGTCACCTCCTTCCATCTATTCTGACAGTAATTTAAATCTTCCCCATGACAGTGCATACTTAAGGGACTGCTACATGTCACACTAACATCAAACACTGTAACAATTGAGAGATTGAGATCGATATACAATTTACTTCCCGTTGTTGACACAAATAACCTTAACCCCTTTCACATAAGTATTCTATAATCCGTTTCCCTGCTTCATTATGAGTTGATGAATAATACAGTAAAGGAAACATCAAAGGAGTTTAAGTTGTGTACATCTTATTGCATTGTCTTTGACCACAACTGAGTTTAACGTTGGTTTCAATCGGTATAAGTCAACAGTACAATATTACTACTTAACTAGTTAGCAAATAGTTTTACAAATAGTTTCACTATATATGATTTGTCTTGATATTAATTTACATTTATAAGGAGATTTTGACTGGAATTAGCTATAGGATCATCTTTTATTTGAATTATATATTAACAGTTGGATCCCTATATAAATACATATCCTTTTATAGAGGCGTAGATGAATCTGAAATACATTATTATAATTCCTGTATGTTAGAATATGTTTGAAAAGATTCAGTAAGGAGAACGAAAAAAAAAAACTCTCCGACTCCCTCTCTGACAACTGCCGAGTACAAGTTACAAACTTGAATCCTTCGAAAAACAATATTGACAGCCATCGCTTTTTCACAATTTCAAAACCTGAGCTCCTGTTGCCATCTTGTGATGTGGTATCCTTTCTCTTGCCAGCATTTCAACTTCTCCAAAAGTACACGTAGTTAGAAGAACTCTTCTTTCCTACAGATGGGAAGAAATATGAAATAAATATCATTATCATTGTTATCTTATTATAGTTTTATGGCTCAGAATACTCCAACGGGAATTGATTATCAGTAATATAACAAGTAAGAAACAAACGGAATTTTGACAGTTTCTTTTTTCAGTTGATATATCTAATATTTACTATCCAATGATGTGTCCCGGCGTGAACTTGTACTTTAATTTGAAAGCTATGCCAAACAAATTTCATTAATGAGAATAATTGGTCTAAAGAGACAGATGCATTCTGAATAGTGAAATAATAGGAATATTATTTGTACGTAATAATTTACTAGTGATTTACTAACAATACAATTTTGACATTTTAGACATCCGAATCGTCTTTATTGAAATAAATGGCTGTTTCTTTCTGTCCAAAGACGATGGTTGATGGTTGATGGTTGATATGGACAAATTGATTTTTTTCTACGCGATAAAAGAGACTAATAAGAAATTAGAGCTTATTAAATTTTGCGGTTGGCTTGTTTGGTTCATTAGGGGCAGCTAAATTAAGTGTGTTCGTGGGGACATCGTGGTGCAAAATTCAGCTGTGTTGTGAAGTTGTCGTGCGACCGTAGAGTCTTGTCGGCGGTTGGGTCTGTGAAAGCCTGGTTGAAAATCTCACGACAAATAAAGACATCCAATTTCACGGAGTCAAAACTGAATTTTTTAAATGTAGTACGTTGAATCAACCCTACCCCATAGCATACTGATATCTGGGAGGTAAAAATGCGATGTTACTGACGGAAAACGGGCTTGTTTCGTATCCTAGGCTTGTTCTAGCTATACATTTAGTTGCGGTACCCCAAAATAAAGAGATCACCTCAAAAGCTTCACGTAGCTTCTGAGGCTACTAGTATTTCAAACGCTTCAAGTATGAAATGATGACGAAAATAATGTACTAAATATCAGTAAATATCAATATCAGACAGATTTCCTCACCCAGGATGAATGTGATCGCAGCTTAACTGAATATAAAGTAACTATTTATGATGAGCAAAAGAAGTATATGATAATAAAAGCTATTAAAACAGCATGTCAACTGTCAGAGACAGACGTTTGGTGATATTAAAAACACCCCTGCTCGGTAACTGATATGTAATTTCTAACTTTTGAAATGTTATGATTAATGTGTTTGTATGTAGCAGCTAATATTGGTGAATATATTAAAGCTAACAGGAAGAATATGTTAAACATTTACCTTGAATGAACCATACCAAGATCGCTTATAAAGTCGATGTCACACTGAGAAATTTGATTTTTAATAACACAACTTCATATAGTATATACACACAAAGTAATATATTACATCCTCTGATGTTTCTTTCCCATATGCTTTTTGAAATAATGATTCCGGTAGATATGATATCTTTGATACAAAGTGTACACAATTTTACGTAAAATGTGTAAATAAATAAAAGAAGTGTACATAGCAAGTGTAATAGCGTGGAAACCCTTCTGTGTGATAAATCCCCAAAGGCTTATGTTAATTACATTTTGGCGCCAAAATCTCGAGCTCTGCAGACGATAATTCCGTGCGATTCATTTTTCTCCATTCCGATGACGCGATTGAGGGAAAATTTAGCGATATGACATATTAATTCGATCAGCCAACCCAACTAGAGATCCTAACAAGATTTAAAAGATGTACGAAACTTCCATAATTCGGCGAATTCTCCCCCCTGTTCGCAGATAATTCATAGAAATATGGACAGTTACTGCATAATTTACGTGAGGAAAGCTTTGAAGGCTAGGACAGAGCTAGGATTGGGAGATATGGCCATATCTCATAGCCAATTTCGCCCAAGGTCTGATAGCGTTGTTCAAGAGTTAGCCCATAATTGATGCTCATGGCTAAGATAAAAATGACAAGCCTTTTTAACGCGGGAAGTCGCCACAGGGACAACAAAATGGACGACGCTTTCTGTCCTTTCTGACCCCGTTACGTTTATTGTAGGCATAACTGTGTTTTTACGAGTATTGGCGAAAGGATTTCGGTCGTAGAGAATTTCCGGATGCCGTGCGGACCTCGTTATGTGAAGCTACCGTCGTAAAATGAATTGGATTGAATCAGATAGCCAACGAAGGTAGAATGAAACATTGAAGGTCTTTGATGAGACGTCGGAGCTTCGAATGTCAAAGTTCTGGAGCTAGGGCAACACATTTTTTTTCATCTCAACATCAAGCTACATTGTAATTCGAAACTTTGCTCAGCCCTGGTTCAGTGATATGAGTCAAAACAAAGGCATTTCCATAATAGCTTTAGCTTTTAAGAATACATCTGTGTTATAGTGAGAATTTGTGTATTAATTTTAGATGACAGCAAGGTTTATCCTTTGGGTAAAGATGAATGAACAGACTATGGTTTTAAGCTGCAGGTTCCGCGGTGCGGCGGCGTGTAAGAAGGGCATAGATGTATCTTGGACCCGTATACGGCGCCCTGCATTCGACGTTTGAGTTTGGAGTATTAATGTTGGACCCCAGAACCCACTGTAGCTACTTCTGGGACGGAAATATTTTTTTGGGTGGCACTAGTTTTATATCGGGTTTGTATGTTTGGATTCCAGTGTGGCAACGGTTGTCAGAGAGAGGGATGATGGTTTTGACAATTGATTTACAAATGGGTTATGGCAAAAAAATAATTAAAGGTGACCCAGTGACCCAAACAAATAACTCCAACATTTTCATGAGAACCCAAAGCACTTTCCGGAGGTCTAAAATCTCCGGTTTTTGTTCTGCTCCGAGTTTCGTATGCTGTGGAAATACCTTCTTATAGCCCTGGAAAATTGGAGCACGCCCAAGTCTATTGCTTTCTATTACCACAAATCCAGCGTAACGGAGAGATATTATTCGGTTCGTCGGAAATTTTGCTACCCATGGGGAAGAATTGCTCCACACTTTTGGAGCGCTAAATAAATAGCAAACCTCCGAGGTCATGTCTGTGCATTTCGCCGACAAGCACAGCGAATTGGTGGTAAAATGTATTGTTATTTCATGATATATCAATAAATGACAATTTCCAGTCCAATATGTTGAAAACAAAACGACTCTGTCGATTTTCTCTTCATTTTCGATCTTCTTTTTTGTTGCATGGCGAAATAAATGCTGTTTTGAATTGTATTCAAATGGTTGGGATAAATTTTCCACAGTCAAGCACCACAATACGTGATCACGACTATTGCCACACTGCATTGTTATATCAAATCATAAAAGGTAGATATACTAGTCTGTAAAATTGATTCAACATAGAAAACCGCATGCATGACCTAATATCCAGGCACTCTGACAGAGACGGGTATGAAATTTAATATCAGGTGTCTGTTTTGTGTCAAAATCGTTCATATTTTGTGAATGACCAACATCTGAGGCTTAATGATTCATGTCTATGGCCATTATGGCTGAGGATGATAAGGGTGGTAATAGCGCTAAATCTAGGCGACACCATTGTCAAGGGCATATTAATACAACTCCCAGGGGAGATTCCATTATACAAGTGGCACAGGGGGTAATCTGTGATTTTTTTGTTGCAGCTGACTTTTGTATGAATTTCTCACGATCATATTTTAGTCTCTTTGTTCCCCGTTTCTTTGTCATCTTATATATTTTTTTTATATCATGATGTTAGGGTATCAGGATGTTTTCTTTTGAATAGGTTGCACATTTTATAGATGTCATAGGTTCAGCTAAACGCTGGATTCTATTCATTTAAAGCACTCCAAAACGAATCAAGTCGGATTCCTAACAATGCCTGTGTACGAAAAAAAAAAAAAACTTCTTGCCAAAAATGTATCAAAACACCCCTATAACATAGTGGTTTGGTTCTCCCCGCAAAAGGGCCTGATGCCCATATTTGGCGAGCTAATTACCATAATTGCGGCTTTTGTTGACCCCCGAGTGAGTTTGTTCGGACGGTTGAGTCATCACAGTCGGTATCATGGAAGGGAAACTCTCCAAAACCTGGATTTTCTCCCATTTTCCTCCAACATAAAGCAGATCTGAGCTCCTGGACGTCGCCCCAACACCCGACGGCGTGGATGCGTAGGTAGTTTGCTGGGATTTTCGTCGGGGGAAGCTAAAAGATTGTAGGAAAAGTTGGCAGCAGTGCGTCCGACTCTACCGCAAGTATGGCGAGTCCGCGGCGTGGGGAGGGCGTGCGGTGGACTTTCTCAACCGCGGTCTGTGTACTCCTGGCCGTCTCAGCGCTAGGTGAGTGCCTTCCCGTCTTTTTAGAAACCCAAATAACCTCCCTGCGTAGCAAGGATTACGTAGACGTACGTGTAAGCCGTCTGTGTATCAAGATACGCCTGATACTAGATCGCCCATCGCGTCGAAAAGCGGCCCATTTCTCTACATGTTGCTGTTTATGAAATCTACACAGTGTAACAAGACACGGGGGGATTTCTCAGCTAGGCCTGGAAATATCGGCGCTTCTGGAGATCGTTTTGGGCTGAAAAGTGATAATTCTATAGGTTTCACTTTGTTGTTAGTTTTACTAGAAATATCCAGAAGTGTAGATCGCGTTTGTTTGTAGTTTTGAGGCGTGATTTTGGCCCCTTCGTTCTTCTGTTCCTGTGTTTTTGTTCAAAGCAGTGATTATGGTAAGTAAGATCAAGACCAACTGCTGCGATTTTTCCCTTGAATTTCTTGCCTTGTAACGATTTTTTCTCAGTTTCTTTCATCAGAAACCAGCTTGAATGGTTATTGTAGATTCCTTGACAATACAGAGACGCGAATAGAACTTTTTTGAATCCTCAAAAGTGGTGGAAAATAGTTTACTTTCCAGCACGATTCCCTTGCTTGAAACGTTAGAATCTACCCCATTTTTTCAATCCTGGACTGAAATAATTTGAGAAAATTCCCTTCTTTTCTGTAATTTCGGTCCCCAAGTTCTGAAACACTAAAGAAGTACTACTAGTAGTCATTCTACAAGAATGAGGGCTTCAACACAAATCTGCTCAGTTTGGGCCAAATTAGGTAAAAACCGTAAGCTGAGTTTTAGAAGGGATTTTTGTTAAAAGCTTGCTATGTCAGTGTTAGGACTTTTTTTCATGCCTGGTTGTAGTTCAGCCAAATCTTTTCCTTGCGTTCAGTTTGAAGAACTTTTTTTGTATAAAAGCAGATGTAACGTATAATAAGCCCGATTGTTGGATTAAGGAAATTGTACAGCTGATTTCAGAGTTCAAAGAAATCATGCCATTTTTATTTTTAAAAGACAAACCACACTTTTTCCTAATCATGATTGTCGCTTATATTACATAACAAGACCTATACTATAGTATAGAGAGGTATCCGTATACATGTGTGAATGGAGCTTGAAAGACTGCTAAATATCCCCAACGTTTGTTGACCGTAAAGCGTTGGTATGTTTGGCTGTTCACAAAAACAAATAACCATAAAACCATGGAGCAAACATAAATACCTGAAACACCGAAAACAACCCAAGGTCTTATTGCTCCCCCTGTAATATAGTTTACCTGATGAAAAGAAGTTTGATATTTTGGGGTTGAAAATTCCTGTTTTTGTTTGTTGAAATCACATGTGTTGCCATCGTACGTCGTTGGGGGTCAGCCAAGTCAAACTTGGTAGGGGGACTGCATTAAAAGAAGAGTAAATACTGGGGGTTTTATCGGCAAAAAGTGGACAAACACGCGCTGAAAGGCACAAATGGCTTCTACCAACAAACACGGGGACATTGAACGATTGACCGAGTCCACTTCTCTCTGACAACGGTCGGAAGAACAACATAGAAAATCTTGGTGTAAATTTGAGTGTACTACCTAGTTATTATTGTGTCTACCGGTATCAGAAAATTATCAGCTTCGTACTTCTTTGAATGCAAAATGTCTAACTTACTAGAAGTAGTCTGTCTGTTAAGGTATCAGCTTTGGTAAATGTGTCAACAATTGACACAGCATGTATTGGAACAAAATTCCCCATAGTCTATTAGAAAAACAATGCTATACAGTCACTTTACAGGTATATGAGGTAAGGTATATGAGTAGTTGAGTACTATATTTTGGATGTTGGTAAGCTTTAAATTTTTCCCAATCAGAAGAAAAGGAATTGTGGATACCACTACTTTTTGTTCTGTATTGATGTTGTTCTGTTTAGTGTTGGTTTGCTTACTTGTAGTGATTGACATTCTTGTTGCCACTGTCCCTGTAAATACTAAAGAAACACATTCTAAAGATCCCAATCTTTGCATTTTCCGAATGTTTTGGAGCCTTTCTTTGTTTTGGGTTGCCCCAAGCAGACTAAACTGTCTTTGATTTTTGAATATGGTGAATACAATTTATCATAATAGACTGTTTTGTTACGTTTGTGAAGACTGTTTTGTTGTTATTGTTTAGCAGTTGGTTGGAAGAATTGAGACTTAGAAAGACAGGAACTTCTAAGGAAAAGATAACAAAATACAGGAAGTTTTAGGGGGGGTTCTTTCGACAAACATTTTGAGAAAGACACAATTGTACTATTTTGAAGAGCTATACAGTACATATGTAGGCAGTAACATGGACTTGTTTTGACTACTAGTATGCAGATTCACAGACCATAATTATTGAAGGAATGAAAACTTGCTATAGTAATGGTATGTTTGTTGTATTTTTTCTAAATGTTGCCATTTTGAGTTTTGATTGAATTAATAGATCAACCAATCACATCACAGCATATCCTATTGTTAAACTTTATGGCTGTGTTTACAATAGGGCTTTAAATTGGACCCCTTTGTTAGGTAATTCTTTCTGCAGGTGCACTAAAGCAAATAAAATCAGTGTGGAAACAATTTTTTTGTATAATCTTTGCTCCGTCACAAGTACTAGTAAGTCAAAGGAACTGTTACCAATGTATAGTCTTGCTTCCTTTTGTACAGTGCTTTGATATATCTTTATGCTGTTTTTGTGACTGGAAGTTGAATCTTATTGTGGCTTTTCTTTGACATCGTTGCCTGCAGCGTAGAATTTACTTCTTTCAGTTCTCTCGCCGATTCACGATTCACGGGGTCTCTACTTGGCAGATGGGGCTGTTGTGAAGCATCTCTCTCCTCACTTCTGATAAAGTGATCTGATAAACCTGCTTCGCCCATTGGTTCATCTACAATTCTAACATGTGGCATAATTTCCTGACATGCAAATGTACAGTTTCTATGGTTACTGTCGCCCCTGCGTTTATCCAGGCTGGCGTTTTTGCGAGGAATTTGCTGCTTTTGATGCGGATTAGACAAAGGAAAACAGATGTAGCGTCCTTGAAAACAGGAGTTCGAATCTTGCAGCTGCATGCTCTAGTTTTACAACTGAAGATAAATTGTGTCAAGTCGGCATTCCTTTTAAATAATACCTCGTAAACAAGGTATAGGTTGATGGCCCTTTCTACATAAAGGGTTGCTGTGCCTTTTGAGATATTGGTGGAACTTTTGGAAGAGATTAGAGCACTGCTTTTGGCACATTGTCAGAGGAAATGGTTACACTATAGGGGTACATGCCACTCTGGCCATAAACAGCTAGTAGTGAGTGAAAATGAAACCTGGGGTTTATTAAAAGTGTCAGGAGGAATAGAGAAGCTCATTGATTTGAATAAAACAGGTGCAGCCCCCCTCCCCCCTTTTGGAGAAACAAACAGCTCTGACAAAACTAGAGTTTGATTCTTTGAAACATGCCTTCAATCAGATTATATGCAGTCAAAGTCTGTAAAAGAAATGCATTGTTATTTGTGTTATATTCTATGTTTTGCAGGTTGAATGCACTACTGTAATTCTTGATTTTTTCGTGGTACTTTTATATATGATTGTGGTTTTCACGGTCACTTCTGTACTCTGAACTTATTATTACCGTGAGCAAATTATTCACCGTTTTCCTTTTTTCTGCACCTGCAGCCACAGTGAACATAAAATTATGCGAACAGATTTTTCCCAGACCACAAACTTTTTATCACGAATTGCACTAACTTGCCATCGGAAGTCAAAATAGACAAACAATTCCTGGACTTTGAGATCAGCTTTCCTGGTCATAATGATATACATACAGGAAAAAGTCAAAGCAAGAGGCTGTTAGATTTGATGTATTCCAGCATTTGATAACTGTGCAATTGTGTACAGTACCACATGTAACATAGTACCCATTCTCACCTCCCTGTCTATGAATGTTAAATGAGAGACATTGATTTTGCTCAGACATAAAGGTCAATACTGGCTGGAGTACTGACTTCCTGACAGAAATCATTTCCCGCTCTCTTTCTCACCAACTGCGTACAACTACAAGGAGATATCAGCCCAAACGTGGTCCAAAAAATCCTTGATTGTTATCCACACAAGTACGCAGGGCTCTAGACAGGACCCGTTTTTATGTCATTTGCAGGAACTTTGCGGCGTGTGACAGAAAAAAATTTAAACCAAGCCGTGACAGACAAAATTGACAAAATTTGTGGGAAAAATATCCAAAGGACCACCACCAACCACATGATTTGCCTCTCAAAATGTGGGGAATTGCGTTTTTTAAAGGCTTGAAAATACAAAATTTTCCCCTGGACCCCTCTAGATTGCGAACACTCTCCCTCCGGTCTGGTTAGAACTTGGGCTGATTAAAAAAAGATTTGAGCTGGCTAGAACCCTGCAGCTATGGTACCAAATACATCGAAGAAAAGAAAAGAGTTTAAAGACATCAATTTTTGGTGTGAAGCTTCACCATAAGCTTAGTAAGATACAGGAATGACGGTATCGTTCTAAATTAAAAAGGCGGCACTAAAGGAGTCGCAAGATGTTATCTACGCGTAGTTTCCGCTCGCTAATGGGCCGAAGTGCATAATGGATGTACGCCGGGCGCGTGTTTCGTTATCGTACCTGTAGGGCTTGAAGGAGTCCGTTAGATGTTGCGGTTTTGTCGTCTTGTCTTGCCGAGCTCTTGATAGTAGTGATAACAATAATAAGGGCAACTAGAGAATATTGAAATGAAATTTAGTATTGTACATGATAACTCAATTCGTGATTAAAAGAACTCTAACGAGTAGAAAATTGCTGGAGATAGAACGATAACTTTTCAGTAGCAAAGAAATTTAGTATTTTACCATTAGTTTTTTGCAAAAAGTACAAAAGAAGAAAAAAACATATTACTAGTATGCAACGATCATTGTCTTTGTAGCTTTTGTAAAAAATTATGAGATTTGATACGAAAAGAGATGAAAAGTGTTGCCCCACTGTCTTATTAATTCTACACCACTGCGTTAGCCATAAAATGTGCGTAACAAAATAGATGTTCCTGACTAAAAGTGTGCTGATAAAGAGATAGTGCCTACACCATGTGCCAGTATCATGAATACAACATGACTTCATATTGATTTTACAGTTTTCATCATGTTACAATCCTACAGCTCTATATTATGGGAACAATAACTTACTGTGTTACAGGTTATATGTTTATATTTTGTATCCGCAACTTGCGGCAAGGATAACTTTTTCTTTATATATCTGCAAATGTTTATGTCTGTAGTTTCTTTTGGGATAGCCTTGATTTCTTTAAATCCCTTTGTTCTCATGGTTTATTTTCCTTTGTCTGGTACTGTATTATTGTGTTAATTTACGCCATTCGAAATTCGTTTGTCAATACCAAAGGAGTACCAATTTTGGTTTTGTAGATGAAGAAAGAAATAAGATAATATTGACATTAATTGTTAGATTCATTTTAACTCTCTCATGCAATTGGAATAAAAGGTATTTTATTACATAGATTCGGCATAGTCACAATTGTAGATAAGAGAAATAAATAGATATGGCCTACGATATCAAAAGTATGTTAGGAAAGGCATAAGACTAAAAGTAGACCACATTCCCAAACTACCAGAGTTTCTATGGATAAATAACCACCGTGCTATGCGCAAGATTCTGTGTTTAGTAGGTTTCTATGGTGATGGATAAATGGTCGTGTTGCCAGGCTATACTTTAATTGAAAATGCTAAATCCTTCACTTCATTACAAAAGGATTAGCTGGATATGCCATTATGTTATATCTGGCACCGAGCCAAAGGCATTGCATAACTGTGTAGATAAACTATGTTCCTGGCTATGTTCTGACATTGAAATAGTCAAAACCTCGAATTTGTGATGTCTTTATTGTATTCATTGGGTATCATACGAAATAGAGGTGTAGTAAAGAATTTCTTTGGTTTGATTTATTGAAAAGTTTAGACTAATTATCACTAAAATAATGTTTTGTATTGAACAAGAATTTCTTGCTTTTGTTGATATATCACAGTACAAAATATAGGTGTAGTGAAGGATTTCTTTGGTTAGATTTATTGGAAAGTTTAGACTTAAAATAATGTTTTTTATTGAGCCAGAATTTCTTGCTGTTGTTGATATATCACAACGCGTTGTCGATAGTTTACGAATATTGGATAGACGATTACTACACATTCATTGGCCACTTACAAAGACCAAACAAATGGCCTGTCACAGTCTTTCTGTTTTCTTTAAGATCAAAATTGGTGGGGGAAGCAAATCTAAATCGCATCTCGGGGGCAGACCTCACGAGAAATCAATAATGAGTTTGTTAAATTTGGACCGGCATCGATTTTTTGTGTCACTAAGATGATGATGTGTTATTTAAGTCAGTGTGGATGCAAGTGAAGTATTATTATTTTATCATTTACTTTCAACAATTATTATACTAGATCCTTTATTTTATTTTAGATATATTACTTAGTAGCAAGACGAAGTTGAAGAAGAGTATAGAAATGAGATTATAAGTAAGCCACCCACTCAATCTAGTTGTGGGTATAGCTTGAATGTATTTGTTACAGAGATTTTTCAATGTGAACTATCTTCTTGATTGCACCATGCATTCTTAAATAAATTGTCTGTAAAGCATGAAATTGAAGTTATGAATTATGGCATTTGCATGGTTTACTTTATGATGTAAAGCTAATATATTCCTCTAATTACAAAAACTTTGGAGAGGGATCATTTTGAGATAGCTAATTATGGTAGTGGTGAAAGATATATTGGTTAATTTACATTTTAGGTGAAGCATATACTACTCATTTTACAGTGTAATTTTGTTTCATCACTAGCTGTCAGATTTTCTAAAAAAGATCGATCAAGTGACTAAAAATACCTGAAATATGGAACAATGCAACTTTTGCAAGCTGTTGAATTCACGCAAAGTACAAGAAATTATTGGGTGCATTATACTTATAGAGTTTGTGAAAAAGCAATACCGCGATTGCCTTAGGGGGAAATCAAAAATACTTTGAATATTTCCTTTTTCGTTTTTTATTGAATTTTCGACCTGGGTACCCAGTTTCTGGAGAGATATGGAATTATCCAATCGAAAACCAATGTGTACACAACTAATAGAACTGAAACGTAGAAACCACATAACCAAGGAATGAAGCTCAAATAATTACAAATACAAAGTTATCCTTTCCAAATTAAAACCCTCAAATTACATCCGAAACCTTTGATGTTGATCTGGTGGGTTTAGTTGCCACGGTGACACAAACGAATTAAGAACGAGCGCTTTTTTCTTTGTATCTGCGCTCTTTGATGCGAAGACTTGTACCAATACATAGTTCTCACTAGGCTGTTTGAGCGTAGGGGCCCCCTACGCTGTGATTTTGACCCCCTACGCTGTGATTTAGCCCCCTACACTGTGTTTCAACCAGCGTAGGGGTGTTTTTTGGGGGCAGAAGCTTCATTAATCTTAAAAAAAATAGATATAAGAAAGATATAACAGAAAAAAAGATATAACTTAAGAATGAAGCTATAACAGAGGGAAAACAAAATCTGTCCCCCAATAAACAATAAATAGTGTCTTAAGTGGTTAATATGAGTTACAAAATTTTGGGGGGGAGAATATCAGGCCCATGTTTTGGGGACTCGGTGCGTGACTCGCGCCGCAGAAAGTTGCCCTTCTATACCTGACCCCTACGCTGTGAAAAAATCCTAGTGAGAACCCTGCAATATCAGTTCCAAGGTTTCCTGGGTTATTTGATTATGGAGAAACATTTGGGAATTCGCTGGCGTACTGAATATTGAATAATAGATACGGTATCTGCTAATGTACACTCACTCAAGTAACACTGATGCCTCGTAGGAAAGGAATTGCTTGATTCGTTTTTATGGCCGGCATCAAATAAAGCAATAAATTTCCGCCAAGATAAGTTTCAGTGTAGAAATATAGCTTAAAATTGTGGTGGGTTTGCCAAATGCTTAATCTTTAGACTCAGTTTTCATTATAAATTTTCCCTCTTTGATATTGTTATGATTTATCAGTGGAATAGTGATAATGGTTGATATTAAATTTTGGAAGACCAGGCGAAATTATGTCCGTTCTTGTCAGCATTACGATTTTTCAAGAAGGGCAAAATTTGGTCTAATCATTTTGAGAAGCTTCCCTTGTTGGTCCTTTGCATATTGTTACCTGGGAAAAATTGTACCGTAGGGACAGTCTACAGCATTGAGCACTCTCAGGAATTATTCTATATTAGATAAAAAGGCCGGGATATTGTCCTCGATGGAGATATAAGTATTTATAACTAAGAATATAAATGTGTTTCAGGAAAATAAGGATTTGTAGCTGGTAAAAGATGACCCTTAACCTGTAAAATATATACAGTGACCCAGATATTCTACTACTAGATTAGTATTTTAGGTAAATTTATTTGACAAAAATTGACTGAAAGTGAAAAATCTGCAAGGTAAATTTTGTTCAGTCAGATTTATTATAAACCTTTTTCGAGGTCTTGGTATGTTTTGTGTTTAAAAGTCTTGTTACCATTAATGTTTTTGGAAAGCCTTTTCTTTAATATTTTACTATTGAATTGATCAATGAAAGAGGGCCATCTATGGGTCAAATGGGCAGCAGAATAAAGCAATAAAGAAACAAGCACAATCATGTGAAGAATTCAGTTAGAATCAAAGCTATAAATGATTTATACACCTGCATCCCTGGTTTATAAAGTCCTTCTCTGAACTAAAAGCAACATCTGTTGTTTCGGTTTATGACTGTTCTAATGGCTTCTAAGCAACTCTCTGGATACCCAGCTTACATCCTGACATTTTGCGCTGTAAATGTACCTGCTTGTTGCACACATATCACTCCAGAATATATACCCCTGTGGCTTATTTCACTTATCTGTATTTCAGGATGAAATTTCCAGGGGGGCATTATACTATCTCTACTGGATGGCTAATTTGACTCTTAAGTAATGTACTTTGTCAAACAAAATGTCAAAACCGAGGGGAGCGTTAATCTAATGCAGTGTGTAGTGTGTTACTCGGAATGCTGGTGCACTTCGGGCAGTTTGTGCCTCCTTGGCGGCATATTTTTCTACAGTAATTGCTTCTTAAGACGCTCATAATCCTTCCTGGTGGTGTGACATTCTAAGGTGCGAGCGGCTTTCTTGTAGGCGTTAATGTATCCTCGCCGACACACACCATTTGGTCCTTCTCTGGGAGTCCTTCTATTACCGGGGCGAACCATTAGGGAGGTTCTTTGGGGGGTTGCCAAGTGTTGAAGGCATAAAACTCTAATGGAAATTGGAGGCTGGCCCGATCCTAGATAAGGTGCTCGCTTTTTTCTTTTTCGGTGGGATTTGTACGCAGACTGGGCTTAAAGTGGTCCCTACAGGCATATTGGCCCAGTACACCTGGTCTGTGGAAAAGGGACGAACCACTGAGGAATCGGGGGTGTTTTGCAAGATTTTATTATGGAAGCTTTGCTCACTGATTAGACGGACTTTCTCCAATATCTATGTTAGGCAAATTATTTCACATCAGGATTATGCTGGCAACTTCACTTCAATGGCATGATACTGTGTTGATTTTACACCCCTTTCTTTGTTGCTGAATGGTACATTCTACAACATGCAAACACTCTAGCTAGACTGACTTGTACTTTTGGTAAACAAGGGAGGATCTCATTGGTTAGGATTAAAAGCACATTGTATACATACTTTTTACCAGCAGTTCAGGGAGTATACAGTATGGTGTAGTTTCGATACTGAATGTATTTCTTTTGCTGCCCTTCTCTGTGTACCAGTAACTTCCAGATAAGGATAAACAGGTGTAGGGTAGTGGTCTGACTTCCTGACCATTCCTTAGAATTTCAACTGGCCAAGGAATGACTAGGGCTTTGGGAAAGCCTGCTGACTTTTCTTTGAAGTATCTAGTACTGTGTACATGTGTTTTTACTTCAGTCAACTTAATCATTTTGGTGAAAACCACTGTACTAAAGTTATGTATCATTGAAAGAATGGTCTTGTTAGATTCTGTACATGTAGGTTTTCATTGCTTTTTATTTTGTAAATTGATCAACATTTTTCGTTTTTCAACTTTTAAGTTGCAGTTCATTATATGGTCTGGTCAAAGGATATCCCTTTTAGATATGTTTTTCCTATACAGATGTGTACTACATAAGGCACTTATGCCTTTGACAAGAAAGAACATGTTGGCAGTCCACTGGAATGTGTCTTCCATATAAGATCTAGCCTGGGGGTTGATGAAGAATCTTTCAGCCAATCTGTAATCTGGGTTAAGGACTGAAACAGCTGTGTTTTCTTTTAATACAAAATTACAGCAAACATTGGACCATTTCCAGAAACCGTTTACCTCCAAGTTTTCCCTGCTGTAATGTGGGGAAATGTGTGAGGGTACAGTAAATTCATTTATTTTTGCAAGGACTTTATTTCATGTTAGAAGGGAGAAGGTGTTTTCAGCTTGCAGTTTATGCAACTTCTGTTGTTGAGTAGTAATACATTAAATATGCATATCACGGTGTGGGAATTTTTTGGTAGAAGGGCCACTGAAAATAAAACTTTGGAGAAAAGTTTGAAGATGTACGGTATGGTACAGTATGTGAGAATGTTAAGTGGGACATGCGCTTCTTGTCAAGATTGCGAACAGTCACGTCTGGTTATAATCAAGAAGAACACATGGGTCTAGATAACATTCACACATGTACCTCAGGATCAGAAGACTTCTGAAGTAAAGTAGGGGTGATGCCTTGGAATTCAAAGTATTTCTTCCAATCAAATTCGCAGGAGTCATCTAGGTTTGTGGAATGGTGAGGTTTATGAAAGTATTGCTAGCAGTCCTTTTGGGTATTTGTGGTACTTGCAGAAGAATTTGTTTTTCACGTTACAGTGTATGTATAGTCATGCATATTTCATGCTCTGAAAACTGTTTATGTTTCTACTTTTGTCAGTAAACTGTTGCAAGAAGGTAACTTTTGGTGAATAGTTTGAACTACTAGTATAAGTGAATCATGAATGAAATTTTGACGTCAAAAGTGTTTGAATGCAATTTTGATTAAAGCACAACAGAAAGTATGCAAGCCCGTTGGGTACTGTTAACGGGTTTTTTAACGTTAGTAACACAAAACGCGGTGTGAGTTCCCGCGATCCGCCACATTAGGCCGCGTACACGCCCGGTACTGCTGAATACGTGACGACTGTTTCCAGCGCCTGGTTGGTCGGACTAAAAGCATTTTCCAAGAGATATATGGCGAGCGAACAAAGGCCCTGCAAAGGGAATCCTCCCTGCTCTATTTAACCAGAAAGGCCAGGGAGAAGGCTTATATTTGTCAAGGCTTTCGCATGCACTGAGCTTGACTTAACCTAACTCTACCTTCAGTGAACAAAACACGAGCAGCACAGACCTGCTCTATTCTGCCAGGATTGGAAGATTTGACGGTCTAACTGCTCCGATTTCTGCTATTGAAATCTCCCCAAGTGTTTTTACAAGCCTGGATTTGGACATTCTTTTAGCAAAGTGTAAAGGAGTTACATAGAAAGCATCATTGTTGTCGTAACTTGTACTGTTAGGGTCAGGATTAGTTTAAAAAAGTGCATGTTTGGTACATGGTATTTCTGAAGCAGTTCTAATGCAATTGTATAAACCAAAATCTGTACAGTGTACATGTATGCAGTGAATATACAATCCTGTTATAAAAAGCGTTGCACATTTTTTCCGAGAGCCAGTGAGACTTAACAATTTGTACGTGCCACTAGTGTGAAAGAAAATATATACAACCTGCATCCGGTAGTGTAGGCATTATCAAAGCGGAACTCATAGAAGGCCCAAGATGTATAGGGCAGATGTCAGTACACAATGAGAAGCTTTTGAAGATCCCAAACCAAGAAGTTGTGAAGACTCCTTACAGATGTTCACACATCTGGAGGACATTCTCACTAAAACATCTTACAGCTTCCAAACCATGGGGTACTTTTGATGCCTAAGTAAGACTTATTATACTTAAAAGTTAAAATGTTAACTTAGTTATTCTAAACAGGGTTCGAAATTTATTTTGGTGTACCTAACCAAAAAATTGTGGTGCACAGAAAATGCTTTGCGTGTACAACATGAAAAATTAGAAAAACCTACCTCTCTTTACTTCATAGCATGAAGCTGGAATTCTATGGCTCACTTTTGAAATGAACTTATAAAATTTCAAGCAAGGTTTTATGATTTTTAGTGATTTTATTAGTTCCCTAAGTTATCTCCTTGGTCAGGTATGATTGTTCTTCATATCCAGTAGTCGTCATAAGAAGAAGAAAAACACACCTATATATGACAAATGATATATCATTTTTAAATCTTTCTATTTGTCTTTCTTTCCCTTTGTTCTTTGTACAACAAGCTTTATCACTTGTTATGTGTTGTTTTGTGTGTTCAGTTCCTTTTGCAACCCTTTCTTTATCCCCAAGATTTGAGTACTGTATCTATGTTTCTTGGCCAGTCTTGGTTTTTTGTTTGCACTATCATATCGGATGTTGTGTATATCCGGAAGGCGGCGGCTGTAGTGGGTACAGCCTTATCTCCACTTCGCGACATATCGTGCAGAAATGGATCACCCTCCCTCACCTGCGCAAGTGTTATGACCCCATTTGTTCATCAATCACATTCCGATGTGTCAGAATAGCGGAGGGCCGGGCGGATCGTCCAGGTGAAGTGGCCACCTGTGCCCTCCCCACACGTACCAAGCCTTGTTTGTCCCTGCAAGATTACGCATTAGTGTCACAATGTTGACTTGGCCTTGGGGCTAGCCGTTACCCGAATCCGCACGACTCGCGACCCTCTCGTTATCGAATTTTACTCTCGTATAAAAGGAGGAACGCTACGAAAGATGCGCTGCTCTGTGAGCTTGATGCAGGCATGTTGCGCAGCGGCGTGTTGGCAGTGTTTAAACAAGACATTTCAAACAGAATTTATTGATGGGATCGTACTGAGTAAAAACAATAGGAAACAGAGCATTATGGTATGTAATGAGCGTTCCCTTGTTTGAAGTTTGACCCGTAAAGTGGCTTGGATAAGCCATTAGTGTGTGCGTATTGCTCTGTTGTTGCGAAGCGTAGACAATGGAAACCGGCGAGAATTTGTTTGAGTTCTGCCGCAGAACTGTTTGCCTTCGGGATTACAACGTTTCAAGTCTACAGTTGGCAAAATATCATACAATACATGTTATGCAAGCATCACTGAACTCTCTTTTATAGAAGTATGTACAAAAGTTCGTTTCCCACAAATAAGGGAGGAGGAAGTATTAACGTATATATGTCAAGGATTTGTAAGAATGTTTCAGCCAACATTTACCGTATACTGAAATTCATGATTTTTGCAAGATATTTTCATATCTGCGGTTTTCCTGGTCACTTTTGTACCGCGAAGTATTCATTACCATTGATAAATAATTCGCTTTTATTTCTGCACCTGCCCCTACTGTGACCATATAGTTCAGTGAACATGTCCATTTTTCTCAGACTGTGAACTTCTGCTACCATGAACATAAACTGAATTACAGTCTTGTTCTGTTTCCCTTGTAAACTTCAAACACACCTTTTCCTTCCAACTGCGAAATAAAGACACAGTGAATGCACTTGCAGTTACAGTAAGTCTTTTAAACAGTCTTGTATGACCAAAGAGACTCTTGGTTGCCAAGGGACTAGTGATAGACCAAGTGGTCATAAGTGTTCAAGTACGGTAAGACAGACCGTTTTATACCTGCAATCCACATTTAATAAACTTTTGCAGGGTCACTCAATAAGTCGTGAAGGACTCCAGTAATTGCTGATGGCAGTGTTTGTGCTAACAAAGAGCACAAATCGCCAGGGGAAACAGGGTTGTATTGTCGGGGTCAGGAACTAGGGTAAGGGTCAAAATGAAGATTGAAAGACTTGTTGTGGACAAGCCAATGCTTGTGTGACAAGCGAGTTGAAAGGAGAGCTTGACTTGTGTCTAATATTTGTGCTGGGCCTCCCATGTGTTAGTCCCAGCCATAAAGACCCTGTGTAGACTGAGCTGAGATATATTGAAATGTTTTTTTCTTGTGAAGCTTAAGATAGATAGGTCTACTGTACATAAATTCATAGCAGTCTACAGATACTGTAATTCACTCTATGTGCATGGTAATAAAAGTTTGTAGTCTGAGAAAAAAAAAAGACATGTTCGCAGATGCAGAAAAATTATTTGTCAATGTTCGTGGTACAGAAGTACTGCAAACTTTTAAGTACTGGGAAAAATTGTGAATTACAGTATAGTAACTTGGCTTTACCATTTCATTTTCGAAACAACCATTCGTACTGATTTCATAACAGAATATGGAAAAGGAGGAATAAAAATGTATTAGTAATAGTAAATGGATCTATTTCAGGACTTGGCAATGGCAATAGTAAAGAATTGATGGTATTGTTTATAGAGTTTCCATGGTGGCCAGACTTCAGCTACTGTTGACCACAGTCTTGACCAAATTTGTACTTCGGCTTGAGCTGATCTTTTGTGCAAACAAGTGCACAAACTGGGTGGCAAGTTGGGTGCAGTTTTCTGACAGAACATCAATGAAAGCAATTGGTATTTCTTGCATCTTCCTCTTTGAGGAATGTACAAATATAATACCCCTATGTACTAGTGTAGAAATGTAGTTTATATATTGACTTTATCATTCCTTAGAATTTTAGATGAATCAGAGTTTTGTAAGCATCAGATTTCTGGAGAATCACTGATGCCATTTTTAAAGAAATCCATGAAATGTATTTGATACTTTGGTAAATAAATGATTATTTGTACACAAAGCAATAATTGTAATTATAGATCTTTCAACATTTAGCTTTAGAGAAAAGACTTAAAGAAGTTATGCAATCAGATTGGAACTAATTGCCTGCAAAAATCTTGAGTCATATTTTCCAGCCAGTATCGTGCTAAATGCATACCCTCTCGAACCCTAAAAACACCTGCGTTGTTATCGGTAGCTACTTGTTTGGCACTTGTAACTAGTGGAGTTGAACAGGACGTTAACGCTCCACAATACGCGGTTGTTTTGCGAAAACGTCATGACCCTCCGTTTGCACAGGTGAGGAGTCCGTACAGGTGTTTCGTGGCACACGCACAGGGTTTTCTCTTCATGCTCAATTTCTGCCCTGACTGTTTACAGGTCTACTGTGTTACAACGCCCTGAATAGCCGCTTCAGTCTAACGCCAAGTCTCCACCAGCCCTGGAAATTGAGGTTTTATATTCCTGAGTCTCCTGTTGAAAGATGACTGGAGAGGAGGTCTGAGAAATGGTGTTGTGTTGGCAGTGTTGCTGAGGGGGGATTAGCGGTAGACTCAAGGATCAAGACCCTATATGATGGACCGTTCCATTGGTAAAGCCAACAGGGGTGTGGACTGTACAAGCAGGATGTACAGAAATAGGGGTCATAACAAAGATGCAAAAATATTGAAGTAATTTTTGGTGAAGCACAAGAAATTATTTTTTTATCAAATCTATGGATATACAGAAATAGGGGTCATAACCAAGATGCAATGATACCAAACAAAAGCAATTTTGTGTGAAGCAAAAGGAATTATTTTTTTATCAAATCCATTTCTATACATTTGTATATCAAACCTTCTGCACCCTACCTAACCTGTTAACTAATACAAATTTGCTGCCAAACGGCTACCTTAGCATACTGAAGGTTAATGCCCAACGTTAATTGACCCTAGCATGCATATCTATTATTAGGTGACCCACAGTGCCATAGGGGTGTGTTGACCTTGAAACTGTCCAAATTAGAAAGCCCTGCTGAAGAAAAATGGAGGACATGGGTGCAAACAGAAGGCTGTTAGTGGTGTTGTCAATAACAGGACAGACAGCAGCCCATTAGGCTGTTTGTGCAAAATGTCTCAGCAAGTTAGGAAGGCTTTCCTCTATCAATCAACTAGAACTGATTGGGATGCCCCCCTCCCCACCTCTGGGTGTTGCTGCTAGGTTTGGTGTTAACCTTTAGAATACTGAAGCAGCCTTTTGGATACATATTCTCTATTTTTTACCATCTAGGAAGCAAGGGGAAGGTTAAAAAGAGGTAAATGCCTCATATCCTTTTTGAGGCCGTATGTATTGTGTCTTGGGCACTGAGTTGAAAAGTAGAGCCCCTCTCCTTCCACTGCCTTTTACCTCCCCAACTAAAGTCCCTATTTTACACCTACATACATTCATAAAGGTAGAACTATGTAGAATGTCAAATTTTTGGGAACATCAAAATTTTGCTAAGCCACAAGTTATGAATTTGTTATCATTTTGTGGCAGGTTCTTTCAACTCAAACCCAACAAGCTAGGACCATGTATGTTGTAGAATGTAGTATAACATTGGGTGTAGCCTTCTATATCATTTTATTTTACATGTTGTTTGTACCTGCAATTAGCCCTCGAGCGTGTAACTGCAATAAACTTAAACTTTGCTCCGATCCCCTCCTTATCTGGGACCACAGAAACATATCTAGAAGAATATTAACAAGTTGATGATGTCAGATTAATAACTATTGGCGTCGCAAGTCTGTGCAAGATGAATTGCCTGCACCCCTCTGGGTCTCCCTACTGCATCATGGGGGTTTGTCTGAATGGAAACTGGCTTTGTGGAATAATCCTTTGATCGCAGTACCATGTAATGCAGAGGGAATAGGCAAACATGCAGGATTCCTGCTATCTTTTCTGACCAGCACTTTAGAACAAAGTAAAGTACCAGAACAAAGGAAAGCATCCCTATTCAAGCGTTGAGTTTGAAATACTGTGTGCATATGCACTTTTTTGTGCACCCGAAATAAGAGCTGTGCACCTAATTTTTTACTGTGGATGCACAAAGATATTTGTGTACTGTAGGGTTATGTTTGTACACTAGTATACAGAATATTTTTGACATGTATCTATCAGAAAAAGTAATAAAACCCATCTTGTATTACTTGTACTTAATTTTATATTGTGCACTCAAAGGGAAATAACTTTGATTTGAAAATATCAACACTTCTTCATAAATGGAAACATTTATCCAATTAAGTCGCAGTAATTAGTATCACCAAAACTGTGTATTTACTTTACGTATGAGAGATGGGTATACTGTATAGTTGATAGCATGTGGTGTTTGTTTTTGTTTGAGTTTCGTGCTTATTAAGAATTAAACAAAGACGTTCTGTCCGTCAAACATAGCGTTAGAAATATTGAGAACAGAAAACTTGTGTTTTCTATGGAATGACAGTTATTAAAGACGATTGCAGTTTACAAAGCTCTGTCCAATCAAGTAGAAACCAATCTATGTACACAATTGTAATCGTCTCAATAGCAGGAAAAATTTTAACTCCACGGATCACTTCATTGTGCTCCAAACGACTGCCTTGAGGGTAAGATTACGTCTCTGAATCGATGCAGGACAAACTTTGAATAATGCCTCCCTGCCTCAGTCCCATGACATATGCTATGTCACCTAGAGCTAGATTAAATGTGATTTAGTTTTTGGATCGTTGTGATTGCAGGACATGGGTTTGAATCCCGTCGGGTGGTGGGACTCAATCATCGTATCTCCTTTTGTTTGAAGCAGTTTGTCTCTGAACCTGTTTTGTCTTATGGCAGGTTGAACGAAGACAGAGATGGATTAAGATGCATTCTGCATCCATCTTTGTGAGAAATGGACCTTCCCAGGGGAGATTCACCGATGATTGTGAGGAATGATAAGGGGAGGGGTGCATCAAATGTCTTTGTTAATGGGTGCATCGACTGTCTTTGTTTCACAGGCGTCTATTTTTACCTGTCAAACACATCACACATCAGAGATACAAGAAATAACATGGTAAAAAAAACACACCAAAGTAACCTAGAGATGAATCAGATGATACATGTATTCAACTAAACACTACATTCAAATTGTAATCCTTTCTACTTACAATCAATAACTATACAAGATATCAGTCTTCTAAAATTTAGGTCAACTGAAATTCTAAGCGGATAACAATTTGAAACTGAACAGTAATCATCTTACAATTCTATCCCTGTAAATAATGAGCAATTATTTTTGGTGATTTTTTTCCTGAATATTTGAGAAGTGTCCTTGTAGTCAGGAAAAGTGTTGATTATGTGTGAGAAATTGCTGTTGCGAATTAGTTAGCGTGAATAATGAATGACTGAATGTAATGGTTGATGGTGTGATATATTCCATACCCATTACTATGTAGGTGTGAATAGACTAGGCAAACACGTGTATGATGGACATTTACACATGACAAAGCCAAGTAATGTTTTTATAAGATGTGTGGCAGTGTTGCTTTGTGGAGTTGAAAATTGTGAAAATATTAATACTCTATAATGTAATTCTTTTTCATTACAATATGGACAGCCAATGCTTTTATTGTTGGAAATTGGTTGGGCAAAAATAAAACTCCTTGTTTGACCGTATTGATATTGCAAAGCTGGGGTTTTATCCTAGGTAAATAGTTTGGTGACATCACCTTGTCTTCAAGGCTTTGTTTCCATGGCAATGACAGAGATTGAAGGATTAAGTGACAATTTGAGGAAGAGATTGTGGAGCAATCCTTGAATGCTGCCGTCAAAATAAATGTTTTTTGAATCACCTTGTTGATCAATATTTAGAGCATTTTTTGTCTGTCTGTCATCTTTATCCAAATCTAGGAAACCTAATGAAAGCTGTTAATTATCATGCTATGATCTGATCTATGTTATCTGATTGAATAAGAATCTAAAGTAGACAGCTTCAAAGACTGAGTCTTTCAAAATAAGGAATTGTAACTGAATACAATCTCTTTCGACCACTTCGTGACTGCTAGCCGGATTCACTGAAAGAAGAGTCGAAATTCATTCCGTCTAATTGCCAGATTTGGGAGAGAAAAATCGACAGATGGAGTGGAAAATGATAGATGTATTCCGACAGCCGGATTCTCCATTAGCCAGCAAATTAGGAGTAATGAAAAAATTCCAATCTTTGTCTATCGGTGGTGGTGTATGATTTCATTGGGTTATGAAGATCTAGAGTTTCTCGTTTTGATGAAGTCTGCTTTTGAATACACAACCCCAATTTGGATGGAAGTATTTTTATTTTGATCTTCTTCACCATTTTTGTAGGGGGAAATGCAGTTGTGTCTTTCCATAAAATCAGAATGGCTCTACGTATATCAGTATACTAGGATATCATTGCATGACAAATGCATTTTTTATAGTTCAAGGACAAAGAAATTAATGGCTCTGGTGACAAGGAAAAATGCAAATGCAGTTGCCAATTCCAGACTGTTTTAGCACTGTATGAACTCAACACAAGATTGCCTTTGGGTTCGTATTCCCAAAACACTGCTTCGCCCTTTCATCTAGTTTCTCCTGCAGCCATTTGTAGAAAATGCTACATCTCCAGAGCTCGCTAACTAACGGGAGCCTAGTTGTAGCAGACATATATACATAATAGAAAACCCATCTGAGTAGTGAATGCTATGAAAATATTGATGAGTGCAAGGCTGTCAAGACAGATTGGCCTCAGGGGATGTAGTGAAAATACAGGCGTGTTATTTCTGTGTGCCCCTCAACTCTTTGTGTTTATTATTCCAAGTCTTCTCCAGTCCACAGTAGCAGAAACTAGACTGAATCATGAAAAACTCAGGATGTTGTAGACAAATTAGTCAATATTTCCCTTGCTAAGTAAGAATCCTTGTTAAAATATATGAAATGTACATATGCATGTAAGAGCATTTGTATCATTGCTACCTAAGCTTGCTTTAGATATTCAATCGCAAGAGACCTGCACATTTCAACCTTGTAACACATAGAGAAGAATTGGTAATCAGTGCACTAAGGGTTAAATGTCGGCTTTAGTTTACGAAATGAAAATGTTTCTAGCTAACACTGATGTTCAGAATCACTATTTATAACTTTTCTGTTTGAAATTGATACCCTTGCTCAAGGTCATGCCAAAGAATCCTGGTGTTTGCTGTAAAGTCAGGGCACCTGAAAAGGTCAGAAAAGATAGCAGTATAGCTAGCAATGCAATGTAGCTTCGCTATGGCTTACGTTTTAGCTATGTTTTAGCTATGCACACCACGACATCCATTTTTTTGGCAAGTGTGTTGGATTCTTTTACATGCAGAGGTTTGACACCTGGGGCTAACACTTGAAGCTCCCCCATACATGCGAGCACTGGCTTTACGGCCCCTGAAATTGGACTATAGGGCTGTAAAGTCTACATGAGAGTGGGCCATTCTACCATCAATATCCTGACATGACACAGCCATGCCCCTTGAGCGGTTATGATGTGATGATGATCGTTAGCATACTTCTCTTTTCTGATAAAAAGCCACGGGCTGACGTAAATCACGGGCACAAAAGAGCGCCGGACAGGCCTGTATTTGAGCTTGAACACGGTCGGTACGCTTATCTCAACACAGCTGCGGTTCAAGCACTGTTTAATAGCCGTAATCTTCAATAAACTCTGTCAGGTTGTGTTAGAGTAAACCCCTGCAGGAGTTGCGCTCTAAAAGCCAGGTGTGCGACGCTTGGTGTAATGTTTGATGGAAGCTTTTTTCTTGCGTGTGGCCATGGCTGTGGAATTATGTTTATCTCGACATGTCTCCGTATCTCGAGCGGCGACATTGTTTTCGGGGAAAGGCGGCCTGTTCAGGAATCTGTGTGTGCTGCCAAGAGTAGGGGTTAATTTGTGGCCCTGTTTTGTAGGAGGGGGTATTGTTCATGGAAAGGTGAGCTGAGTTCAGCTAGGTTGAAGTGGCCCTTCAGGTCCAATAAAGACCCTCTCCAACACCTGCAACATTTGTGGTAGGAACTACCGTAGATCGGCAAACGTTCGCACCCGTTTTCATGACTGCGGTTTTCGTGGTGAGCTAACATCATGCTGCGAACATGTGCTGTGTCATACTACTATATCACTGTAGTGTTTCAACTGCAAACTTAGAATACTGCAACTCCTGCTATCCTGAAATTAAATCATCGCAAACCCTAAAATGGTTTACAGTATTGTGGTACTGGCGCTTGCAGCTGGGCTGGTTGAAGTGGGCAGGGGTGATCGTCAACTTATTAAACCTGGGTTAGATTGGACCTGGATAGGCTTGGTGCTTGGTGTAGGTTTTTGGAAACTGTTTTCTTGGGAGACACTGAAGAGAAGACCAGGTTTCAAAGAAAAAGTACAAGTAGTCGAAAGAACGGAAAGCAGAAAATATTCCACAAGTGTTTTTTTTTTGTTACTAGGTTCTGATTCTTCAATTGTCAAATCACCTGTTTTATAAAAAAAAGAAACAAATCATATAGAATGGCTTTGAGAAATACCAATTGTTAATTCACCTAGGTGGTGTGTCGATTACTAGCTAATGCACGCCCCATGTTCTACTCCTAATTAGAACAGACATATACTTTGTTTCTCTGTCAAACACTTAGCCTTCAACGTCAAGAAGTTACAGAACTTGTTATGACTTCTCTTTCCTGGTGTTATGACCTGCACGAGCCAGCCAGCGGCCTGGCCGCCGCACTCCGGATGTTTACGCCTAATTTTTACCGCGAGGGCTGCCGCTTGTCAAGCGCTACAGTTGTTTGGAGTCGTAAAAGCGACTGCACGCAGCTGCAGAAACTTGTAAAGTTGGTTGGAGTACAATACATGTTGTTCTTTCAACCTGTATAAAACGTACCAGCACTCAGTTTATTGGATATGTTTGTAAAAAGTATTTTTTTCAGTTGTAAATGCCTTCATGGTGAAGCGGGAAAAAAAGCCCTTAAAAACTAAATTACTGTCTTCCCGAGCTTTTACCACTTAGAAAATCACCAAAAACTACATTTCTACTACTACAATCCCAAAACTCACTTATCAAAAACGTGAAATTGTCTATTAGCACTCTTTAGCCTAGGCATTTTTTTTACCTTTTTACATTATTTATCTAGATTCTATGATAATGTGTACACTTACAATTAGCATTAGGGCTACAGTAAATTTCTCATTTATGGGAAAAATACAATAAAAATCAAACATTCTCTTGAAATATTTGAAGTTTTTTGCACAACAAGAGGATTCTGTATTGTATAGTCTGTACTTGTATAGCCTGCATTTGATAAATCCTTGCTGCATGGAAATAAAAGACATAGGAAACTCCAGTAAACTGATACCAGAAAACACGTCTTTGAACCAATATCCTTGTCTTTCCTTGACCCTCTTTGTACCCTAACCCTTGTGGAGAAAGCGGTACCACCCACTTCTTTCTACCAGTTGGTTCTGAAAGATCTCTTGATGGAAATCTCACAGCTGCTGGTCTGCCTTCTCATAAACCTGTGGTGTAGGGCTACACTTGAATAAATAGGGCTAGTCCATTACTGAAATATGGGGAGGGCAGGGTGGTTTTAAGAAATGGGGGACTACTGCAACTCAAGAAACTTTTTCATAGGTTTTATTTTTATAGCGACCTACTTTACTTAGTCTTTACCAGGCTTCAGAAGGGGCTGGAAAAAGTAGAGATTGGTCAAATACTGAAATAGACAGATGACATACCAGGGGAGTTGATAGGCTAACTGTACTCCTTTGCAAGAAAGCTTTCTCTCAAACTGTACTCCTTCAATCTGTATTCGGCAAATTTCTACTCTTTCCAGCCGCTTCTGAAGCCTCAGAGGCTATACTATGCCACAGAAGCATCTAAACTGTGAATCTAAAACACAGAAAACCTTTTCCCCAAGATATAACCATGGCAAAATTAACTGAATCTACAGTATCCCTTTACAAATCTATAGATCGCCTATACTTAGATATCCCTCGAGGGCAAGGATGAAAGTCTGATTTTTTTTCATCCCAATGTTATTGCTTTTTCACCGCCAGCTGTTGACAACAATGTAGTGGGTTTGAAATAAAAACGGAAGCCATTCTTGTTATGGTTTCACAGGAACATGAAGAAAGTATCGGTTACGCGCGGTTGTGCGAAATGGAAGATATTCTAATTACTGGAGAAAAATAGCAGCATATTTGGTACCTCTCTGGAGGAAAGGGCTCATAGGGTTAGCCCAGGGGCACATAGCTTTCTTATGAGCAGCAAGATCTCCTATTTCCCATGAATTATTCTAGTGATAAGTAAGGATTTTGTAGTCATCTACACTTACTCTGAGACGAAAAAGATGTCTTAGAATTTGTAAAAGAGTTTGCTCACCTTGACTTTTGAAGGTTATTTTCTTATTGTGAGTTTAATTATCTTGAGTGCAGTAAGGCAAAGGTCAAGTGAAGGAACGATTAGAAGCTTTGAAAAGTGTTTGCTAAGAAGTATAGGTTCATATAAACTTAAGTTTGTCAAATCAGCTGTACAATCTTGTATGCTGTCTTTACATTTGATCTAGGGCTATGTTCACAATACACGTACAATCCAGCATATGTTCTACTTGAGTATGGAGGCATAATGTATTGCGGATGCATAGCTGAAATGACATTGAGCGATCGGTGGTATACCACTTAATGTATACAGTATTGTCTGCGCTCCGTGCAGTGGGATTTAGTAGGGTAAAGCCAGTCAAACTTGCCACAGATAATAACTTTCACAGGTTATTAGTACATTATCATTCTTCCTCTCTTGACAGCTTTACAAAGGAAACGTGGGGTAAAAAATGATGAGTGGACATATTTGATCCCCTGAAGTCCAAGTGTCGGGAACTATGGTTGGTTGTTTGTAACAAAGCGTGGTTTGTCTGCATGATTGGATCAGTAGTGTACATGACTTTGCAGTTGCACCATCTGTTACTAGTGTTAGGCTGCCTTTTTATAATGTCAAGGATTCAAGCAAGAAAAGATACTGTAAATCACTTTATGTTCGCGGCCTGAGAAAAATGGACATGTTCGCAGCACTATACGTTTGCGGTGGGGGCAGGTGCAGCAAAAAGAAAGTTGGTGAATTATTTGATCACAATCAAAAACTGATTGTGGCATGGAGTCTTTTGAAATCTGTTGTGCTTAGCAAAGAAATGTGAATTGTAAAGCATGATGAGAGGGTAACGCCATATGCCTAATCACGCCTTGTCTATTGTCTCAGACATCATCCTGTGAATGTCAAGTAGACAATAACAAGATTGATTCTCACCTTGTTGTTGTTTTTCCACCTTCTGGGACGTAACAAACATCTTTATCATTTATTTATTTATCCTTATCATGCAAATAGCTGAAAACAAAAGATGGTAATTATCCTTTCCATCTTATTGTTATTATCGCTTGTTAGCTTGGGTAGAAAGCACAACAAATGTTTATGGATGTAGTTAGGATGAGTCAGTTCAAATAAACAAGAAGATAAGTAATTTTTTCCTCTAGCCAATATTTTCCTGCTATATTTGTTTATCTCCAGGTTATTTTTCTGGAGTGAGTTCTTTTTTTCCTGATGTCCTTGGTCATTGATAACAACAAATGTCTTTCTAAAAGACAATTTCAGATAAACTTATCGCAGTGCCCTTGGGTAGTGGTTATATCCTTGCGCTGATATCTTAATTGGTATCATTTTGATAAGACAGAGTTGTTTGTAGATATAGACCTGTCTCTGTTCTTGTTCAGACTGTGCAGTGTATGTCAGTTTAATCAAAACATGCACTAGTCACTCCCCTTGCATTATAGCTTTGAATTTATTTTGATAAGCATAACCAAAGAGTACACTGTACTCAAATGAAATTCAAATGTATTTGACAGTATTGGGCAAGAATTTGAAGAAAACAGAATGCCAAGATGTTGATTTTTCTTTTTCATCAAAATGCAAGTGTTGTGTCTTTGGTATCTCAATACGAGTACTGTAAATCTAAAAACTTTTGCAGTGGTTTTGTTTTTGTGGTTTTAGTTGTGACCACTCTATTGTGAATTTATGACACTGCAAATGTTCATTTCCAGTGTATTACTACTATATTACAGAATAGCAAATGTCAAACGCTTTGAAAACCTCCTTTTTCTTCCTACCGTGTAATAAAATCACAGCAAAAGTCAACAAATCTACAGTAGACCATACTCTAGGTCCAGTCACCCTTGTTTCCCAAGATTAGAGTTAAAAAGGAATGGATCTAACAGGATTTAGACTACACCATTTGTTGGTGTATGAGACTGGGGAGGTGTTGTGAGAGAAAACACATAGAAGACCCCTCCAGCTAAAGAAAACAGAGGTGTGTTGCTGCCTGAAGCTACTGTTTACCTATTCATAGGGTCGAATGCTGAGGGACAGGAGGCAAGCATAGACTACAGATCATTATAGATTTGTAACTTTGGAGCTAAAAACAACATGTGGGTTTACCATACTGTTTTCTCTTATATGCAATATTGACATATTGTTGATATGGTATGTTTGCCTCCCAGATACGCTACCAATGTGTTAGTTTGCATAGCCTAATTTGGCGTGAAAAGGTGAAGCAAATTTGACATAAAACTATCATCACATTTTCATTTTTAATTGATTGAATATCCCTTTAAAATGTAACCTTGGCCCATTCTAGTCTTGTTTTCCATATTTTAGGTGTAAAAGATGGTATCAAAATACAGTTATACAAAAGTAGGTTATAACATTGAATATAACAAATCTTTAAAAGTGTTTCATATCCTTGTTTGAACCTGAACTGAAGTAGCACACTTTTTTTTTTGAAACAACGAAAGACAATAGACAGTGCATCCTTTTCATGACACCAAAGACTTCCTAATGATCTTTGAAGATGACCCACATCTTGTTTGTGAAAGGTGAGCTTTCCCCGTGATTCAAAGAGTGTTTTTTCCACTCTAGTGGGAGCAGGCAGGTGTTCTTTTGTCCGCTGAGCTGACACAGTGTCAGAGTGATGTATGTTCTAGTTACCCTAGCACCTTGTTGAAAGATTCTTTAAAATAGGGTCATTGGGAGAATACATAGTGTAAATGGGGAGGGGGGCACCACCCGAAGAAAAAAAAGAAAGGTTGTTTGAATGAATTGTTTGTACATGTATTATAATTTAGGGACTCAAAATGTTCGATAATAAGATTACAACTTGATACAAACACAAATATAAGTATAAGATCATAAAACTTAAAACTTGCTTTGCTGTATCAACATTTAAAGACTTTTCACTTTTTTCCATTCACTACAAACAGAATTTGTACTGAATTGAATGTTAACACAAGTCAGGATAAGTTAAATTGAGGCAGACTTGAGCTAAATGTGGATGAATAGAGCCTTAGGTCCCTGTCTATGTGATAGGCTCATAGAACCAGTCTTTCTGCTTCTGTTATCTCCCCAAAATCTATTGCCCATTAACCCTCGTCACCTTTGCATACAGTATAACCTTTGGGAAGGTGGGAGCAGAGCCAACAAACCAGATATATACATACACACACTGTTCTACAGATCTACTACTAAATAGGTCTGTGGACCTGATACTTGTACCTGTGTGTGTAAAATTGTCACTGATATTAAACCACAGGTCGTTATATAATGTCGTAAAGGGAATGTGGATGAATTTACAATATGTATCTGAAAACCAGGTTAGGAAGGTTTTGCCAGAAGGAAGGGAAGCTAGCGTTGTTTGATCCTTTGTAGTGAAAGAATGTTAAAACCTCTGATTGATTTACCATTAGAAAAAAGTGCATAATTACAGACTTAGCAGCACAGCAGGCATCGGTACCTTTAAGTCACTCATCAATTCTTACCCAAAAGCCGTCTGACAAGAAATGGACATCAGAAAAGTAGAAAGCCTGGCACAAAAAGTTGTCAAAGAGCAGACTTTGATTACCGTATTGTGTTGCTTACCCTTTCCTTGCTACCTAACACAGTAAGGCAGACTGTAACCAATTCAAATTTGTTACCAAAAGGCTAATTCAGCAGGGAGAAGGTTAAGATATTTCGTATGTACATTGCATACTTGATGGTTGTTATGAATTATTCTGCAGAATCTGACCCCAACTTCACTTACGTTGACCAAACATCTGCCTGATTCTGACCTACATAATACCTGATTAGAAGTAGACCAATTTCAGCCTAAGTCCAAATGACTAACATGTCATTCAATCACCCTAACTCTTGTATACGCCGACATGAAAAGATTCGGCCGTAGGTAATCTCTTGTTCTGATTCCTGGCCCCGATTTGTAAACGGACTGATGTAACACGAGTAATGGCAGCCGAGCTAAGCTTGGGACTGGACTTAGGGGGGTTTAGAATAGCCCAGTGGTTACTATGGCGATATAGCCTGCGATTGGGAGTTGGATGAAGTCTTTGTAGCAGTGTTAGAGCCTTTTGTGTGATGTAGAATGCCTGAGGGATCTCGAGCAAAGGTTTTCATCTTATGCGTGTGCAAAGATAGGGAACAAAATTGATCATAGGAGCAGGAATTTATTCTGTTCCCATGCTCTATCAATTTGTGTGAATAAATTATTTACACCTAACTACATGTACGTATTGCTATTGAAATCAAGAAATTTGATGTATTAAGTTACTGTCACATTTATTATTTGTTATCTGATTATTTATCTACTTTTATTGCTGTCAAACTTGTACTACAAGCATCTACCTCTATGTATGGACCACCTGGCCAATGTTGACCACTTTTTGGTGGTTTACTAGTATTTACCATTAACATATCCTGTCTACTAGTGACCACCTGTCCACATACACCAGATTTTATTGGTCCCCTGAGTGGTTTTCTTGAACAGTTTTGACAAATTTTAAAGTTTCATGAAACTAATGAGTGCCTTATGTTCTTTTCCATGTGCTGTCCTGATGCTGTTCCCGTGCTGATTTGATGCTGTTCTTGTCCTGTTGTGATGCTGCTTTCAAACTACTTCCTTGCATGATGTAACAGGTATGTATATCTTATGATAGACATGTCAAAGTTTGCTTTTTCATCAAATCAAACCATTTTTGAGGAAGAAAAGAAAAGAACAACCAACCAAGCAGCCAATTATCTCAATCACTTTTCGCATTAGAAAAATATCCTCCACATCCCCTCTAGCATTAATGGTTTATCCCTTCCAGATCAGGTGCAAAACCCCTTTCATTCACCCAACTGTCCCTGTTTATTTTCCTAGACCAGTTTCTAACCACTGTTTGTACAAGGAGACCCACAGTGACTGGCAGGTCAAAGAGTTCTTGACTTGAAGCTTCTTGTATTAAAGTAGTTATGAAGTACCTTGTCAGAGCAAGGACATTCCTACAGAGAACGTCCTTGGTCAAAGGCATAGGCTAGCCACGGGGTCATAATTGATTCCAGAGAATGTTCTTGGTCCTAACTTTCGTTGCAGTTTGGTAAAAAAAATTGAACACTTGTGGTATGACTGTATGTACTTGTAGAGAGAGTACTTTTAGTATATATGACCTTGTTTGTACCTGCAGTTCTAGTGTGTTAAAAGATGTAGTTGGTTTGTTTTCGAGGCAATTTCCAAACTTCTAGCTACCAAGGTAGTTGACTGGTACCAAATTTGTAGTGATTAGTGTGTTAGGCAGCAAAGAGAAGGTTATGTTACATCTTTTCAAAGACCCTAAGAATAACCCTTTCTAGTGTCCTTATATCTCTTTTATCACTAGTATCATCATTTATTAGCTACCAAGGTGGGCTGTGATTTCTCTCCATTTTCTCTTATCAACTGCTAGTTGTTGTGCCCCCCTCCCTCCCATAACCCTTCTCTTACAGTTGTCTCTACTGTGTGCATGTGCAAGGTCCCTAACTTGTAAAAAGTATTTTGTTTACGTCAAAGTGGCCTTCAACGTTGACATATTTCCCACAACACATCACACTTTGCTTGCACATTTTAAATCTTGAACCAGCTTATTTTAGGCCATCTTCTCCATAGATTTATATTGATAGATGCAGGGAAAAAGTAGAGTTCAGAAGCTCCCAGCATCTTTTATCTCTCAGCTGTTTTTGATCAGGACCAGTGCCTGGACTCAAGTGTTCCCAATCAGTGTACATGTTTCATTGCTGCAAGAAGACCTGTGTGTTTGGCAGAAACCCACAAATTTGTACATCCAATATACAAGTAAGGGGTTGTTTCAAACCCTTGAATTTCGTGCAAAAAGAAGACGTACATGTTTGATGTTCACCTGCCGAAATGATTTTGTTTTGATGGACAAGTTTGTTGGTTATTGTGGTCAAAGTAAGGGTTTATTGATAGAGGATTTGCGCAATTTTATAAAGTAGTTTTGATATTTTCATACTTGTTTTGAGCGGTAATTTTACCTAAGTTGACACCTAAACTTCTACATTTTTTGACCAAATTGAAGTGAAAAGGAACCTCTGAGATGTGCCCCCACTAATTTGAAACATCTCCATGGAGGCAGGGAGCAAAGAGTTTTGTAAACAAACTTGGCCTTTCAAGTTGAAATTAGAAAAGTTGTAACAAAACCCACACCACAAGGAAGAACTGTTGAACTTGGATTTATAAGGATTAAGACCTTCCCAATGGTACTTGTCAGGATATCTTCTAAACTAGAGTGGATTCCTGCAGGAAATCATAGCAAAGTCTTCCATGTTGACTGACTGTTTTCAGCTCTGAATTCAAATCAAAAGGTTAGGGGTCACAGAAAGAAGTGCTAGGATGAAATAAACTGGCTGAGTTTGCTAGCATAAAATTGTTGACTGGATACATATATGTAGTGTTGTTACAATCATACCACTTTGTAACAGGTTTTCATGAGTTTAGAAAGTTGTTAAAAAGCAAAAGGCTCTCATACGTAAACCATGACAACATGATAGGACAGAAAAAAAAAAACTGCCATTTTATGTTGTACAAAGACTGTCATGATGTTAAGGTCAATGGCAAACTGGCTGATTTCATACAAATTTTTCAGTATTTATCCTAAAAAAATTGTGCCCAAATAGTGCCGGTTGCAGCCGTGTTAGACAAGTGGTTGGTTTCGGCAAGTCCCTTTTAATAATGCTTATGTCTATGAGAAGAGAAATTAGAACAGAGAAAAGCAGTTGTTATGGCCAGATGGCCGGCTTATATTAGTTATAGAAAAGAAGCAAAACCCTTTTTTCTATCCCACGTTGCTGCCCTTGATTTGCAATTCAGAAATTTGCCCTCCTGCCCTTCATGTTATCATAATGAGGCAACATTCTCACTGTGTGTATCTTTGCCCTAATTAAACTGTCTAGTATCTGGTTAGGATGGAATTTTTAATAACTTGGCATTAATCAATGACATTCTGTTGTTTTGATAACAACACAGATTTTTGTGGCGACAAGTCAGAAATTATATCAGATTGTTGCTAGTTGAGCATCCGATTTTTTATCTGTTGACACATTTTCAAAAAACGGGGCTAAACAAACAAATTTTGCTGTAGGTACCTAATTTTCGTTTTTAATTTGTGCAGGTGTATGAAGTATGTGAACATTTGGCTCACAGGGCTACACAAGTCTTCTCAAGGCCTCTCAGAAGAAATGAGAGCTCCAACACTTAAATTGAAACGGATCGCTTTATAATGAAGTGTAGACCTACAAGCTGTCCCACCCACTTTTCAAATGAAGTTCTTATGTTGCGACAAACAAGATTTCCAGAGAAAGGGAACATAATTCGATACAAATTTCTGTCTCCTTTCCCCTGTAACTCAACCTACTAATGTCTTCTCAGATGGCTTCTACACTTTTCCACCCTCTCCAAAACACGCTGTTAAAATAACTCTGCCATTGTCTGGGTAAGATTGGACTCATGTTTTTTGGGCAGGAAACACTTTACTTCGCAATACCACCAGCTCATGTTTCCTTTTAACTCCCGTTGTACCCTTCCCACCCCCTGATCTTAATGGTTTGTGCTGAAACTTAGGAGAAAAGAAACATCCTTGTGGGCTAGATTAATTTCTAATAGGGGTGATTTCTTGTGTTACACGCTGTATAATCAACTGCATTGAGTTGGATCACTACTCTAGTGTTTTTGATACCTGAATTTTCACCTTGTTTTTTAGACATGGGAAGGGATACGGGTTTGAAAGCATACCGTTGAAAGATGGTGTGCCGGAACCATAGACTAAGCTCAAGTTTTGTGTACTGATAGTTCCGAGTAATTAGTCGTAAGTTGTTTTTCGTCCCCTTTTGAAGCGGTGGCGCCGGAGCGGGGATGGCAGGACTCAGATGTCCGCTGCGCCAGCGTCTAACGTTTCATGAAAGCGATTTCTTAAGGAGTAATCATTCCAGTGAATTAAGGTTTTACCACCCAGAACAGGGGAGAGGAAATAGTGCAAGGGAAACACCTGTCTGTGGGTACTGTATTTCTCAAAACTTTCACAGTAGTTTTACTTTCAGGTTGACCATTCTATCACAAATTCACAACAGTACAAGTTAGTAATATGTATGCATTAAATTTAAAAATACAGCTATACTACAGAATTGTTTCAACTATGAATTCTAAACATTGCAAAAAAAACCTTTTCCTTTTTATCATAAAAGTAATGCATTTACAATATGGAATATCTTTTGATTTTGTGCCACTTGTGTGGTGTCTCGACTCTGTGTCAGGTATAAAGTATGTGGTATCAAACCAACATTTTTATCAAATTCTGATATAGTTTTGATATAGGTAGCAAAGATTTTTTTATGTCGATCGAATTACACAATATTTTTATATGTACAAAACAAAATAAACAAATAGGTTAGGTGTTGATGAAAGTCAGATATTGTAAAGATGTCCCTTAGTCTTTTTAGAGAATTCGTATCCACTTGTGCTAAAGGTTAATTGATCATAATTGTTGGTTAGTATAATGTAGCTAAACATAACATTGTAGCTAAATGAGTTGATTTCAATCCACAAAGCAATCTTTCTTATCACCAGCAAGGCTTTTTGTGGAAGAAAACAGTAGTAGGTTTGACTCTGACACAAGCCCTCATTCATAATGTAAATCTGATTGTAGCTCATGCCAAGCAAATTGGCTAAAAGTGAAGCCGCCTGGCGCCACAGATTACAAAAACGAGATATCCATCTAGTGTCTTCTACAACATGGTTCAACACAATGTAAGATAGAGTTACTGCAAATTGACCTGAGCGTTTGTCTATACCAATGGCTGAGTTGATTGCTAAGGTACCAAATTGGCTGAAACTGGAGAGGACTGGCGCCGTAGAGAGAAGAGAGAGACTTCTGAATCGAGTTACGTTACGGCCTTGCTAGGAAAGTGACTGACTTCATTCTAGTAATAAGACGTTCTTAGAAGCTAATCGCACTTGACATAGAGTGAATGAACGTATTGCTGGGCAATTGTACAGGGTAGAATGTATGGCAACAATAACAAAGCAATAATACTAAAAACTTGAAAATATGGACATAAATGGTGTATGACCTTGGATATAGATGGCATATGGCCTTGAAGATTTGGAAGAAACTTTAGAAAAAGAAAGCATTGAAGAAAAAAATCCACATAGGTTTTCATTCAGTGTCAAGGTGATATTAAAATGGTTAGAAGAAAAAAAATGTATTTCATGTTTATAGATGTGCAAAGTGGCTGCATTGAGTTGAATTTGGTCACCACCATTTAGTACATACAATTACACAATTACTATTGTTGTATTGAAGCTCACTTGCAAAACTTCACTTGACAAGTATTTGTAATCTCCATTGTTTCAGTTTGCAAAAGATTTTACCAAGGGTTTGTTCTTTGGATTAATTTGTAGGAGGGGCTTAGTGTGATTGGCATTGGAGTGTGAACAAGAGCTAATTAGACTGTGTGTTTTCCTAACAGTCTGCTAGATTTGTTTATGGAAATGCAGGAAAGAGTTGGGTTACCTGAAATAACATATTAAAGATGGATACTGGGCATACTGTCTGGTTGGTTTTTCCCTCCTGTCCATTTAATACCTAATTGTTGGAAAATGATAACTAAAATTGAAAAAAAAAATCATGTGAGATCCTATTCGGAAAAAATTGAATCTGAAATTCATAGATGCAGTGAAATTGTATGATAAAAGGGTATGAGATGCATATAAATGAACAAGATATGTAACTTGTTAGGTTACCGTTAGGACACACTGAAGTAACCATTTGGCTAAACCATAGTATAAAACCTATATTGGTTACAGGTTTACTAGGCAGTATGGAGAAGGTTAAATTTGAACTACAGTATGTGTAACATTATAACTTGCAACAGTGATGACATGTATAAAAGTGTTGAGCTCTTAATTTACCTTGCAACACCTGTTACTGATATGCTGGTAGAATTTAAGCTCTAGTATAAACAAGATATGACAGCGAGCCATTCATTATCTGGGGATGAAATATTTTATAGCTAGCAGTAGTGGACTCCATATGAGTCCGGTTAACTTTACGAGGTGGATTAGGTCCAGAGCTGAGATTGGTTTTTCTGATAAAACCAGTTAGCTTCAGAACTCAGCTTGCAACAAGAAATCAAAGATCTCATACCTCTGAGAAATACGAAGAGTCGCTGTGAATTTGTTATTTTATTCCTTGCTATGAATTTCTTGCCCATTCTGCCCATGCATGTTCCCACTGGCTGGAATTAGTGGTAGGCATGGGGGGAATTCAGGAAGCTGGGGCTATTAGTATTACTCCCCAGAAGTCTGAAATCTCCAATTCCTTATTTGCTCTCAATACCCATCAATATTAATTTCAAGCTTATGATTACATTACAAGAAACTAATGAAGTATTGGTTCAGCCAGGAACTCAAGACATTTTCATAAATGAGCCATTTTGCAAAATGTCATTTTTAGAGCTTCCTTCCACAGCTCCAGACAGCAGTAAAATATACTAGATGTCAGCTAACATATTTGTAATTAGATTCTAGTCTGTCTTGCAGTATCAGGTAACGAAGAATAAAGTTGTAATTGTAAGGCTAGCCAAGTGCGTAGGAAGAGGCAAACTGTCAGTGGTTGACTGTTGGTATCTGAGAAGGTTTATCTGTCTTTTAACTGTCTGTTAAACAGGAAATGATGTTTACTGTGAGGTGTAGGTTTGTTGAGAACAATTTAAAATAGTCTTGAAATGTTTGCAATGGTTTTATTTTCAAGAACTGACCTCTCAGTACAGTACCATACGAATTATGACATGGTGAATATGTGTTTTGTAATCCTGTTGTACTACAAAATTGTTTGAACTGTAAAATAAAAATGAAAAACAGCATTTATTTACAAGCACACTTTAGAAGATTTGAAAAGTTGCACAACTATTTTTGTCCTACATGCTAAGGTCTGTACACTTTATGTCAAAGGGAAATCTGAATTGTCAAAAAATTCTGTATTATCAAAAACTGTATTATCAAAAACAGGAAACACAACATTTTTTCCTAGGCCTAAAGCAATTTTGGAATATAGAGATTCTCTGTAAAACTAGCCAGACAATGGCCAAACTCATAATAACCCCCCTTGAGTCAGTACAAAGCTCACTGCTGACTGTACTACTGCTGCCAATATCATGTCAGCACTTTACAGGTGTTAGTGAGAAGCTCTCCAGGTGTGCCTGGGAAATGCTGAGGAGATCCCTTCTGACAGATTGATGTAGTGAAAAGACACCTGTTTTCTCACCCTGAAGGAAGGTTGAACTGTAATTTTCAACACAATAAGTGGACTTATATTCAAATTTTTCAGTCTTGTCTTGGTCAAGGAATGAGCAATTCACTACTCCTGTGATGTCATGTTATGTAGATAGAATAGGTGATGGCAGATTATTAGTTGCAGATGGTGCATGGCCCCCCCCCCCTTCTGTAGAGACAGTTGTAAGGCTTCTTACAAAAATATTTCAAGCATGAAAGTCTTGGAATTGATCCGAAATGTTTGTTGCGTATGGTCATATTTACCAAGAATTTTGGAACAAGTTTATTTGTATACTAATTGTTTGTTGAAAATGTTCGATTCTTGACTATTAGGACAAAGAAAGGCGTCTAACCCAAAGTCTTGGAATCGATCCAGAATGTATGTTGCATATGACCATATTTAACGAGAAGGGGTTGTTGTTGTCCTAGCAGGTAGCGTTGTAATTACGTACAAATGAGCGATGATCACAGATGGCGGTGCCCCGCCCCAGGCCTGTTAGATTGAGTAACACACCTTACAGTAGATTTTGAAGCTTTAGCTTGAAGGAAAACTCTAACCCAACAAAAGGCCCGTCATGTGTAAGATATCTCACCTGGGGCAAGATGTCGTAAAGGTCTGAAAAGATTGTCTGAAGATTACATATTATTATCCTAGATAGCAAAGGATACTGTGAATTCAGTTACTTTCACAACAGTTTAATTTACTGGTGGTATGAGGGAAAAGGAGGCATGTTGTGGTGTTTTCAGATTTGCAGTTGAAACAATTTAGACATTCGTTGTGGCTTGAATTTGCAGTAGATAGGTCATGGCCAAAAGCATAAAACCACTGCGAAACAGAAGTATGTTGCCTAGGATGTTGTGATAGTCATACAAGTCTAGAACTAGAGAATATCTTAAAAGACAAGCTTGGAAAAGCAGATTGTACTTAGTTCAGAAATGATATCGATGGTGAGCCTAAATGAGAGATTGCTGAAATTTTCATGGTACTTTTATGTTCACGGTTTGCGCCGACTTTTTTCTGCACCTGCTGCCACCGCGAACATATAGTTCCGCGAACATGTCCTTTTTCTCTCAGACTTTTGCAACCGCGAACATAAAGTGAATCACAGTATTCTACACTTGTGAAGCTTACTGTGTTGATTTACATCACCACCTGTTACATCTTGTACCTTTGTGATAACAAAATTCTACTACTTGACAAATTGTCAATTACAGCAGAGGAATGGGCTTGGCCCAGGGGCAGGCATATCACGGCTGTAATCAGAGACTGTGGCTTTCCAACTCTGCGACCTTTGCTAGTCTGCGTTCTACTGGGACACAGACTTATCTGGGTGGAATGTAGCAGAAAAATTCTGTTTTCTTGAACTGCAAATGTTGTTTGTGTGTCCGGAAAACTACTGTAAATTATGTTATGTTCGCGGTAGCAAACATTCGGGGTCTGGGAAAAATGGACGTGAGACTATATATTCACAGTGGCTGCAGGTAGATCTACAGAAAAAAGAATGTCGGAGAATTATTTGTTCAAGGTAACGATAAGTTCGCTGTACAGAAGTGACAGCAAAATGGCGAATGTAAAGTACTGTGAAAAAGTTTGTGATTTACAGTTTTTGGAGATCGTAAACTAAAAGAGTTCATATGATTTTGTGAAGGAGAGAGACAATTGAAGGTAGTAAATGTGAAGGTCAGTTTATTTCAAGGTCAAGAAAAAAAATGGTCAACCATACCATGCCAATTTGATTGGTTTTTTCACAGGTGTGCTCCCAAAAAATAATCCGGAATCAACTGTTAATTTTATGTGAAGGATATTTTTTTTCTTTTTAGTACAATGTTTGGACCAGTAGTTTGGCAGAGGTTCAAGGTCGTGATTCTTATAAATGTTTAGCTTTGATGATAACCTCTTTATGAAATACCCATAAAAGCACACAAAAAGCAGATGTACTTCAAAACATCCAAGTAATATGGAGTGATAAGATCAACTTCAAGTAGTGCCTGGCTTGTTTTTACGTCTTTTCAAGTTGTAAAACAAGTTTTATGATAAGGTAGGTTTATCATTTGCCCCAGGCATGGATTATAAGTTCAGTTAATGACTTAGAAGTAAACTCTTCATAATGAGCACCTGTTCATGGGTGAATATTAGTACTAATGATGGCAAAGATGATATTAACTTTTATAACCACGCTAGTAAACATTTGGTATTATTAGAGTCGTAAAACTTAAAAGTATATTGTGCACATTGAAGTGTTAGTACCATGAACAAATAATTTGCAGATTTTCTTTTTGCTGCACCTGCCGCCACCACAGACGTATATTTCCACGAATATTTTCATTTTTCTCAGAGTCAGACAGCAAACTTTTGCTACGGAGAACATAACGTGATTTACAGTAGATTCAGGTCAATTTACTAACTTAGAAGAAATTGAATGATAGACAAAAACAGTTGTCAGAATGTCTTCTTTGAAACCGAGTAGATTACGTCCAATTGTTTCCACGTTTTTCTGGTTTGGAGGAATCTGGATCTGGCAGTTGACTGGCAGAGTCAGATGTTGTTATAGGTGGTGCAGGGTGTAAGTTACAAGTCAAGTCTGTAAGTCTCCAAATCTAATAACATTCAAATTAATAAAGTCAGGCTGACAAATGATAAGGGCAGGAGTTTGATAGGAGGGTCATTCCAGTATTGTGGGGGAGGGGGGCTTGTGAAAGAAACTGGCAAGGTATCCATCCATATATTTTTTGGCTTAGCTACTGTAACATTCATTGTGTATACGTGTCCAAACAAGAAAGATTTGAAACATTCTAGATATAAGTCTTTAGAGTTGTCTGAATTTCTTGTTTCATTAATTGTCAATTCTGATTCAGTTCATATTCACACGGCCACTTCTGCACAGCCTGCTGAGACCATTTTGACCTCCAAGTTGGCCTACCTGTCAGTCTGTGGTTACACCATTTCCCCTCTTACTCCCTGTGACTGTACTATTTAGATAGCTACAGACATACAAGTAAACAAGCAGACAAACGCTGAAAGCAAAACCTCCACATGGAGGTAAATATACTGGATAGGGCAACGAAAATTATGGGGTTGGATATCAGGCTAGTGAAATCAAAAGACCACAGTCTGTGATTGAAGTTAGCTACTTAACTTGTTGTCAGGCATATTTGAAGTGGGAATTCTTCAGAAAATAGTTGGACTTTCCTTGTAATTAAATTAGTGCACATGTCAGAATGTCAGAGTGTGAGAAACACCAGACCTACCGACTTGATGTCCTCAAGTTCACCGTACTTATTAGCAGTGAAGTAAATTAAAGGCTGTAGCATGATTAGAAAGCTGACATGTTTCAGACATGCTACAAGGGAGTTTGCATTCTACATTGCAGAAAGGAAGTATTCTAAGCCCTGGAATGTTCCAATGAAAGAAGGGGGAGCTACAAGGTCGCTGCTACAGTGCTTTTGCCATCAAATGTCACACAAAAGAGTAATGACCTTTCGTTCTGTGTTCATCAAATTAGAGTCAATTGTTCTCATAAATGACAGGAAGGACGCAGGACCAACGTTGACCTTCCAAAAAACAAAATTTAATTCCGTCGTTCCCTTCAGGGGCTTAAACGGATTAGCATAATTGTGATTCATCGGAAAGGGCAAGTTTTTATGGGAAACTTGTAATTGCATTGGATGAGAGCACATCACTGTCATACTTGGAGTTTAAAGCGTTTTTTAATCAAATTAAAGAAAGCGTAAAACATTGAGTGTGACAGCTAAGGCTTTAGAATATAGGGAAAAGATTTGGACAAAAAATAAAATGGATATAGATAGACATATGAATCCATAGATGAAGACTTATACAAGATGATACCAGGTAATGATGTTTTTAGCATAAAATACAAAACAAGAAATATTCTAGATGATGAAATCTGTTTGATATTGACATTTACTGCCATTTCTCAGCACATTTTCAGTATCATTTTAAACTTAAAGCATTTGAAGTAGCCCCAAAACAAAGTACGTGAAGCATCTCTTTATTTTTTCGTTACCAGCCATAAAAAGCTAGAATCAGTTTACAATACAAAACAACAAATCCAGTTTTGCGCCCTTGAAATTGCATTTTAAAGGATACTCTACCTCTCTGTAGTCATGTCCAATTGAACAGTCCTAACCTGATTATAGTGTCCTAAATAGGAGGATTAACAGGAGAGGGGGTAGATCTATCACTGTAGGTGCTTATCAGTCACATTACTGATTACAGTACATAACTGTGATGGTCCTGGGATGCACTTACTTGTACTTGAGGCTCTGATATTAGATGTTTAGATGCTTCAGATCATTAATTAGGGTTTGACATTTGCTACAGTGGCCTTGTCTGTCCAGGATCTGTCAAGATGACCTTTCCATTCAGTGTAAATGCCACATCAATGATGGGACTTAATTTGATTTCACAGTAGCGTAACATGTGTGCTGTTACCTCCAAGTACAGTGGTGTTGTTTGGGTGGTGTTTTTGTTTGTTTGTGTGTGCGTAAGAGAGAGAGAGAGAGAGAGAGAGAGAGAGAATGAGAAGGAGTTTGCTAAATGTGAAAGTATTTGAATGACAGCGCACGATGGGGGGGGGGGGAGTATTACATGTACCTCACTACAGACCCCAGAAGGTCAGATACAGGAAATGGGGTCCCAGAAGCTGGCAGAGAGCCATAATAAGAAAAATCATTTATATTTTTCAAGCACAGATACATTGTAAGTAATCAAAGTACTGTAGTTTTCATTGTGGATTCACCACACCACAGATATGTACGCTCTCTTGCATTGTGTTTCTACGGTTGTTCAGCCATGAAGTCAAAACACCACAAGCACTTCCTTTCCACGAAATCAAGTTCCCTCGAACCTAAACGAGTTTACAGTACTTTGAAGTTTGCCAAGAAAAGCTTGTTGTTTCAAGCCCACCTAGTTCCCCCCTGAATGCATGGCTTCTTACTTTTCACACCTTGCGGGCCACGGAAAGTTACAGGTACATTTTTGGCATATCTACGGTGCTCAAACGGACCTCACCCCTGCACTACTGCATTACTCAGCCTCATTAGTGAACTAATTACCAACAAGCAGTCAGTGGCCCCTGCCCAGATGTAGGTTTGATACAGGACATTCCTTACTGTCTGTAACACAGGAATGAGGAACTAGGCTGTTAGTGAAAGATGTGTTGTAGATAACGGGCTGGCTCCCATTTTATGGTTGGTTGGTTGGTTGCTCAGAAAATGTCTGAGATTGCAACAAAGTCCTTGCAAGACTCAATTTGGGATTTTTTTCACTTGCGAAGAGATGTAATAAATGATTATGAGCCATGAAATGAGAGATTATATGACAGACTATGTGATGAAGCAGAATTGCCAAATATATCACAGAAAATGTTTGCAAAGATGAAATCTCACAGCAGTAATGTAGACCATTTTTTCAAATCAGTACAAAGATTTGCTAGTCCATGCTGTAACTTAAGTCTTTGATTTTGTATGATATTTCCTTATTGTTATATGACACTTAAAATGTGGCTTTCTAAAATGTATCTAATCAATAACAAATCTCTTACATTTTTCAGGTGATGTCAGACAATTTAGTGAATTCTACTTCACGAACGAGCCGCAGGACATGACAGTAGAGCGCGACGTGCCCGCCATGTTTAACTGCTCGGCCGTCGGCAGTCCCAAACCCACCGTGGAGTGGAAAAAGGACGGGACTTTCCTGAACTTGTTCGGCGAGACCAGGAGATCAATTCTGAACAATGGATCGCTGCGTTTTAGCAGCATCATTCATAATAAGAACGAAAAACCAGACGAGGGTCTGTATCAGTGTGTGGCCTCCGTGGATAGCTTAGGAACCATTGTTAGTAGGATGGCCAGACTTCAGGTGGCAAGTAAGTACAGGCTGGTTCTATTATCTTTTTTGGACAAATGAATTTGACAGTTGACATTGAAAACGAGTCATTCCAACTCTAACACACTGGTAGTGTAACTATAAGGTGCTTTTTTTGCTCTATACAATGTGCCCTGCTTGTTTTTTTCCACACATTTTGCCCCATACAAGGTGTCCTGCTTTTTTTTACACATTTTGCTCCATACAATGTGCCCTGCTTTTTTAAACACACAATGTGCCCTACTTTTTTTTACACACATTTTGTACCACTCATTGTGTCCTGCTTGTTTTTTTTCTTACAGCCCTGAGTAGATTTGAGAGAGAGCCCCAGGCTACCTCAGTTCACATGGAAGAGAACCTGAGACTGGAGTGTAGAATACAGGGCTCGCCCAAGCCTGATATCAGATGGCTGAAAGATGGGAAAGACATTGAACACGACCTCTTCGAGGTAAGAACTCCAAGTACTAGTTCTGTTGATAAGCTCCAAAAAAACAGGTGTTTTTACATGTATGTGTTTGTCATTTCTATGGTAGAAGTTGCTTGGAAAGGTAGCCTAGATGCCAGACTGTTTCCTGGGCCTACACTTATATACATACAACATTTCAAGTCAGAAACTACAATACAGGATGCACTTGCTTTCATTTTAGATGCTGTCCATTTTTCTTTGATTGATTTTCTGAATATCCCTTAGTTCTGTCAGATTTAGTTTCTTTGCACTTAGTTTATTTCTCCACTGTTGCATTTCGTTAGTATATGCTTTGTTTCCTTAATTATTTCCCTTTTCCCTTGGTTTTCTCTTTTTTCCCCACACTTCTAGCCATACATTCAAGCAGAGAGGGTGAGTTTCTATGGGGTAGTTTCTTCCCTTGTCTTCTTTCCCTTACTGTCTAGAGCCTGCTCTTTTAATACTAACCCGGCTTGCAGATTTTTTTTAAGAGAATGATGACTTGTTATCTTGTATAAGCATTATTTGAAGTTCCATTTGTTTAATATGTCACAATTTGAAGTCAACTTTCTGTACTGTTTGTGTAACATTGCAATTGATTTGGAATGTAGAATATATGAACTAGTATGTTCCAAATTCAATGCCTTTTTAAGCCAGTTTATGGTTTGAACTTTGCATTCAAAATGTTACAGATTAAGAACCCTAACTTGTAAAAAGTTCTTTGCTAGATCATGCTTAATATACATCGTATGTTTAGGTGTGTTTTGTCTCAGGGCTACCTACAAAGCATCACACTGCATACACAGTTCAAACCATGAACCGGTGCACCTTCGGTGTCTCGTAAGTTTTTCTAACTTTTGTTCCTGATATTTGCCGCAGGGAATCACGATACTTCCGAGCGGTGCGCTGGAAATCGCGTACGTCCAGTACACAGACGCAGGGAGGTACAAATGTGTGGCAGCTAACCCAGCCAGGGAGAGGGAGAGCGCTGAAGCTGCAGTCTCTGTTCTTCCCGGTAAAAAATGATTTGTTAAAAAACCTTTTGAATAACAGGATTGGAAAAAAATTATGTTTTCATTCTTTGACATGTTTTTCCTTGCCTACATTTTTTGTTACTTGCAGAACAACTTTGTGTATATTTGTCAAATATTCAGTCATATGATGTAACAAAAAAATGCCAAACTTCATGTAAAGACATGCCTTGAACTTAATTTGAGATGTCTGTGGAACCACTAATGTTCATAGTATGCAATGATATTGCAGGTTTGATTGTATAATGATATACAAACACTGTTTTCTCTATAACATTAATAATAACAATGTATGTTAAAGTAGAAATTCTATAGAGGTTATAACAGAGACTCAAAAGATGTTAGTTGAAAATGGCTACAACATGATCTGTTCTGTGTTCAGCTCTGGAACAGGTGAAGGAGCCAGAGTTAATCGTACTGCCAGAGGACATGACTGTGTTAGAGGGACAGACGGTTGTTCTAGAGTGTGTCGTGAACGCCATGCCCGAGGCTGACGTCATTTGGAGCTTTGGTGGACAAGACATCGACACAGGGTATGTCCCATTTGTTTGTGGGTGGACAAACATTGTGACACTAAAATAGCATTTGTTATGAAAGAAAAAATATAGAACGATTTAAAGTGAAGAATGCTCTGCAAAATGAAGGTTTTGCAAGTTCCACTCTACTAGTATTATGGTATCATCTTTTTCATTATTCTGTTATATTTATGTTTAAGAGGGAAGCTTTGTATAATTGTTACTAGTATTATGCTAACCTTGTACAGCTTTTGTATCTTCTTTTAGTGCTCATTATTGTCATCACTTGTAAAGCACAAATATCTTGAACTGTGTCATGGAATTCTTTGCACTGTTCTTTAGAATGGTGTTTCCTGTTTGTGTTGTTCCCTTGTTTTCTAACTCAAGGTATTGTCCTTTACCTTTGACCTTGTACATGTGCAGGTCTAACTGTGAACTGGCTTATTGCGTCATTTTTGTCATGTTTCTCCTTGTCCAGTATTCCACTGTTCTGAGTCTAGCACTGGTTACAAGTTATTAGCCTGTACCTTTAACCTTGTGTACATGTATGCACAAGTCTAACTGTGAACTGCCTGGCTTATTGTGTCATTCCTCACATGTTTCTCCTTGTCCAGTATTCTACTGTTCTGAGTCTGTACGTCAGTCTGTCTAAACCCTTCCTTCTGTGTCCTCTCGATTCAGCACCGATTCTGTTGACAGATCCGGCAGCAGACATTCCATCATCGGGGTCAGTAACCTGAGAATAGAGAACGCGCGCGAGTCCGATAGCGGGATGTACCGCTGTACCGGAGAGAACGACCACGGCTCCGTCACCGCCTCTGCACAGCTCATCGTAAACGGTAAGGGGGAAAATAAAATCAGCAGTTTCATATCCAATTAACTGGAGTCCCAAGTTTATATTCTTTACAGTAAATGTTACCAGGGCTCTAAATCTTTTTTTTCTGCATTCCTGCATTGGTGCAGGGAACGTTGAAAATAACCTGCACAATACACGTTTTACTTGTACCACTCAAACTTTGAGAAGTATGAATTATACTAAAACTGTTCGTAAACCTTTGCCATTATTTCTTTTATACGTCACAGGTGATACAGGTTTAGATGCAGGTAGACATCAGAAATACCTGCACAGCTCCAATTTTACCTTTAAGGTGCATATGCAAGTGGTATTTTGAAATGTTTATTGAAAAACATTTTATATGCAAAGAAATCATTGGAAATTTTATTGTTTCATCATTCTAGTGCCTCCAAAGTTTATGACTACCCCAAGCAATACGTACGCCCATGAGCGCAGTGATATTGAGTTTGAGTGCGATGTCTACGCCAAACCTGCGCCCCACATCTCATGGATAAAGAATGGTGATGCTGTCATTCCCAGCGACTACTTCCAGGTTAGTGTGCTTTTTTAGAATGTCATCAAGGGATAATATGAAAAACAAGCTTTACACTATCAGCTATTGAAAAAGCATTACGTTTTGCTTCTACGTTTTGCATACTGATTGTTCTATCTGAAATTGAATCAAACAATGGAAAACAAGGTTGATTTGGTATATTTCTCGACAGATTTAAAACAGACAGAAGCATTATGAATCCTACACACATGCTAATTGGTCCATTTGAAATTGAATGAACCAATAGAAAACCAGGTTGATTTTGTATGTTTTCCAACAGATTCAGAATGGACAGAACCTGCGTATCCTGGGTCTGGTGAGGTCAGATGAGGGCATGTACCAGTGTGTGGCGACAAATGAGTACGGAAGCATCCAGTCATCGGCACAACTTATTATTGTCGACCCAGGTATGTTTAGAAACCCACTAACCAACTAACTAGAACTGGCTAACGGAAGATGTTGACAACTGAATTTTTACTCCGTTTTTCATATTTGTATGTTATGTACCTTACTAGAAAAAACATTTCTTCTCTCATGAGCTACATTTGCAACAATTCAAATAACCCACAGCTCTCCTTATTTGGAAATATAATTCCAATGGCTCTGCCACTGAGGTGTCGCCAAAAATTCACGAAAAACAAGAATGACACAAGCTGGAAACACACAGGCGCATTACGAAGATTCTGTTTGAAGATGCAGGGTTGTTGTCACTCTTTCCCCACAAGCCCCCCTCCCCCCTGGAAGTGACATGTGCACAATGTCATCCTGACACATTGAAGCCGATACACAGTTTGAAAGGGAAACACCACAGAACCACTCTCGGCAGACGTGTCTGTCAGTATGTTTGCCTTCATCTGGGCGTAAATATTTACTCCAAAATGACAGAGGGGTAAAAAATGCTTACCCAAACTCGAGCCACAATGGGCTCCAAAATATGTTAAGACTTTACACCTGTACGTTGTGTATCTATTTGTACACAGGTGTGTATGTCTCACCTGTTGTACTACCACCAAATGTTTTGGCCACAGGTGTTTAAAGTGACATTTTTTCCCATTTACTTTAACCCTCAACATGCAAAGGGTGTCCCCATCTACCAGAATACTACTTGTAGGCTTGTCACCAAGTATGCTGAAAGTTTAGCAGGTTAAACTAAAAAATACAATGAAAATTTATAAAAGCAATAAAAACTGACAAAGATAGCTATGTAGGGGTCATGATTAAAGGTTAATGGAAGATACCAAAGTGCAATGTGAGTGGTCATAGAATTTTAGGGTGCCCCCACGTTTTAGAATGGAAGAGTCCAACCGTAGGTCCTGTTTTGTGTACACTTCTTGAGGAGTCTGAAGAGGCTTCTAAGGAGGCTTGATGTTTGTTGCTTAAAGCGCCGGGATTAAGGAACAGAACACCCAAGTTGAGAATGATGCTCAGAGAGAGCGTTGTTAGGGGTTGAGGAGTGCCATATGGGTGGGATATACATGATATGGGGAACATCTTTTATATGGTGTTGTCTTAGAACTTACTTTAAGGGATGGTTGGGTAAAGTGGAGAAAATTTAACTTCGTAGGAAAAAAAACAACAGACGTCTTCTCTTATGGTCGAAAACAGGTGCGTTGGATGTTTTTGAATTGTCGAAATTCTTTCGGAGTCATCGAAATTAGTGGCATTTCTTACCATACTGAAAGAATCACTGAAGTCTGAAGGGACTAGTTGGTGTTTGTAGTTCCCAAGAGAAAATCTTCATAGCTGCAAGTATCTACTGTACCAGAAAGTGTAACATATGCAAATGTTTTGAATATTCAAAGTCAATTTATTGATTATATGCAAATGAGGAAATTAAAATTCTGTCTTATGTATAGGAAAATGTGTAAAAAGAAGCAAACTAGTGAATAAAGTAGTATAGCGATGTTACGTTCAGTTTGTAATTTGAAAGAACGCTGTTTACTTGGACCTTAATTTGAACCTACGGAAACCAGGGAGTAAACAAGAAGCAGTGGGAAGCCGTTCTCCTTCCCAGGAAGACATCCTGGCTAGTGTACATCTGACACTTCTTTAATCCACGCCTGGCTTGTGTCTTCTCTCCTCTAAGACCCAGTAAAGCCTTCTGCTATATCAGCCTTTCCCAAGCCCCACTTGACTCCAAGGAACGATAAGAATTACGTCCAGAAGTCTTGAAAATAGCAGAAACACTTTAAGATCGGAGGGAAGTCAAAGTGCGAAGAACATTACTGGTGGTGGCAGTCTACGCAAGTTGGTCGTGGGAAAGGCGAAATCTACTTGTCGGATGTCAACAGTGGCTGCGCTACGTCCGTTAAAATACTTCACAATCTTAAGTAGAAAGACAGTACATGAAAGGCTTACTTGTGAAATTACAGCTGACATATGTTTACAGATAGCCTTGAGGAAGTCAGCATAAATGTTGAGTCAAACTTACATGTATCTGCATCGTATAGCTTATATAGTCTGTGACCCTTTGGTACAACACACCATCTTTGCAATCTGGTTATATTAGTAACCACTGAATGACCTGTCATAACCTTTACACATCTCACTGCAAGTGTTGTCTGGTTATCTAGTGAAGATACCCCTACTCTACTCAGTGACGATGAGCTATAGGCTAAAATAGTTCTCAGGAAAAAACTACTAATGTTTTACAGAAGTACCGGACACTGAATACCGCTGCATCTTCTGTATCATTAACCCCTTAGAAAGCTGATAAGACAGATGAATCAGAACAAAGAGAACACACTCTATGTAAATTCCTAACTGACCGCATCCGCTGGTTGACCCTCTCTCTGGTAGTCGTCCTCGCTAGACCCCCAATCTAGTGATGACTCATTAACACACAGCTATAATTACCAGCCTGAGATAACAGCACCTGGCTAATGTCCCAACTCCCCAGCCGACAGTTCCAGGTCTGTAGTGCTTTACACAGGCTAGCAGATACAGGAGTTGTTTACAGGTTACAGGTAGTGCTCTAGCCTGCACCCGTTTTCCCCTCAATTGCAGGAATTTGGTGGCTTAACAGAAAATTTTTTAACTGATCCGTCATCCCTGATGGATAGAATCGACAAAAATCTTGGGAAAGAATTAAAAAAAAAAAAAACCCATGAAGTGCCTCTCAAAATGTTGGAAAATGCATTTGCTTGAAAATCATCCCCTAGACCCCCCCCCCCCGATTTGCGATCATGAACCTTGGCTGACGGAAAAAACAAATCGAAAAGACGTTATAGATTTATGAAAAATTATGACACTCCTTGCAACAATTTTCTCTTGATGGTGTAGACTACATAAGGGTTTGAGTGACTCTTATTATCCCAGCTTTATCATTATATGTAATCATTGTATTCGCTCATGTCCCATTGAAGAGAATGGTACATGGTGGTAGTAGACATTTTGAGATTTGTGTTGCACAATCAAAGTTGAACACAAAATAGTTAATAGTTAATAGCCAATGTTATCTGTGACTAAACCTCTCAGTAGAATTTTTTGTATAATCACAAGATAAAATATTAAGATGATACCAACAATATGAAGCTTTCCACAGAAATTTTAAACATATCAATATCCCACAATCTTACTACAGACAAACAGATAAAATAGCAAACTCAAAGTACATGTAAATAGGAAATATGAAGATAGAAATTTCCAATATTCCATTCCTAATTGATTTTCATGCCTAGTCCTTTTAGATATAAGACCTGTAATGTATAATGTAGCTGTATTACCATACATATTACCCTGATGGTCTGTGGTACAACATTACCCATACATTATTGTTAGATCTGACCAGTAACAGACATGCGGCTTGATGGAAACAATGGACCGTGTCTCTAGACATTATCTAATGGTGAAGTTATGGTAAAAGGTGATCTCCCCGGGTGCCATCTGTGTCCATGGGAGGTTAGATATGCTCGTTATGTTATGCATATTGTATGCAGGTTATATGCCATATTCATCAAGTTTTAGTCATGCTTTTAGAGGTAGAAGTTTGAATGAACTTGACAAAAAAAAGATGAAAAAGAAAAATGGATACACACTTTTACGTTTTCTTCAAAAAAGCATGTCTCAAATGTATCCTTACTGCCCTTTCTATCCTAAAACAGTCTTTCAGAGTGGCAAACTGTTACGTAGCGTCCCTATTGACACATTCAACACAGTATCAACCACTTTGTTGGTACTGTCACCAACTAACTACAAGGGAACCCACCTTTCTCATAGACATAGTTGACTAATTATTAAACAGAATGGTATTGCAGTGATTTAACACAGGACATACTTATGTCAAAGGAAAAACATCCAATTTTGAGTAGCTTGGTCAGAAACCACAGGAAGTGTGACTAAATTTTAAGTCTGTCCCAGTAGATGCCCCCCCCCCACACATATACACAGGTGTGAGAACAAAGAGAATTCCCCAGGTGCAGCCAGGTGTCCCAGGTGATTAACCCCATGTGAGGCCTGGCTAATGGAGTCAGGTGCAGCCAGACAAAGTACAGGTTAGAAAGGCTGCAATTTAGGGATATCCCACTTCTCAATGGGGGAATCTTAATTTCTTACATGAAAAACTGAGTATTTTTTAGAGGATAATGTTAGGTTGTGCAGGACATACTTTTAGGCTGTTCCATATAATGTTTCCACAAACAAAAACAGGTTGCAATTTGGGGCAATTCCATTTTTAAGGAATTAGCTGTAGTATTTGCAAGGATTTTGCAGGTTATGATTAAAGTGCAGCATTCAGCTTTTCTCAATTTCAAAAGTTAACCTTGGTTAGACATCTAAGATAGAGCCAAGAAAATGAAGGATGAAAGAAAGGAAAAGAGATGGAGAAACGTGCAGCTTCTACCCTATTACAGTGTAATAGTCCAGCAGACAACTTTTTAAAGGGAAGAGCACAATTTGAGCCTGTAATCAAACCTACAGATGTGCCCTGGACAAATGGACAGTCGTTATAATCTACCCAATTAGCTACAATTTAGAGAGGAAGACAGTAATTTTAGGGTATTAACAACAGGATGCTAATGTTACCAGTCATTCAGGATGCAAGTTTTTTCTAGGACAGAAGGAATATTCCAGCTGAGTCCCTTTGATTGCTTTCTTGAAAGTAAAATACATTGCAGGGGGCAATATCATTATAAGTCCCATAAAACTGCAAGTCATTTCAGTCATGAGGACAGGTTTAAAGAGGGCAAAGCTATTACTCCTACATGATAAGGACATCATCTATATTCATTGTAAGGCAATCAGAGATGCCCCCAGGGTACCATTATTCATGATTCTGCTGTAATAAAAGGTGTAATGACCAGCTTTCAATTGCCGGTCGAAGACAGAAGAAATTGATTTCGGGAATATTAGTCTGACACTGTTGTATATAGCAATCTCAGCTATGGTATGTTTGCAAATGGGGCGGTCAGATTCGTTGTAGCTTGTTGTAGAAGTTGTAGCCATGCTGTGACAGAAAAAACCTCCTTCAAGGATCTAAGATAGCCTTTTCTGTAACAAAACAACTGAATTTTGCTGGACACATTCGCAAATATCCTCAGAATGCCTGTATTTTGTTACTAGTATTATACGATTGCATGATGGCTCAAGCCTTCGCATCCCAGTAGACTTTAGATGCTATTCTGGTACATTGTGACCAGACCCTTAGCCTTTTTATGGTCACTTCCTCCTTCAAATGTTTCCCTCTAGTAGGTTGTTGTAAAGTAAGAAGCTTGTAGCTTCAGTGTAATGGCTGCGGAAGGATTAAAGTATTAGAAACCAAAATTACAGATCCCAAGATACAGATAATATCTCACAAGGAAGCTAATCAGAGTGCATGTATTTTCAAATCTGCTGGATTTTTTAGGACTGGACAGTTTAGAGGAAAGATCTGTTAGCCTTGGCCCACATTTGATGAATATAAATTCCTCGCCATCTCACTATAAGCTGTAGAAAATTACACTTTCTTGTCTGCCATCCTGTTGACCTAATTTCTTCCTTGATGCCTGCTGAAGGCTTGAGCCAGGTAAGATAGAAAGGTCACACAATCGCGATGGACACAGATAGAAGGGTCTAACTGAATGGAAGGCAGAATTAACCTGATTAAGTGTTAGCCAATGGCTGTCTACACTGTAGACTCTATTCTGGTACCCTGTAACTGTATATTACTGGAGAATTCCTTGCTAAATCAGTGCAATCATTACAAAGAACAGGTGAGCAGATGGCTGCCATTTATTATAATACACGCAGTGGCAAGTGAGGAGAGACATCTAGCAGAACTTGTTAGTACTGCATGTAGTACTGCCATGCACCAAGCAAATGTGGTGCCATGTTTTATCGATGCACAAAATGCATGGAAAGAGTCCATCTTTCATATTGTATGTATCCAGCAATTCCTTAACAGAATGGGGACATTGGTGATAATTGCGGCTTTAGCAGATTCCTTTTTTGAATGCTGATGAACTATCTAACACGGTCTATAATTAAATAAATCCCCCGGATATAGGATATATTGGGGGATAATACCCTCTCAGACATTCAGGCCCCTTCCATAATACCCCTCCCCGTACAGAGTAAAGTTAATCAGATTATGGGGGCTCGTTAACATGCGGATGTCAGAGTCCCAAGCATTACAGCCAATTGATAGACTATGTCTGAAGTAAATGAGTTTATAGGTACCATCTAAGCACATTGCTGTTGTCAGGAGGCATGGATTTCATTTGCAAGTATAATTGTGAAGAGATTGGTTATAAGAAAAAGCATGCATTAGTTCAGTTTCTTTCCGTTTTGACTAATTTTAGCTCTGGCCTAGTTTCTGAATTGAAAACTGAAAACGTTTAGTAAATAATAGCTCCAAATAGCACAATACAGGTTCATACAGTATATCTCCCTTTTCTCTTTGTAGCCCATAAGAAACAAATAAGTAAATCAGGAGTTAGTAAAAATTGGTAGTGCTGTGAATAACAAAATAAGAGAAAAGCTTCAAACTACATTGAAGCCACCTTCATAGCAGTTCAAGGAAAAATATGAGCATCTATTAATTTATTAATCTACTAGTAGTAGAAAAAAGTGTAGCATTGCATGATTTGACAGCAAATGTGCCCCTAGCTATCAATGCACATATCAAAGTAAATAACTGCATTGGGGAGCAATAAAATTGGTCACAGTTTAAGCTAATTTTATAACCTTGAAATTTGAAGATCACAAAATTACCATGAAAGTTTGATTGAAAACCTTTCAGAGAATTTACTGAAAATAATCATTCATAAAACTAACTGTAAGATGTGTCAAAGGAGGTTAGACATTCTGATACATTATACCTGGTCTATTATTTCCACTAGTCATTAACAGCCACATTGGTTGGTTAGAGACCTCATATCCAGTTGATTTATTTTGTGCAATGTAGCAGTGAAATGGTATTTTATGTCAGCTCCCATATAGAAATTTGGTCTGTCCAATGCTCACTGTAATTCATGTTACGGTAGAGAAATTTCATGGCCTTGGAAAAGAAGCGGTGTTCACAGAAGGCTATGCGGTGTTCACAGTGACGGAGAAGGGGGAGGGGGGCAAAAGACAAATATTTGTTAACAGTAATGATAAATTCACTGTACAGAAGTGACTGAAAACTGCAAACATGAAAGTGTCGTGAAGAAAATCAGAAATTACACTGTATACAACCGTGCCCTTGGGACAAATGTCGCTTACAAATTCCAAAAGAAGATAAGAAAACTGTGACGGTATCAGTTTGATTCATCCCTGTCATTCCTCGGAAAATCACACCCGAGTGGCCAATAACACTGCATCTCCCTAAATCTCACGTCGTCTCATTTTTCATGACTTGGCGGCGGCTCCTTTTAACAGCGTTTGACAAACGGTCTGGCGAAATCTATCGCTGCATAATCTCACGCCTACCAAAAATCGTTCCCGGCTTAACGATCGTTTAATTAATAGGCCAGCGTTAACGTTGATTCCAAGTTGTAAAGTAAGACTGCTGTGTCTAATGGAAGTCTGAATTGTTGCAAATGAGCTGAACCCCCCCTCCCCCTTCCTTTTATTGTATAGTAGAATGGTAGTTTAATGCGTTATGTTTTTTATAGTGTCAGTAGGTCAATGCTAAGCATTGGGCAATAAAAGTCTAAATGGCACCAGATAGGCGATAAAATCTGCTTATGGAAGGAAAAGTGGAAGAAAATGGCATTTTCGACATCACGTATGGATAAGTGCGTTCCTGGGCAATTTGAAGCACACAAAAAGCGGTGGAGAAAGCCATTTAGAAATGCTTTCCTGGTTTTTACTGAGCTTTTTAGACCATAACAGACAAGTGTATTGTTGTTTTGTATTTATAAACTATATATAAGTTATTGTGATGCATGAAAATGTATCTAGTTCTTTTATCAAAACCAATTTGTTGTGACAAATGTTATCAAACATCTAAGACAATTGGAAACTGTTGCCACAGGTATGAAGGGTGGTATCCACTATTTTATTTTCTCTCCTTTTTTCACACCTATGATAGTGGAAGTTAGTTTTAACAACATACTTCACTTATGCACATGAATCTATAAATCGTAGCACTACAAATTTAAGGTGGCTCTAAGGTGTCTAACTTTGCCTAACTTGTAGTTTTTTATGTAGTGAATAATCTCTCAATTTTTGAGAATGGTGTACTTTTGTAGTTGTTTGGAATAATGTGTGCTAACCTGGTGACTTCCCACCTCCTTGACAATGTCTACTTACCCACTTTCTTACAAAGTCCTAGCTCTACTCCTCTACCCTTACCTTTAACCCCTAACCTTTGAACCTTGCTCTTTAACCTTTAGTTTGCTCACGTAGTGGGTGTCATAGTTTGGTTTGAAGTCATTGGTTTTGTTGGGTAATTATTCTGAGTTTTAATCATCAAAGAGTTCTCTGCTGGAGTGCTGCAGACCGTGCAGTTGTGTAAGTACGTTTCGCATGTTTAATTTTCTTTAGTTACTCACCAGCGCCTCCTTGCAGTATTGCAAGGAACTGCAGGTAGCAGTTTAAGGGCTGCTGGTGTAGAAAGTGTATGTATTTTTCATTTTGATTATTTATCATTTACGGTTTGCTTTTGTTTGTTTTTTCCCTTTTGTTTTCCTCGGCATCGCCTCCCCCAGACGTGCCTCTTCCCACAATGCACTCATTAACGACCCCTACGCCGACCGCAGCAGCGGAAACGCCCACGCCGCATCCCGTCCCGTCGAGGCCCAGGGATGTCGTGGCCGTCACAGTGTCCACCAGATTTGTGGCGCTGTCGTGGCGGATGCCTGCAGAGTCCCATGGAGAAATCGTGGCATGTTCTGTCTACTTCAAGCAGGAAGGGTCTAATAGGTAAATACTGTACTTCTGCTAACAGCACAAGTATACTCAGAAAATCCTGGACGATTTTCTAAAGAAGCAAGAAGTTTGATTTTGTTCAGTGGTGGAATGTTTGACAGTAACCTGGGAGTAGCAATACATTAGCTCCCCCTGTCATCCCTATTTAAAAGTGCAAGAGGATACTTTTTCCTCTCCTTTCCATCCAAACACGTTGGAACTTTTCTATGTAGTAAAGAGTAGAGAAACTCATTTTCATTTTCCACATGGGCACAAAACAAACCACAAATTGTTGTATGGTTTTCTCAGAAAACGATAAACGTTTTGAAAACAAACAAATTTTGCTCTTTCAGGGAAAGAGTAGTGAACACCACGCGCTACAATCTGGAGGAAGTAGACGTCCGCGACCTTCAACCCTCCACGAGCTACGTGTTCAGGGTCGTGGCGTACAACGCTAACGGTCCCGGCGAGAGTTCGGACCCGATCTACGTGCAGACGCAGCCAGAAGTCCACGTCCCCGGCCCGGCTACCTCACTCCAGGCCGTGTCTGTGTCGCCTGTGGCCATTTCTGTGTCATGGCAGCCCCCTAATCAGAGAAACGGGGTTATTCTGAACTACAAGGTAGGGTGGAGTCTTTACTATCATTCGGCACAAGGTCTAGAGGCAAATTACTTCTGAGAGTGAATTCCTACACAAGTTTTTATGTATTATGGATGAATGAACAAGTAGTCCTGTCTTTTTGGATGCATTTACAACTTTGACTATAAGCTATCTCTTTGTTTTTTTGAAAAACAAAAATTCTTGAAAACATTCTATAGCTATTGCCTTCTTTCCTTCCAGCTGTATTATGTAGAAATGGCGGCAGGGCCTCTCAATGAGGGTTCAGTGGATGTCAGTGGCCTGTCCCACACCCTGAGCGGCCTGAAGAAATACACAGAGTACAGCTTCCGAGTGGTGGCATACAACCAGCACGGTCCGGGGATGTCCACTGAAGAGGTCATCGTTAGGACACTGTCAGACAGTAAGTGTTGATTACTAATCACAGTGTGGTGTCTGTATTTCCCTGCAGTTCACCTTTATCTCAGTAGGAGGTGTTAGTTACCTGTTGGTCTGATGATTGTGACAACTTTAATGTCTCAAAATGTCTAATATTTTATGGGTTATGCAGTGACGTAATGTCTTTTAAAGGTGTCTAAGCAACCTGTTTGTCATGTTGTACTTATACCATTGCTGAGAAGGAGAATATGTCTGTATTTGTGATGGAGATTACAAAGTTTTGATCTTTTTTTTGCAGTTCCAAGTCAGCCTCCAACAAATGCCACTTTGGAACCACAAAGTTCAACTGTAAGTTTTTCCTGCAAGTTACCATGAGTATGAAATATAACAAAAATCACTGCTGTACATTGCCACCACCTACTGATACTAGTGTGTAATTTTTCATGGAAGTTTTGTCATAGCAAGCCTTTAAATATCCAATATTGTCCTTGCATACTTTTGGTAACATTTGGAATTTACATTTGCTCAGACTCTTCCTTGCTAACTGATATTGAATACGGGTAAAGAAACTGAATTTTTTCCCAACTTCTCTTTGCTGGACCAAAACTGTACATTTTCCTACAATTTAAACATTTGAAAGGTACAACTGTTTCCATTCCAACAGTCCATTCTTGTAAAATGGAACCCGCCTCCCCGAGACAGTCACAACGGGATCATCAACAGCTACAAGATCCGTTACAAGAAGTCTGGAGCGCGGCGGGGAAGGGTTGTGGAGACTGGCGGCAACATGAGACAATACCTCCTCACCGGTAAGACAATCCTTACACTTTGTTATGTCTCAACAAGTAGCCCTCTGGAAGTAGCAAACCTTCCAAGCCCATAGCTGCATTGGGCCAAACTTATTTTTGCTTCCAAAGCATAGATCAACTGAAAATAATCCCCTATTTCGATGCGAGTCCAGGACTGGTCCCCAGCTGTAGTCCAGGTTCACCTGGATGGTTCAGTGGTTAAACAGTCATGACACCAATGGGAATTGAACCCCCAACCTATGGTTCAACACTGTTATACAGTATGTTGTCCTCTAGGCTGCAGCTGCCTCAGAGCCACCCTTTAGTGCATATTCATAAAGGCGCATCTGGTTTATCTCCCTAAGGAGTGTATTTCAGGACAAGGGGAAGACATAAGAACACAAGTACGCCAAAAATTACAACCCTGTACTTGCCAAACCCTATTAATAGGTTTAGAATTAGACTTTTTCCTCATAAAGTGACTGAAAAACTGCTACTTCATTTTAGTATGCCTGCCTATACTCTAGCCTCTTCTGTTGAAGTAGATAGTATGAATATGGCCAAGGTAACTCAAGGCTGTGGAACAATGGTATATGGCGGCTTTATCCTGATAGATTTGAATGGGACTGTGCATTGCAAAGTAGTGTCAGATCAATAGAGTATTGGGAAAACCATTTCAGACTTTGTCCTGTGTAATTTACAACAGACTCCGGGAGTTAGGGGCTGGCAGGAGGGTTAAACATTTATTGGAGATCGGGAGGGCAAAAGAGGCAGGTAGATTGTGTGAGCGGTAATGTGTTAAGAGGAGATGTTTCATTACTGCAATTTGCGTGTTTCCTTGAAGTGTGTGTAGTCACGTTTGGGCGCGGTCCCTCGGGGGACGCGTGTCGCTAGCTCCGGCAAACAACGGCACGCTGCGCTAAGGCGTTCCAGAAAGTTTCCTGCAAACAGTGTGCGACTTTTAAAAATGTTTTCATTTCAGGAAAGGTTTCTTTGTAGTTAAGAACGATGAAAATTTTGAAATTTATTTCTACTCCAAAGAATCAATGGTCTTGAACTCATCAACTAATATATGATACAAGGTAACATTTCTTTGATAAATGTTCATAGCAAGCTGACTTTGTATTGAACATAATTTAACCAGTCAAAATTGTGGATACAGCCAGCATTTTTAGATTTGTCCCTCCAAAATGAAAATAAAAAGTTAACAGTACATGTCACTGGAAGAAATTTTTGTTGCAATTTATAGAATACATTTTTCTATATGTATGTACAATTTATATTGTCTATATTCTCATGTTGCAATTAGCCCTTGGGCATGAATTTAAAAAAAGTTACTGTTAAACTGAGGTGGACTTAGATCGCCCTCCCCTACCCAACACCTGGACAGACCATCATTATTCCAGCAGTGTTCTGCCACAAATTGTTCAGGTCGATAGCTTGGAAGAATGTACTCCGCTGTATGGAAATGGTGCGTCGTAATTTATAGGCGCCGAAAGGTGCCGGAATGGGATTTAAGGGCTGCGTTTGGAGGCATTTTCACGGTTAATACGCGAAGGGAGGCGCGCGGAATATGTAATCTTAACCCGGATAGAAAGGCGAATACGCAAATTTTATCACCAGCAGGCCGTAAAGTGTTTTCCCCTTGTAAACCGGTTGGCTGGAATGGAAGGGAAAACATGTATCTGGGGTAGTGAGTTAAAGGTGGAGACGGATAATGGTTGGTATTGACTGGTGAGGGTTCAGGGCCAGGACAGAGGCCAACCGAATCCACCACAGAATTAAGATGGCCCCGGAGGTGCTGAGAACGGCCTGTGAAGGGGTTTGCCTTCTCAGGAGACGTTACAGAGGTGTTAGCCGGCATTTCATTTTCCGGGAGTCGGAAGTCACCGAATTTGAAAGAAAGTTAAGGAAGAGATCATGCTTGAAGGGTATACATTCAAGTCCAGTGTTAGGGACATGGTGTAAGATGGAAGCTAATTTACTGACAAGTTTGCTATACAGGTCAAAACTGTGCAAGAAGACCACTCAGAGGGCTGATAAAATCTGGTCTGGTAGTCACTATAGTCAGAATTCTTAATGCTCGTGTCAATGAAAAAAAAAAACATAAAAAAGTGGTCACATTGGCCAGGTAGACTTAATGTATAGGTGATCACTTGTACAAGTTTTACTGTCTTGACTTCGATAGTATGGTTATGATGAATATGAAGTACTGCAAGTATTTTGTATGATAGATTTCGTAGCTGAAATGCTAACTGCTGTTAACAATATGAGTCCTATCAATTTGTCGTCATGAAAAGCAATCGTTTGTAACCAATAACTGAAAACAAGTCAGAAATCTGCCAAGTTTGGGAACATGTTAGGTGGCCCAGATTGTGATCCTGTCTGGACATGTGTGACGTCCCCACGATCCATCCGGGCTCCGCACGATTGGCACAACTGGTCCGAACGGACAATGATTGACAGATCTGCGCTGATTCCCGCCCGATAATTATCCCGGGAAAGAGGAGCGGTAACGAAGCCCTGGGGGGATTATTTGAAGCGAGGAGACAAGTAGATTTATCTGGGGGATTTGGCGCAATAAAACTGGGCGGGGCGGCGGCTTTATATCACACACACAGGTGGGGAGAGGTTAGACTGAATAGGCTGTGAAAAATGCTGGGATATCACTCACATTTAGAGCTCAAATTGGCTTCTTAAATCATAGCTGAACTGATGAAAACTGTTTTCGCTTTGGCCCCATCTACAGTATGTTACATTGTACATGTATAGTGTTAAAACTATGTTCTTGTGTTACCTTTTTACTCAGGAGTTATATATAGCAGCCTTCAGGGTAATTATGAGGTGTGTTAAATTTGGAACGTTGCATTGTGGAGGAAACATGGAGTGACTTCATGACAGTTTTGAAATATAAAAAGCAGAAAAGCGGAAACAACATGGATGATATCATGAATGATGAAAAATGAATGAAATACAATGTAGCAGACCGAGTTGCTTTCTCCATAATCTGATTACAGTACGGCAAACATACAGACACTTTAGGAAGAATACTACTATGACACTTTAGGAAGAGATTGTTGCGAAGTACAGGGAAAAATGGAGTGATAGAGACACAAAGAGAATGAAGACGAATGTTTATGAGGTGAATTACAGCTTGGTAGAGAGGAGGATGGTTCGACACACCAGCAGCAGTAATTATGATGAATCACTCCTCAGAGAAGACTGCAACACTGATGGATCCCACCAAAATGAAATCATACCTCAGTTAGAGGTGTCCATCTGTTTGTGTAGGGTTTAATGAGGTTTCAATGGTCAAAGGTGTAAGCTGCCGTTAGATTGACGTATTGGAATCTTCGCTTGTCGAATTTGGTTGGAAAATGACATTTTCTACTGTCACAGAAGTGGAAAATCAGCCAAATGACTTGAAAAAACAATACAACTGTATTAGAGAGTAGACAAACTTTTGGTCGTTATATTGTGACCAGTATGTTATACACCGTACCATGTTAGTGCAAGTGTAAAGTATACATTGCTATATAGTATATGCTGCCTTGTAATGGCCGAAACAAAATGAAATCCATGAAACATATAAAATCTACATAATATTATTGATCACTACAACAATTTTATTAATTGCAGTTCCTCATTAAGTTCATATTAATTTCAATGGTAATATTCCACGGTTGATTTCCTTAATTGATCTTTGGCAACCACTACTTTTTTACATTGTTAATGATTCTGGATGCTACAGATTATATTAAATCATTTTGATGTACTTATTAGATAGAAATAGATTATTCTAGTCTTATATTAAGTTTTGAACACTACTAAAATTGATACGCATCTAAAATGCTTCAAGTTGTCAAAATACAATATACTAATAACAAATTTTTAATTGTCATAGCTGCCATGTTATTTATTTATCTACACTCATTACATTGTTACCTTTTGTACTTTTTTTCCAAAATTTTGTTCCGTAACATTTGTTGTTAAGCATTGGTGTGCAGTAAAACAACATTAAAATGGTTTTCTGGCCTTCTTGTCCAACCATCCTTGACAAGACCACATATGGTCATTTCCAAATTGCTTCTGACTTCTGACCCCATTTTCAAGATTATGCCTCCATATGCTAGCATGGCAGAGATATGACGCTGAACCCTATCCACAACATATGCCTCACGTTGTACGAAAACGAGTTGATTTGTGATATTAAATATTTCTATGAGCCAGCTAAGACACCACTCAAACTACACGTACCTAAAGAAGGCAACATAACAGTAACAATTTTAAAATTCAAAACTACATGAAGAAAATAGAGCAATTTTCCACTGAATATTTGGTTTTTACGAGGTCCAATTTTGGACTAGAACTTGAATTCATACATCTGTAAAGAAGAAGTGAACAGCATGTTCAAACTCATGGTTACAATCCATTCACTGATGTTACCACATGTTAGGTGAATTACTTCTCCGTGTACTCACCGTTTCTCCTTGTCGTGAGCTTGTGCCGTGTGGTAGAAGTCTTCCAGTCCTGTCCCGGTTTTCGGAGGGTCCTCAGGCAAATTAGCCGCCTGCATTAGAAGTCAAGTGCCTGCCGTGGTGGCAGTCTGTCATGTTTGCTCCCGGCTTCCTGTGCTGAATTGCAAATGGCTGGACTATACGAGTGTTTTCTGGATTGTTCTCTCGTCGTAAGGCTGGGGTTTGTGCAACAGCTGACAGCTTGAGATAAAAAATACTTTTTTACTGATCATAATCACTCCTTTATGAATTTGCAATAATGTTAAATGTTGCAGATAGTAGTCAAAAGTTTCTTCATATTCCCTCTTTGTATAAATAAGACTAGAAAAATCCGGCACAAATGGCTGATTTTTTTGCAACGGAAGGAAAGAACTTTTTTGAAAAATCCTTTCCCGTATTGTATGTGAAGATAATTGTAGTGTTTTTCCTGGTGTGAGATATTCCAATGTGATAACAATGCTGTTTAACACTGCTGAATCTTCCGTCATCTTTACATTGCCGAGCACCCTGTGACCTTATCTACTCTCAGCAAGTAATGGGTCTGACATGACTAATGTTTGCATCTTAACCTTTGAACTCCATTCTTAGACCTGAATTTTTATTCTGGATGGACCATACCACCCCAAAAAGGCTTACATTGTACTAAATAATCATTTCTTAATTTGCACAAACATTTTTGGTTGAGTCTAAAATTTATTTTATTTCTTGCTTTTGCCATCTTTTAGAATGTGTTAGTTTATAACATTTTTTCTAATGTCCTCTGGAAAAAACGGGACCCCTTCACAAATTAAATCCAATGGTACCTCCCAGCCTGGATCCACTTAATCAGTATCTGAATGGACTGCTGATAAATTTGATGCTGGCTTCTGTCACTAAGTAGGATCGTCAGTCTTCATCTAAAGAGAAGACCTCTGTTTTCTTTTCTGTCCAAATGGCTATTCGCTGGCTGCAGTATAGCTATCCAGGGAACTCCCCCGTATATTGATGATATTAGAAGATCCCAGGCTGCCATCCTTACTGTCTTATCTCTGAAATAAATGGGAGATTAGATAGCGAGTACAGAAGTTATTGGAAGGTGCGCCGGGCGAAATTATTCATGAAGAACTTGACGAAATATTTGGTGTAAAATCGATTCCACCAGTCATTTCTTTCCTTGAATGTCCACCAAACCAAATTTATGTGAAAATAGCCCTTCTAGTAATTTAATTGTGGATATATTTAGGTGTGAATTTGTGTCACCAAATTGGTAAAAATACGAGTTTCTTGTGACTTGGTTCGAGAAGCAAAAAAGGCAATTTCTTAGGCTTCATTGAAAGTCAAATTCAACTCTGCAGCACGCATTGTTTCACAGCTGCTACTGAATTACCACGGAGCAACATGAATAGATTTGTTTTTTATTTGTTTATTTGTTTATTGTCCTTTCGCACATAAAAAAAAGTAATGGTATAAAAAGAAATTATGTACAATCAAATACATGCAGGAGAGCCCAAGAAACCAGGAGGTTTATCTAGTGGGCTCTCCCAAATCCTGTTGATGATCTCATATTTACAACATTATTTACGTTAACAATTAACATGCATGTCTTAAGGGACAAACAAGAGAAAATTAACTCAAACAAGATAATATAAAGTTAACACGGCAAACTAAATATCTAAACAATAAAGTAAGACAATCAAAAAACATATCGTATTCAACAAAAAATACATTTCCATTAGTCAAATCATAAGTTAATATGGTAAGAACAACATAAGAAACCAATATTAACGCAAGGAAAATATCGTAGCATAAGAAAACAAGGAAAACAAAAGCAAATCAGGAAGTGGTAGATGGCTTCTCTATTAGGTCAGTTTTTAAATGTCGTTTGAAAGTTGGAAGGGATTGGCAATTCTGCTGTGAATGACTTATACTGTTCCAAATTAACGGGCCTCTAAACATTATCGTAAACTGTTTCATATTCGATTTTGTTAGGATTGGCCTTAAATCATTTTGCTTTCTGGTACTGTAACTGTGGATATCTGAGTTGTATTGAAATATGTCCTTGAATTGAACTGGTAATTGTGAACTTTTGTGTAAGACTTTGTGGACGAAAATTGCTGTTTGGAGTTTATTTATGTCGTACACTGTTAAAATTTTCAAGTTGTAAAATAGAGCCGCAGAGTTAGCAAAAAATGGGACATTAGATGCAATCCTAACGAAGCGCTTCTGCAGCTGATGCAGCGGTCGGATTGAAGTAGTGTATGTACTAGCCCAGACTATATTACAATATGTTAAGTAGGGATAAATCAAAGTATAGTACAGAGTGATAAATATTTTACGTGATAGGCAACTTGCAACTTTTCTTATTATACCAATGTTCTTATAGATTTGTTTACAAATACGGTCAATATGAAACTTCCATGTGAGTTTCTCATCAATTAGGACTCCTAGAAACCGAGTGTTACATACCTGTTTGATTGGTTTATTGTCTATGTATATATTAGCTATTTCTTTGTCGTATTTTTTACTTCTACCTGTGAAAATAATGAAGTTCGTTTTATCTATGTTAAGAGACAACTTATTTAACTTAAACCAGTCGTTTAGTTTACATAGCTCTTCATTAACGGTTGTTATTAGTGTATGAAAATTATTGTGAGAATAGAAAAGATTAGTATCATCGGCAAATAATAGAGTGAAGAGTTTGACTGATACCAGGGCAAGATCATTGACATAAATCAGGAACAAAAGAGGACCGAGTATAGATCCTTGTGGGACTCCGCATGTTACTGATTTTAGAGATGAAGTGAAGTTATTACTCGAAACATACTGCATTCTATCGGACAAATAATCTTTTAACCATAGATTGTGAGATTGAGTCCCGTAGTGAGTGGTGTTACAAAACACCCCCCCTGCCCCTCCACACTTGGTATCTCCCAGTCATCAGCCGCCCCATTCCCATCGGTTCCATTACTGAGGATGGTTGTGTACTGAGGATGCCCGATCCCCCAACAACCTGGACTCCAGCGCAAAAATGGTCTTTCACAAGGCATGCAGTTTCCTTATACGGATTACAACTTGGGCCATACTTTTCTGGTGTTTAGATCTTCCAGGTAGGATTTTTCCCATCTTTTTTTTCACACCTTCTTAGATTTTATCTGGGGGTGGAAGAGCGGGGGAAAATCAATGTTTTTGTGTGGCGGGTTGGAGGATTGGTGATTTATGGGACTATTATCTCATTTTTCTGGCATTTTGGCCTTTTGTCATGGCTGTGTCGTATTGTGTGACGGTACCACAATGTGAAAGTCAAGACTTGAAATTGGACTTGGAAATGACGCATTGTTTATAGAAAAGGACTGCGTCTAGTTGTCTTCAGTTTGTTTTCTGGGTTTGTTTGATGTTTACTTGAATTTCGCTTTGTATTTAAGGCTTCGAGGGTTATCCGTGTTCATGTGTAAATGTACTTTGCCATTTAAACTGTTTTTCTTTGTCTTATCTTTGTATAAGAGACAAAAGTTGTAAGGAATGAGAGTGACAAAAACAAAGGAGACTTTTTTCAGTCTGAAAGGTGATTGTTTTTATCACTGCAGGTGTATCTTTTGTTTCACGGTGTTAAAAAAATCACATTAAATTCTGAGACACAATAGGTAGAAATTGTCTGAAAAGTGGTCTCTTTGTTCCTTTGTTAGTGGAACTCTCACTATTTTCCTATTTGTAAACCATTGAGATCCATGTTTGTTCTACAAATGTGCGTATGTTGTATGTTTGGTATCACAAAGGCCAGGCACATACTTTAATGAAGTGTAAACACTACCGTAGTTCTATTGTGCTCTGTCTTATGAATATGATTAATAATTTTATAGGCTTTTCCATTAGGTATGGTTCTTTGTCTGGGTTCAGTGCCAGCTGACTCGAGGATTAAAAACTAATCCCTTATTTTTATGCCAGATATGACAGATAATATTTTCCCTATGAATGCTGAAAGTATAGTCTTTTTCTATTGCTAGTCTTTTGAATCTGTACATACAAAATTTTGCTTGCAAAATTTTCAAAAAATGAAATTTTTCCCTTGTTCAAGTTGGGTACAATATGACTGATATATCTTTAAAAATTTGCATTTCTCTTGTATAATTAAAAAGACTTTTTACCTTCTATAACTACTCTTTTGCATGAATCTAATAATTTAAATGAAACTTCATACATGTTTCTTTAACCATAAAATTATAGAAGGATACGATTTTGTAAACCATCTAGGTCCTAAGTATATGCATTTCTAGTAAGTTGCTTGGATGTGTTGAAATGCCTTATATGGTTTTATGGAGTATTTAGATGTTATGCGTAGGTGAGTTCCTCTAAAATGAACCCTTTGTTTCCTAATGCTCCTGTATCAGTGTGCATTATGATTATTCGATTCCTCCAGGAGAATTGCAAAGCGATTACTCCTCAATCAATCTCAAATTCAGATAGGAAATTCCATATCTCTGCATGTGTTGTCAGACCTGCTATCGGGGCAGAAAGAGCATCGCCGATTTCGCTATTCCCAGATTATCTTCTCCCCAGATCTCTCTCGCTAGTTCCGTAGCCCGCGGCTTTTTGATCTTTCTGTCGTGAATATGGATTTCTTACTCATAACTTTCTAAAACTTATCAATCAAGAGGCAAATGTGTTTTTTTTTATTGGATAATGTATTGTCTTCATGTCAGCAAAAATGATTGACTTTTTTTACATATTTCTTTGTAGAATTTTCCATGTGTAAATCACTGTATGAACAATTGAAATTGATGCTCAGGTGAATTTTTTTTAAAAGATTTTTTTCCAGCATCCTTTGTTCACTTTAACTAGAGTATTTTTCACTTGATTTCACAGAGGAAAACATATCTGGTCACACAAGTCACACAATTTATTCCACCCAATTTTTTAGCAGAGCATGCTTATGAATAAACATTTCTCACACATAACTAGGAAGACTTCTTGTCCAGTACTCAATGTGCATATATATTGGTTTTATTATAACCCAATCTCAGCTAAATAAACGGTTCAAGAGTTACGCTGAAGTGTCTAAAAATTTTTGAAGTACATGACATGTAGTTTGTATCTTATATTGAGTTTGCAGTCGGTATGTATAAGGGACTGATATGTATCAGTAACTGTTGTATATGTATTACTGCTATTATATTTATGATATGGTGACAAGAAAGATAGCATTATATTATCTTTACTAGGCCTTATGGAACGGATTAATTGTAGCAATCACAATAACTTGGAGCCACCAAAATGCAATTTAGATGAACTATGATGCCGGATAAATGTCAAATTGTGATGTTTTATTGGTATTTTGTATTGTAATAGACTGTAAAAGCTATACAGTTCTAAAGATAGCAAAGATGGCATATAGGTTTTGATATAATGACATCTGTATATTTTTCTTAGACATAAAAAAGTTGCTGAAACTTAAATGTTTCTCCTACCTGAGCAGTAAGACTCGGTAGGAACTACGTGTTCCTGTCAATCCTAACTTGAATGAATCACGGACCGTCGGTTATTGGCGTAAAAAGCTTTACGTCTTCGCCAATCTACCCAGCTTAACTGCCGCTCTCTCATAGTCTTAACATCACGCACGTAATGCCAGCGGATTTTTTTACCTGTCAGAGACTATATCTCCAAACTCACTACATGTCCCTGCATATGCATGCCCAGATCTGTAAGCAGCCAGGCAAATTGCCGGCTTCCCCAAGCAATTTAGAAAAGCGTAAATGCATAGTCGATACCTTGTCTGGCTGTGGCCACGCATCAACCACTGCCCAGGGAAACACAATACACTTTATTTTCCTCAGTTGCTTTTATTGCGGTAGCCTGTAGCTCGTGATATCAATATCGTACAAGTAGTACTTGATTTGATGTGAAAAGATGCAAAGAAACTCCCTTTGTAGGGTAAGGGTAGAGATTATAAACTTAAGTCATATTATCGATAGTCTGGATTAGATGTAGTTTTCTTACAATACATATTAGATAGTTATAGTGTGTGGGGGGAGGGGGGTATGCAATGGCACATTTATGTAAGAAGTAAGCTCATGACCTTCAAGGTTTATAGTCCTGATCTTTCGTGGAAAACTTTAACTTTTTGAAGAATGGAACCGTCAATGTTTAGCATTGTGTGGACGAAATCGTTGTGACCGTTGGGCGTACAGACCTGAAAGACATGCGTGTTTAGAATCCAATGTGTGTTGGAGAAGGCTGCCCTCTGCAAAACCTCAATTCTCTGCTGTCAGAAGGAGGTATTGTTCAGTCTCTAAGCTGGGTGACACCGCGGCCCACTTCTTTGTCAAGATAGGCTAACACGGATTCCATGCACACATAGAAACTGGCTTTCCATGTTTCAAACTTTTAAAGGCTCTCAGCGAACTACATTATATCGGTAGTAGCAATTTGTCAGAATGTTCACAATGGCTGGGATGTTGTTGAACATTGACTATAAAGTAGGATATGGCACTGGGTGTGTTGTTCTCGAAATTGCATGTAGTACATTCTTATTTCTAAGTTCGCCAAAGCTGAAATGCTATGATTATAGCACAATAAAAACAGAGGTACAATACATAGCATACTGCATAGAAATGTATCAGTAACTGTTGAAGTAAATGATATACAGTATTTATTCACATATTGGATACAGTATCTATAGAGTTAACTTGTCAGTTGCTGGCCTTCATTATATTGTATTAGATGATGCATAAGAGGTAGATACAGTTAAACCTACTGGTGGCTTGTATACACATTTTGGGAATGATGACTAGATAAATGTAATAATATCTCTGTATAGATCGTAACATTAGTAATGTACACCCTGACAAATGCAGTTACCAAGACAAGGGAGTTGTCAAGTCAAACTGGTCCAAATGGAAATGTCAGAAAAGAAGACTGACGTATTTTACCCGCCGCCCTCCCGCCCTGTCCCATTCTCCCTATTTCTCTCCGCTGAAAACAACCATAAATGGCTTAGCAGGTAGCCTGAATTATTAATCCCTGCTATTTCTAGTGATTCCACGTGTGATTCATATTAATAAACCTGTAAGATGGATATTTATATGGTAAAGTCGATGGGGCTCAGCGAAGACCCCCTAGGTTCTCGATTTCACGGTGCCTGGTGAACCATTGAGTGGGGTGTAGTTCAAGTGCTGCGGGGTTATTGGGTTACACCTGCTCCAATGGGCTACCAACAGTGTTGTACATGCCTTTCTTTGAAATATGGAAAGGTTAACAGAATTTATTAAAATTAGACTGCAAAAAATTTCCTGCACTGTTAGGATATAAAAAGGAAGGATGCCATCAAGATATGGGCCTAGAAATTTGACAAAATTATAATGTTTTTTCCACATTTTCCCTCCTGCCTTTTTCTGCCACAATTCTGCACATGTTTTTTAGGGAAATATGCTGCATTCACTTGCAAATGTCTGCAGCTTTGCATAGTTGATTTTATGGATAATCCCTGTGTTGGTAAAGTTTACCCAGAAGCTGCACGCTTGGTTTGGTGAGTAATACCTGCTTACTGCACCTGCCCTCCCCTCTGGGACCCCGGCAGTCCCCGTAGCGCCCCCCTCCCCCAGGCTGGAACCATCACCATTGTCCTACCAAACCTCATGCTGGGAACTACAATCCAGTCGTTACATGGCGCTATGGGATGGCAGGCCTGTTTCACATGGGTCCCATCCATGGCCATATGGTAGGGAGGGTTTGACTGGGAGCTGGTTTTGTAGTTCTGATTAAATCTACCTCTTATAGATTGTACTTGAGGTGCTCGCTCACAAGGTTATGTGTAATTATCTCTACCCATATTTAGCCATTGGGGAATGTTAGATCAAGGAATAGGTTTTACTTTTAGATCTGAAATAAAATTTACTACATACATGTTTAGTACAATTACAAGTATAGTGACTACATTTTGTATGCTCAGTTTATGGCAAAATTTTCTGTTGAACTAAAAAAAAGTTTTTTTTAAACAAAATACCATTAGGTTATGTATGGGTAAAAAGTCTACACTTCCAGCATTTAAGTGATTAGGAGGGATTTCATGTTCATTTTGGTTCACGATAAAAAAATATCGTCTGGATTTAATATTAATAGGGTTATTCCCTAGTCCCCTATAAAGGATTGTCTAATCACTGTGCAGAGGACTGATTGTGCTGAGAGTGAGTACAGAGTGTCAGTTTCACCAGAGGTGATTCATTACTCCTGTCTGTCTGTGGAAGGGAAGTATATCAGGGATGGACTTATAAGGGTTTGTGTGTGGGATACTGTAGTGTGTGTAGATTGAAATTTTGAATGGTTATTTCCTTGTGAAGCCAAGTTCTTGTGGATTTCTTGTTTCATTCATCATTGTAAATCTCTTGAAAATTCTATGCATTTGTAGGGGATTCTGAAAATTCTCAAGCAACAGACATGCAAAAAGCTGGGAATTGAAGTCAGGAAATGAGATAACCTTTTGTGGGACCATTGACCTAACTTCCTGGCAGTCTAGGCATGTGGCACTGACTTCAGGAACACAAGCAAACATACCAAAAACAAGACCTCCATACACAGAGATAGAGAATGTTAACAAGTAAAAGAACAGAGAACTGTTTAACCCCTCAATAAATAGCTTGCAATATGAGTCATATTATTCTTAACCTTCTATCAGCTGAGGTATTTCTTTGGCACCATATTTTGTATTTATTACACAGTAAGGCAGCAGGAAGATGGTTAAAAGGGTGAAGACCAGACCAGTAATGCGGGGGCAGAAATGCCTACAAGTAGTTTATTGTGCGCCGAGAATCGCATCAACTTAAGACTGCTTATGCCCCGCAGTCTGGAAGATCACACGTAAGGTTCTTATATCTCATTTGGAATCGTGATGCGAGCGTCGGTCGTGTCCAATCTGGGTTGATCATTCATTAAATCAGACGAGCGCCTCATCTTCAGAGGATTGAGAGTGGGGCTAATAAGGCTCAAAGTCTGCGCAAGGTGTTATGTAGGAGGGGAGTTCAGATGGTTCAGAATTGAAATGAGCTGAGAAGTGCCCCTGTGGTATTGACTGGGAGAGAACAGCACAGAATTAGCCGCAGGGGCAAAAGTTTTCAGTAAGAAGAGAGGTGGTATTGTAATCCTGGGGGGGGGCAGCTAGAAAAGGTGATAACAAAAGGAATAATGTATTGAAGATTTGGGATAAGGCATCTGGAGGAATGTAGCTGGTTCACTATGAAAGGTGGTTAGAAGAGTAACTGTTAGTGTTAGTTCATGAAGCTTAAAAGTTGTGCTGTTCAGGGCTCAAAGACCAGAAAAGCCAACTCTAATGTCTGAATTGTTATGATCATTTTTTTAAACCAGTGTGTGATACCTTCATTATTCAGGCTACCCTGAGAAAGTTACTACAGATAAGCATTCTTATTAATGAAGTGTTATCTTTTATGACAGATATTAGTATGCTACTGGTATGATCATTTTACTTTCATATACAGAGACATAGATGGATTATTTGCTGCTTGATTACAAAAGATTGATATTCAGATTATGCATGATGCATAATGTTCATCATACTTCGAATTAGTAAATCTTTATAGCATGTTGAATATTTATTCTGATTCAAGAATAAATGCAATTTCCAGGTGAAGAAATGAAATTGGGGAAATTGTACACATAATTTAAAGTACAATGGGTGTTCTGTATTCTATAGAATAATGCCTCTATGCAACTCTTCATATACATTCAAATTTATTCATAGATAACCATCTTTCTAGTCCCTTTCACTCAATATGAACTTCCAAAAAATCAAAACATGGCCTGAAGCTCTCTTCTCTTATTGGCGGGTTAATAATCGAAGTGAGAGCTGTGAGAGCTGCAACAGAGACTGCCACTCAAGGATCGGTCTATACAGCCACAGGAGAACCTGTTCAAGGAGGCGCGTGCCATCGTCTGCCCAGACGGAGGGAGGCCAATGATGATGATGAATCGAAGTGACTGATAAAGCCTGTCTGTTGTATGCAGAGTTGTCTTTCGTCATGCTTGAAGTCGTGTGAAATCCCTTCTCCAGACTACTGATTGTCACATTAGAACTTTGAACAGATATCGTGTAGTCTATTGATGGATTAGTAGTTAATCAGCTGTGTTTGAGCGTGATTATTTCTAAGCACATAGTGTGACAAATTTATAGTCTCTGCTTTAGATGTCAGCATTACCATACTCTGTTGTTTCTACATTGTATATGATACTTCATTTGTTTTATCTCCTGGTATAGAAAATTATGAAGAGGAAATCTAAGGTCCCATACTGCTGTGAAATTACTTGCAGCGACATTGATTCTGTCTCATGTGCATCAACGATAATAAGGCAACAGACATGCATGTAGCAATAGCCTGGGTACCATCCTACATGTACATGTACATGTATGCCGGGGCTCCCCTAAGTACTTCTTAGGGAAGCGAGTGCGTGAGCCACGGCATACAAGTAGAATGGTACCCAGGCTATGTAGCAGGAAATTGAAGACAGGAAATGAGATAACCTTTTCTGGGACCTTCCTTTGCCAAGCACCAGCCAATGGTATTGCGTTTGCCCAGTAAACAAAGTTTTCTACATGACATACATGTCAATTTGTAGTCCCATTATTCCCCCCATTGTGTGTGATTTCCTGCACATGTGGCGACCATGCCATCACCACCTGCACACTCCCATGAGGCTTTGTGGTCGACCCTTGACCTTACCACCTGAGCACAGCACTAACCTTTGACCCTTTCTATTGGAGTATCAGGGCATTTTTTCTTGCCGTGATGAAGTTGACCTGTATGGTAATATTTACAGGAAAGTAGTGGGCTCCGTTTTACTGAGAAACCATCCTAATTTCTTGGAAGAAACAATCGGCTTAACATGTTCTGTACTGGTCCATGTTAGTAACTTCAAGGTCTGAATACAAATATTGCACACAGTCTTTTACAATCATTCACCCTTTGCTGAAGAACCAACCAGATTAACAAGATATCCATCTTTTTATGGTGACTTGTACCATTCAAAATTTCCTTAAGCCGTAAAGATATTACTTTTTTTCAATATCATTTAGACTAATCCATGAACTAGTAAAGATCTTTAAGATGTTTGAAGCTATGATACTTAAGAAATTAGAATTTATGCTGCTGTAGTGCCAAGTTGCGATCAAGGAAGCAGAAAGCCTTTCAACTGGCATATCATGTAGCAGGCAACCATCCAATCACGCTTGACAAAGCCAGATCAACGGCCTGCGTTTGACTCCCTTTTCCAAAGCTCCGGCGATGCCTCCCTTAGGGGAGATGATGACAAATTAGCAGGGCTTAGTGCAGTGGTGTTGGCTTTGAGTGGGGAGGGGGGCAGAGTACTTTCTTCAAGGTCACGAGTGTGGTTCAAATGCAAATGGTGCCACGGGATGGATCGTCTTCTTATCTAAGTGCTTTGAAAACAGGGTTAAAAGCTGGTCTGAACCTCAGGCAAATGTAGGTTTCAGGAGGTTTTTCATATAGATGGTGTCTGCATTTTAAATGCCTCGCCAAAGGGTAAAAGCAACAAAACGGGAATAACTCAGAAAGCACGGTGGTAGAGGGTCAGGCCTCTCAGTACAAAACCTGGCATTTGATGTAATTAAGTGGAGAAGAAAAGAAACAAGTTTTGAATGCAAGATTTGGTAACATTTTTTGAACTTGCCAGCTTCATTTGATGTATGAAGTTATGAAAGAAGTGATTTCAACAACTTGATTTTCATGTCAGTTGTATAAAAGTGCTAGAGACCTTTGCCAAAGGACTTGTTTCTATCAAATCATAAAGCATAAGCAAACAAAATATCAGCTTAGATCATTACAAATGATGTGGATATCTGATAACCTTATCCAAAAACAAATGTAACTGTAGTATTAAAAGCGCAAGTTCACCTGAACCAAATACACAAGATTTTGGAATTACAAAAGTTGACAATGCTTCCTTGAAGTAAAAGAGAAACTTTGGGCATTGTGAGAGAGCTAGTGCAGATTTGTTAAAATTTTTTAGGAGGACAACGTTCTCTCAGAACTTGGTTGCCCCCCTCCCCTACCATCTGATGTCCTCCTTTCATCATGAAAGAATTCCCGCGTGACTCGTGACAAATGTACAAGTCAGCCGGCACAAAGGACTGTCCCTAATGACTAAGTAGTGGGGAGCTGGGAGAAAGTCCCACCGTCCCAGGCTAGAGGCCACTGCCATTGTCAGTGTGGACTGCTGCCATGAATCAACAACAAGAACGGATCCGTGTGGACTCACCAGTGGGGGTACATGATTGGTTCTCAAGGTTATCACCATGGCAACGGGTGTGGTGATTGACAGCTCAGCAGACAGTCATAACTGACAAGACAGAAATCCATAACCTGGCAGGAGGTTGTTACCACACTGCCTTTTCATGGCTTTTGTCAATTGACAGGAACAGTTTGGTTTGCCTGGGAATATCGTGTAAAATTCTTTTCATGGAACAGTAAAGAAAGTGGGTCTTGTCAAGACCCATACCTTTCTTCTCAGATCCTGATTTATGAAGCTCCCCAGAACAATATTAGTGTGGAATTCATCCTTACAAGCTTTTTGTCGGTTCTACCGACACCCGTACTAGAACAGGCAACTAGCTCGTGGGGATGGATTCCACACTAGAACAATACACGATAACCTTTGAAAAACAGGGAAGTTTTTTTTAGTCGTATGGGGGTTTCACATGCTGAAGTTTATTAGAGGAAATTGTGTTTTTAGGTGAGCTGTCGTCTACCTACCCATTATCGTAATGAGGCTTCAAACTCCCTGACAGCACAGAAGTAGGGATGCCAAGAAAGTCCTAATTGAACACCACCATTTAACCACATGGAGAGCTGCATAATGTTATGTTACAGGCAGTGTGTTAATGATAGTTTTCTGATATTAATTCCACTGAAAGCCATTAGGCAAATTTGCGTCTGACATACACTTTGAAGTTATCACGGGAGGCATTTTTTTTTCAAATCAAAGCATCCCCCTAATAAAAGACAATGCTACTTTGAAAAAACATAGCATGGTTAAGATATGATGCCAGTATAAGAACAAGTGCAGTCAAAAAGTATGCAGGAAAAAAGGTTTAGAGCTGGTTCTCCCTAACACATCTTGGTAAGTGGAATGATCCGGATATAAAACCCAGGATGAAAAGTTGGGTAGCCTGTGTGTAATGTTGACAGGACCATCAGTATGCCGTGCGTGTACATCTGATTGTCCCTCGCTATCCCCAATCACACATTCCAAATTGCTCCGATGATCA